>NC_136487.1:79313906-79913906 GCF_053919585.1 Euprymna scolopes | reverse complement strand
GAGAGAAAAACAGTATTATATACATGGTTGATATATTGGAAACACGGATTAATTTTAGCTGTAATTACGAATAGATCGCACGAGAGAAGTTATGTTAATTGACATTTTAATCTATGTTTAATTAAAAAGTATCACTAACAAAACAAAACTACGAGATACATGTTGGACTAAATTGCTTTTTCATCGCTAGCAGAATAATCGATTAAAAATATTCATATACCGAGACATATTTAAAGACATTTCAAATTTTATGAAAATGACTACATTACAAGCCAAAAATGTGACTAGATAGCTGAAGCGACTGAATTGCTACGTGATTTCTACGAACTCTAAAATGCAATCGCTACTAATTTCCCCTCAATCGGTTCATCAGTTTTCACTATCAACTCCAAATATGCTTTAATAAATGGAAATCCACTCAACCCCAAGAAAGAGCACGGCTTTGTCAGAATGATAAATCAGTTTTAAATTCGAAAATCCTAGAAGATCGGGTCAACAAAATCCGTTTTCTCTAGACTTCAGTAACCGTAACGGAGACCACCCAATGACGTATCTATACACCACCCCCTTGAACCCTTTTAAGACTGAAGAGTGAAATCTAAACAAGATATGATTCAATTAATCAAACACCAGTTCTCTTTATTTCATGCGCACATTCTTCTCCACTAGCAATGATGGAGGTCTGAACAGAGCTGAGAGGGGATAAACAGATAAAATATAAACGTCCCATGTATGATATGGAAAAAACTGGAATCTTAAGGAGATACCAATCATACCAGTTATTATAGGTGCCACAGGGCTTATGAAGAAGAAGCTGAAGTCGTACCTAACTAATATTCCTGGTGAACCAAGTGCAAAAGAGATCCAGACAATTGCACTTAAGGGAACGACGAGGATACTAAAAAGAGCTCTCGGTTGGTTTCAATAGAAAGCAGGCCAATGTTGACAGCTAGTTTGACTGCCCCATACCCAGGGTTACAATCTTCAAAGGAAGAAAATAAAAAAAAAGTGAGGCGAACATAAACGAATTGTTCCTAACTGCTATACACGCACTAACACGAAAAGGTTAAACCAACGCATACACATACGCAATTTAAATGCCTACTAAAGATTATCCTCGAGTGTCTATGATCTCTCTGCACAGGGGTTTGTCAGAACAACTTGGCACGAGGATAATTTTTCCTAAAAGTAAACCCTGACCAAATATTTAAAATCACATAGTATTCGCTGCCCAAATAAGATCTCCTCGTCATGACTTTCTTGCATTAGCTTTTACGAGGAATGGTGCTTCTTCTTCAAGCGATGTTACCTCAAGTAGCAGCACAAAGCTAGATACTCCATCAGACGAGATAATTTTTACTCCTGGAATCTAGTAAGACAAAAACAAAGTATATACTACAACATATGAAAATGGTTAATTTGAGGAGAGGAACATTATGTTCTCAATTTCTTTACTAACTCCGTGTTAGAGAGATAAACAACTTTAATGGAACATTCGAATATCTATGTATCTCATATAGAGTTCGAATGTAAGACTCAGGTAGTGGGCCCCTTGATTTCTGAGAACTTGGACTGAAGTAAAATAAAACAATTAAATACTCGCATATGGATATGGTTGTAGCCACACATATTCACAATGTGAACATTGTGATTTATGATTACTAAATAAACTTTCTCCACCAAACATGTGTTTGCGTATATGACTAAAAGTACGTTTTTTTTAATCTTATCTCTTGTATAACATTCTTTATTCTGATAATTTTTGTATTTACAAAACTTGAGCTCATATTTTAGATAGCGTTTACTATCTGGTGACCCTTCCATTCCCTTGCTGTTCCAATTATTCCCGGCCCTGTCGGTGGGGCATTAGAATACGCCGACTGCCCCCCTGCAGAGGGTAAAAGTCCCTCAATGGGGGTCCTGGATATGACCTTAAACTATATCCAGTGGTGAGGCTCCAGCTTGTGGACTTTGGGGAGTGTGGAGCCACCCTTTAATTACCATTGCTCCCAGGTCCACTCTGACCCGGAGTGGTAGTACCTGTTAGGGTCTCAACTATGGGTTAAATAGAAACCGACGAGAAAACAACAAATATATACTATTTAAAAAATGTTTCTTCAAAATCTTTGGATTCGGCATTAAATAACCCGAAAAGGGTTGATAAGCAGTAAAACAAAAACAACCAACAACAACCAATTATTCACATATATATATATATATATATATATATATATATATATATATAATTAAAAATCAGTTTCATAAGAAGGAACAACAACAAAATCAATTATCTGTACGATCGTTTCGGAAATCCGTGCTTTTTATTGTGGTATACATGAAGTTATGTAGAACAATTATATATAGTTTTTTGGTAAGCAAGGTCTCCTCATCAGCAAATTTAGGAGGGTTTTTATTGAATTCAAAAGACACCATAAATAAACCTAGCATTAAAAGTAAGGCAGATGAATCTGAAAAAATTGAAATAAAAGGTTTGGATTTAAAATTTATAAGAAAATTAATATGGGTTAGAGATAGAAATAAGTAGAGAAAAATATATATTTTTGAATTTACATAATAAATTTGATTTAAAAATATATAGAGATAGTTATCTTTTAATTTTCTTTTTTTGAAATCAGGAACTGTGTTTAAAGTAGTCATTTAGATGTTTGCTATAGCTTTTTATTTTATTGAATGATGAATTTTAAAAAGGCGACGCTCGTGCAATAAATTGTTTCCGTTAGCGTATTTTTGATTTAAAGACGCTACAGTTTATATATATATAGAGAGAATATTTCTATTACAAGTTTTTAAGGGGAGATAATTGTCATGTGTTCTTGACTTTATTTATTATTTGTTTTACGGGTCTAAGGGAGGTAATTGGTCTAACTTAATTAAAAAAAAATAATAATAATTGTAATCTATTTTTACTAATAAGTAATTTTTAATGATTTAAGGTGGTATATATTTATTAAATTTAAACCAACGTTTATGACTACATGTCAGAAGCTCCTGTCTTGAATTTAATAGTTTGGTTGTACTTTTTATATCTTCATATTTTTAAATTTTTAGGGTCTCTTTTGTACATAGTGCACAAAATTTATCTCCTGGTTTATATGATTTGCAAGTCTCAATTATTTGCCATTTTAAGTTGAAAGAAATATTGCTGTTTTTTAGTTGCCAAATATAGTTGGATAGAGTAGTTTGGTTTGATAGAGAGTTATTTTTAAAAGAATGTTTGTGCGTTGAAATTCTATGTTTTATTAGGCCAGATGTGGAACCAATATATATTACCTCTTGATTGTTGTGATTATTTTCCGTTAGGTCTATTGTTGGATTATTATGTGGTGGGTTGATTAGTAATTGATCGGTAGATTGATTTAAGTTGGTGTTATTATTTAATCTGGTAGTTGAGTTATGGCTGTTAATAGGTTCTTGTAGATTTGGAGTTTTTGATGCTGTACAGCTATAGATAACATTTTTAATTTTACATGAGCCTTGTAGGGGACATTTATTTTTTCTTCTACAGTTACAGTCCGATGTATTTTGTATAGTTGTATTTTGTAGTTTATTAATTTTCTTATTATTAGAGCTAATTATTTTCTGATGAAGGTTAGGCATAGTAGAGTAAGAGACTTTAATTGTGTTCTTATTGAAAATTTTATTATATCTATGGGGTGCTTTAAAGTTCTTATCTAATATTTTAAAAAAATCTCTGGCTATGTTTGTTTCTAGGTTTTTGGAATATGGGGGGTTGAACCATAGGATCTCCTTGTGTCTATTCTTACGTTTACGGGTTTTAGTTTGCTGTTTATATGTATTATTATCTAATATTTGTAGTTTGGTTTTATATTTTTTTGTTACTTGGTTATTTTTCTTAACTCGTATACGGGAAGTCATTGCCATATTATATGTTATTACGCTCTTAATAGATTTATTTTTAATGCAGTTTATGTTTCTATCATTTTCATTTATGAATTTAATTTGTGAAATATATCCAGAGTTTTTAAGGGCTTCATTATAGTATTTTTCATTTTTGGTAACTATTTATTTAGTAGAAGACAGTCTAGAAATTCTTAAAGCGATATTGGGAACTATTGATTTTAATATTGATTTAGGGTGGTTTGATTGATTGTGGACATATAGAAGTGATTGGTTAGGTTTGTGATATGGTTCAAAGGTAGAATTTTCAAGATTTAAGGTTATGTCTAAGAAATTAACAATTTTTTTATTAGGGTCGATTTTTATACTAAGTCCATAATTTTTAAATAATTTATGTAGAGCTTTAATTGCTTTTTCATAATTTTTATTAGTAGAATTAGTTATGAAAAGTGCATCATCTCTATATAGCCCTCCTTCAAGTTTGAATTGTTTATGGAGTATACAATGTATTTCATTTAAAAGGAAAAGGCCAACTTCGAAATTTAACTATCGAGCTTATTATATATCTAAATTACAACGAGCACTTTCTATTTCCTGTATTTTAATTAAACTAGTAATTTCACTGTTACATTAAAATACACTCAGCTCTTTAGACTATTGTTCTAATCTCCTTTAAATTATATATATATATATATATATATATATATATATATATATATATATGCATGCCTATCATACGGCCTAATAACGTTGACACACCGGTTCCCGACAGAGCACTGATTTAAGCGACGTTGAGACTGGTCAGTACTAAAAATGGATGACCATTTGAGAATTCCAGGTACTGTATTCGCTCTCTGTTTATCTAGGCATTGTTTCCAGTCGTCTAGAACATAATTTTTAACACTGGACTCAAGCAGTGTCGATTCTGGAGAGGTTTGTTTGGAGATTGCGCAACTCTTATCCTACAATTACTAGTACAGCTGCCCTATGAAGGGGTATCCATTGTCTCTAGAGTTTGAACAGAAACTTTGATATAAATAAATAAATATATATATGCATATATATATGCATATATATATGCATATATATATGCATATATATATATATATATATGCATATATATGCATATATATATGCATATATATATATATGCATATATATGCATATATATATGCATATATATATATATATATATATATATATATGAGTGTGTGTGTGTACGTGATTTTACTAACGACCCATTTTTTATATTTTTCTCTGCCATTTAATGCGTACATTTCAGTCTCGTTACTGTCAACTTATGCCCCGAAATAGCAACAAAGTAGAAGGCTCATCTTTGAACTGTCATTTCTCCAAACGAGAGAACTTCAAAGTCACATAAGTTTTGAACTTGTCATCTTACGACGAGCAAACTCCTTGACATCGAATGGTGTAGCTTTGCCCCAGGACTAACTAATCGATGTGTCAATAAACACATTCCCAAACAAAAATAGTATGACTTCCGGAGAATTCAAGAAAAAAACTACCGCCCGAATGTGTCTGGTTTGACGTTGCAAAAGTTAAAAAAATATGCCATTGCGAAGTAATGGATTTCTACTTTATTTCTCCGGTGAGCGTGTTACTGGAGAATGGTGACGGGTCTAATGGATGTTTTTTTAGACTATGAAATCGACAATCTAAGTAAAATATATGGTCTAGTGTGTTCGCTTGTATTTGCATGGGGCTTCATCTATTCGACACCTCATCACGTCGTCGCCATTGTTTTAACACGTTGTTGGTCAATATATTTCCAATTCTCTTCTAGACGGAAAACCACGTATTTATTCAAGCAGAAGGCGTAATTTTTCTTTATATGGCTTACTTATAATTGTTTTAAACCAGTATTTTTATTATTATTATTATTATTATTATTATTATTATTATTATTATTATTATTATTATTATTATTATGCAGCTTGTCATTGACTTCTCTCTAACAATGACTATTGGTCTTCAATAAGACATGGGTACAATTTTAGAGCAAGTTTTATGCCTCTTTGTATGTTATATTATAAGACCTAGGCAACTTCGAAATCATCCACTGAAGGTCTGGTAAGTGTTTTCTCTTCTCAGTCATTCTATTCTCCCTGACCCTTCACAAATATTTGATGTAGCACCAATCGATGCAGACACCATAGTTTTTATCGAGGGGTGGTCTAGAAAACTTACAATATTGCGATTTCAGTTTTCTTGATTTCAGCTGGTGTTTCTTCAATCTTTTTGTTTTACATCTGCTGCAGTTTCTATATGGCTATTATTATTATTATTATTATTATTATTATTATTATTATTATTATTATTATTATTGGTTCAAAAGGAGTTTACACACAGGTCATCAAAGATCTCTCCTTGATAACAACCTGTGGTTTTCCCTGGAAGCTGTGTGACAGCAAGTCTCCCCAAGTTTCTAGTACTCTCCACCTCTTTCGAGAACATTTGCAAAGTACTTTGCATTATCGCAACAGCCGCTTACCATTGATGTCTCCCTAGAAGCGATCATTGGTCTTCACTGGAATGTAGCAATAAGCCTTTCCAATGTCCCAGATCTCTTCGAACTTGTCCAGTAAAGGTCTTGTCAATGCTCTCTTCTTGGTCTTACCTTTCATCTTGACTACTCGGTCTCACTCTTTTTTTTGGGGGGGGGGGTGCGGTGATATGGAAATTAGAAGATTGTATGGGGTTAGAGAAATTATAGATATGCCGCTTCAACCTTCTTGGTTCCATGCAGCGCTTCATATTTTGCATCTGTAGCATTTTGTCTGGCCCGCGCATGTGGTTTATGAGCGTTAATCTCTACATTCAAAGGTGTTCCTTAATATTAAAGCTGTTTTCATTATTCATATCCATTATATCTTTCAAGCCATTCCTTTGATTCCAATTTCTCCCATTCTTTTTTCGGGGTTGTTCCTAGCGCTCCTACTATTATAATTATTATTTTGTATTTTCTACATCTTCCATATCCACTTCAGCTCTCAGGTTAGCTCTGTGTATTTGCTCCGTTTCTTCTTTTCTTGGATATTTATCCTGTGGTCAGCTGGAACACCAAAGTCTACCATTTGACAGGACTTTTTTTCTTGTTAATCATTACGACATCTGGTCTTCTTGCTTGAATGGGGTTATCAGTTTGCATGTCATTGTCTCATCGGACTTTGTGATTCTCGTTTTCGAGTAATACTGCCCGCTTATGTTTGCACCACTTGTCTGTACGTTCGATATGCAATTGTTTGCACAATTTCCAGTGTACTGAGCTTCCCACTTGGTCATGTCTGTTCTTGTATGGGCCAGTTTGCTGCATTCACTTACTATATGGTTTACCGTTTCGTCTTTTTGTCTTTATTATTATTATTATTATTATTATTATTATTATTATTATTATTATTATTATTATTATTATTATTCGCTCGGGAGTTTCAATAGTAGTATGAGTAGTAGTATAGTAATATTAGCAGTAGTAATATAATTTGTTCACTAGAAAATTCCATATTAACTATTACTATCGATTTCTCATTCATCATAATAATGAAAGCCACAATTTAACAAAGCCCGAATGCCATTCAAAGCGAATTAATGTAAGGTTGCACTTTAGTAATTCTTTATTGTGCAGATTAGGTAGAATTGGGATTATTTAAGGGGACGACTTAACAAGAACTTGTTTACATTGGACTTAAAGGCTCCCATATTGTCATCGGCCGGGTAGCAGACCAATGGAACAGGCAGGCAGTTCTGGGAAAGAAGCGTTGTTCATGGAATCTGCGTTTAAATCTAGGCACAGATAGAGAGCGGGGAAAATTGCTCATGGCAATTGTAACTAGTCGAGTGCTTTGTGAAAGTTTGGCAAGGGGGTGCCGTAGATTGCAGCTCAGACGAGCACTTGCTATGAAAATAACGATTGAGCAGAGATAGACTCGCAACGTTTCTTCTATGAGAAAGAGGAAACAAGGAAGTAAAAAAGCATCACCTACTGTTTGGAAGCCGGTTTGGAAGTCTATCAAGGCTAGATGAAGGTGCCGAGCAACTCTTACAGAGATGTGGCAACAGTGTTCTATTTTAGGCGTTAACGTTTCTTAAGAATATGAGTACCAATAACCCTTCTTATTTCGCAGATTCCCATATTCGATCTCTAGTTGACATATCATGCCTCGCTATTTGCATACTGCTTGTACATTAACAGCCATATTGTATCATATGTCGAGAGGCATTACATTGAGAATGTATCGAAGACACCTTTTCAAAGTAATGCCTTCTAGTTTTTATTCCGCCGAGTGGATAAGATGAGATTGCAAATTGCATTATTATGAAGACTGCACGTCTGTATTCATGGGCTGAATATTCCTCTGATAGCGTTCTCAAAGGTCAAATCATTGAACTTTTACTCTTTAACAGCCAATTTTCTGGCCGGAATCGGATTACAAAGATTTTTACCTGTATACTAAATCTCGAGTCTGTAGACTGAAAATTAACAGAGTTATTTCGTAGGAAAATGTACACAGATACAGAGAGAGAGAGAGAGAGAGAAAGAGAGAGAGAGAGACGGTCACTTTTATAGATATACTAGCATGGGTGCCCGGGTGTTTGGAGGTGTATGCTGAGCAAAAAAAAAAAAAAAAAAAAGAAACAGTCAATTTTTTTAAAAATTTGACCCCTACTATGACCCCTTAACTTTTATTGTTTTGGGCTCAATTAAAGTTATTAAGTTAGATCCATGTCCAAGGAACGTATATCCAAAATTTCAAGTGTGTACACTCAAAATTGTCGGAGGAGTTTGGTAGAGTTCTCAAAGGTCAAATCGTTGAACTTTGTACCCCTTAACAGCCAACTTTCTGTCCGAAAACGGATCACATAGATTTTTCCAAATCTCAGTACATTGTATGTCAAATTTCAAGTCTGTAGACTAAAAATTGACAAAGTTATTGCGTAGACAAATGTACACAGACACACAGGCAGACACACAGACAAACAAACACGTTCACTTTTATAGATATATAGAATATATATATATATATTATATATATATATATATATATATATATATATATATATATAGAGAGAGAGAGAGAGAGAGAGAGGGGGAGTGGGGGAGAGAAAGGGGGAAGGGAGTGAGGAAGAGAGAGAGAGTATGAAATATAGAGAACAAAACAAGGTTTATTTTGTTTTTGTTTTTTAAACATTCATCCGGTTTTGAAATATTTAGAGTTTTAAAAAAATAAAACAAATCTCAGTACCCTGTATACTAAATCTTGAGTCTGTAGACTGAAAATTGACAGAGTTATTGCGTAGGAAAATGTACACAGATACAGAGATAGATAGATAGATAGATAGATAGAGAGAGAGAGAGAGAGAGAGAGAGAGAGAGAGAGAGAGAGAGAGAGAGAGAGACGGTCACTTTTATAGATATACTAGCATGGGTGCCCGGGTGTTTGGAGGAGTATGCTGAGCAAAAAAAAAAAAAAAAAGAAACAGTCAATTTTTAAAAAAAATTGACCCCAATTATGACCCCTTAAATTTTATTGTTTTGGGCTCAAATAAAGTTATTAATTTAGATCCATGTCCAAGGAACCTATATCCAAAATTTCAAGTGTGTACACCCAAAATTGTCGGAGGAGTTTGGTAGAGTTCTCAAAGGTCAAATCGTTGAACTTTGTACCCCTTAACAGCGAAATTTCTGGCCTAAAACGGATCACATATATTTTTCCAAATCTCAGTACATTGTATGTCAAATTTCGAGTCTGTAGACTAAAAATTGACAAAGTTATTGCGTAGACAAATGTACACAGACACACAGACAGACACACAGACACACAAACACGTTCACTTTTATAGATATATAGAATATATATATATAGAGAGAGAGAGAGAAAGAGAGGGGAGAGGGGGATAGAAAGGGGGAGGGAGTGAGGAAGAGAGAGAGTATGAAATATAGAGAACAAAACAAGGTTTATTTTGTTTTTGTTTTTTAAATATTCATCCGGTTTTGAAATATTTAGAGTTTTAAAAAAATAAAATAAGCAGAGCTCAGTGGTTGACTCGCAGCTTTTCATGTACTCAGTCATTTTGCACTCATGTAAAACAAGACAATCTCCCTCCAATCGCATGTTCTAGCGGAACAAATCGGTATTATGATAAAAATCGTATACTACATTGACGCTGAAGGCCGAGATAATAACTGATTATGATGGTGAGCGAACATTACATTACACAACGCTACGAAAACAAAATGAGATTGTAATATCACGAAATATTAAATCATTAAATCAATTTAATGTAGAGAAATGGATTCTTGAGCAAAATGTGTCGCTCAGTTTAAAGGTACCACTACCGTCTTCGTAGCTTTTTAACATTTATTAAGGAAAAAATTGAAGCTTTACTTTGAGAATGACACTTCTATGTGTATGTCGGGTTTTACAGTAATCTTAGAATCATAGAATATTATTTATATATTTTTATATATGTTTTTTCTAAAATTTGTGTTGTTTGTTGATTATGAGTGCTGTTTTTTTTCACTCGAGAATCTTTCATGATATGTGTCAGATGTTTTAACTATTGTTATGGTGTCAATATTCCATTGATTTAAAATTTTCATACTCTTTTTCTAGTTTGTTTTCGGAACTGTTTTTAGCACTCTTATTACAGTAATTTTCGTAATATTCCATATCCTCATATTTCTCTGGTAAGTTTTATCTCTTAGCTAATATTAGATCTGTGATATTATTATTATTATTATTATTATTATTATTATTATTATTATTATTATTGGTTCACATGGGGCTTTCACACAAGTCATCAAAGGTCTGATTGAAAAAGCTGTGGTGTTCTCTAGAAGCTGAGTGACAACAAGTTTCCCCAGACGCCAAGAACTCTTCATCTCCTTCGATAGCATTTGCAAAAAAATTTGCGTTATCGCATCAGCCTGTCACCATTGATTTCTCTATACTGGAATTTGAGTGGCCTTAAGCCTCACCAAGGTTCCAGTTCTCTTCGCGCTTTCCCAACGGAGGTCGGATCAGCGCTCTCTCCTCGGTCTTTCCATCCTCCTTGATCCTTGGGCTATTTGGTATCACACTTTTTGGGGGTTGGGAACGGTGATGGGACAATGGGAGGGGACGCGTGATGAGGGATGTAGAACTTGTTGATATGCAGCTTCATTGTTCTTCATTCCCTGTAACGCTTCTTCCTATTTTGCCTCTACAGCAGTTTGTCTGGCTCACACATGTGGTTCATGTGTATTATTATTATTATTATTATTATTATTATTATTATTATTATTATTATTACTCACTAGTAATTTTCACACAGATCCTCCTCAGTGATTGCTCATTAATAGTGACTGATTGTGTCTTTAGAGATTGAGTGACAGCAATTCTCCACATATTTCTAATCAATCCACTTATTTTGATAAATATTGCAAATAAATTGACCTTATCATAAAGACTACTTACTATTCATTTCTTGGTGACGATGACCAGTAAACATCTCTGAGATTTGGGTTGCAATACAAACCGCCAAAGTTCCAGTACTCTCCACACACTTTGAGTGGAGTTCTTTACACTATCCTTTCTTCTAAGTTTTTAAATCTTCTTTGATCCGTTATAATTATTCTTATCTGAGATTAGAGGCAGGCACTCTTTATATAATGTCTTACAGCATTGTTTCTTTTAGGTTCACATGTGTTCCATTTCATATCTCGTTTTGGTCTATTTCTATTCTGATTTTCTGTAGGGCTGCTTTGTATTTGTCGCTTATATAGGTTGGTTTCCGCGTTCAAGGTTTTTGATATACTTCAGCTGTTTTCATCATTTCCGCCTTTGTATAGTAAGTTTTCACTTTGATCTTTATTTTACTTGGGCTTTTTCGTAGTTTTTAGATTGTAAGAAAGCGTTCCATCGATTATTGGCACTATTAATTCGTCAGGTTCCACATTGCTTTTAAGACTCTGAAACTTTCCCTGCATTTACTTCGTCTCGCACTAAGAGTGAGTGCAAACATATCAAATTTGCAAACTGCCATAAAGAACACCCAGCCATTTAAAGACTAGCGATGTCTACAAGAAAGAAAAGGAGATGATGTATATAAAACACACTAAAAATTTACATTTTCCAGAAGCTAGAAAAATCGTTAAAAACTTTATGAGAATAAATATTTGCCAATGTAATACAAATAAGCACATTAAACACCCCAGGACATCCCTCACATAGGTAACTATAAAAATATATAGAAAAGTAAATAAATTTAAAAGTAAATGAATGAACTTTATTTCATGACAATCTTTAAAAAATGTATTCAACAGAAATAAAACCAACCAAGCCAATCACAAAAACAAAATTAAATGTGGATAACAGTATATAAATGCCTAAAGAGGGTTCCCGCACGGCTGACTCCACAAGTGAAAGTCATCGAAGATCACCAATCCGGCCTCAGGATTCTTACAAAGACATTATTGAAAAAAAAGTACATTAAAAAGACAGATTTCAAGTAAGAGAATAGCACAACCGGCTTTGACAACAACATTAAACAAAGTCGACGAAGTCGATAAGATGGAAGTTGAAAATAAAACTTCACAAACAAGCAAAACTACAAAATTTATTAAAAAAATATGCCAACTTTGAAAACTATTTCACACGTACATACATATATATATATATATATATATATATATATATATATATATATATATATATTCCTTACATTCAAAAACATAGTTTAACTGGATGTGTGTTTACAAAGCAGGTATGTGTAATGTATATATATATATATATATATATATATATATAATGTGGGGGGGGGGCAAAACAGTTTGCAGACCTATTTTTTCTCAATTCCATTATTAATTTTTCTTTATTTTTTAGTTTCACCTTGTTGATCATTTACTAATCTGTGTATTTTCATTACTACATTTTACGAAGAAAAAAACAGAATTTAATTATTTTTAAACATTTTTATCTTTTCAGTTGAGCCAAAAATTTATGGCGGTCATGTGAATTTATTAATAATAGCTAAAGGAAAGATGTTGACAGATAGTGAAAAGGGTGAAATTGTTAAATTACTTGCTGCAAAGAAGTCTTCATTAGGAATTTCAAAACATTTTGAAGCGAGATCCTCGAACTGTGAAACGTTTCGTCATGGACGGTAAAGATGGAAGAAAAAGGGCACAAAATTAGCAGACCAAAGGTGAGTTCACAAACAAATGGGCGAAATGCATCAGAAACTTTAAAAAAGCTCAGCATTATTCCACAGAAAAGGCGCAAGTCTCTTTGAAGAAAGATTAAATACATAGGAGGATTATCTTCACAACCATTTCGAAAGGGAAGCTCTAATACTGGGCACGAGGATTCTATGCGAGCAGGAATGTCACTACACTGCCAACCTCTGTAAAATATACTAAAATAAGATGGTGAATCAAAGTGTTTTGTTTATTTTAACAACAACAACAACATAACTTTTCCTATGGTTCGTTTGCTTTTTGACGAAGATCAAAGTGTAGCATCTGTTCTTAACGTAGCACAGATATCAAATATCAATAATGCAATGTCGTTTACGGTTGAGATGATGTAAAGAGAGGGAGCAGGTAGAGTAGAGCGACATACACATATGCAGATAGATAAATGGATGGATACATATAGATATAGACAGCCAGTCAGTATGTAGCGTACTTAACACATCACCCTCTTCCTCTTTTTTCGTTTCTTGCTTATGCAGACCTTTCGAGTGATGTTAAGGTAAGTTTTTCTTATCTATTTTTTCAGTCAAATCCTTACAAATAATCATTGTCAATATTTGTTGTAACTGCCTTTTTATATACAGTCATGGCCAAAATTATGCAGCACCAATGAAAATCGAAATTATGATTCAAACTTATATATTTAAAGGTTAAGAATAGTAAAGTAAACGTTAATAAATTTATTTTAATAACAATCACTATTTGACATGTCCTTCTTTTGCCTTTATAACAGCTTTTATTCGCTTTTGCATTTTATTGGTTAAATTGTTGCAAGTGGTAGGATCTATTTTCTGACACTCTTCATGAAGTTTGGCCTTTAATTCAGTTTTTGATGAACATTTGTGCGTTTTCACTCTTTTCCCAAGATGGCACCACAAATTTTCAATGGGATTTAGGCCTAGGGGTTGAGGGGGCCACTTGTAATCCCTTTCTTCTCAACCAACCAATTGAAACGTTTGACGTATGGCATGAGGCACTGTCTTGTTAGAAGATTACATAATTTGAAACGTTATTATTAAATATATTCGTCAAAAAAAGGTAAACTTGGTGCAACGTGTTAGTATAAATTGTAGAGTTCATTCTGCCATCACATGTGTACAAAAGTTCAGTGGCCAACCCCAAACCATTACGCTTCCTCCTCCAAATTTGACAGTTGAAACCATACCATCAGGATTAGATGGCCCTTCTTCCCCACGACGAACATAAATCGCTCCAAAGGTGCAAAAAATCTGATGATGAAAATGAGAATTTGCTACATTTTTTGAATAGATATTATGGATGTGTATTTGCATTAAAAATCTAATTGTTCCTTTCTAGATATCAGGTAATAGAAGCTGTAAACTTAACCCAAAGTTACTTCCGTCATCCCAAACAATTTTGGCTCGATTATTAGGTTCTAATTCTCATGTCTTCTTTTTTTCTTTTTTTTTATGGAAATTTTAATCGTTTTGGTTTTTTTCTTGTTGCCCTGAGAACACCGTAATTCTCCCTTGCTTTGCCTCCATTTAATCCCATTTCAAATAATCTTATTTTCGTTAACCGCGTTACTGACAAAAACACTTCACCATGTTTTTAATAAAAAAATGTATACATTTTCTCCTAACTACCTCTCTTATGACATTTATCGGAGAAGGTCTCTAGGTCCTACTACTCTGCCGAGCCAAAAAAAGGTCAGAAAAGCACAATCATCGTTTCCATATTTTCTGCAAATAATTTCTCTTGGTCAGATATCTCCACTGACCACTTTCATCATTATCCACGTAACAGGCCGCCTCGTACCTTGGCGGGACACTGTCTTCCTTTTTCATTATGTAAAATGTACCATCAATACTCACCGGTGACCGCGGCTGCATGCATTGGGCCATAGCATCGCAGGATACAGATTTTCATGCATGAAGGTCTGACCTCCTCGTCAGCTCTACTCAAGGCTAAAGAAAAAATCACCAAAACATAAACACAGAGAGCTTCAACGCCTCTTGAGCTATTGTCATCAGGCGACTCTTTCCTGCTCTGGATTTCTATGATACTCCTATTCTACTGGTATTCAGGCTCAGTCCTCATATATCCGTCACAAACTCACATGCCTTCAAATCAAATACCCGATAATTCAGGGGAGCAAATAAGTAAAATCTTTTGTTACAAAATATACAATGATCAGCATTCTAATTCACAAGCTATCTTATAATGTAATGATTCAAATGGATTGCCAAGTTCTGAATACTACAGCACTTGGCACAGATCCGGAAAAAATATCACACACTAAACTAAACTTAACCCCCAAGAAGGATTGGCGCCCATTAATTCCTAAACTATCAGCTGCGAAGCGTATGTGAATCCCTCTAGACCCAAACTGAGACGCTACAGAATACGAACAGAGCAATCTATCATATATAATCACAAAAGAACCAAACACACATCTTGTTATACAATCACTCCCGTGTGTGACGTTACGTATTTCAGTCTTCGTCAATTCTATAATCTCTTCACCTTTCCTGATCGCATTTCATGGCTTTATTTGCCATACTAATGTCCAAAGTCGTTTTGGAGGCTTTTATTGCCCTCCAAAAATTGCAACTCGCCACAGTGCATCCGACTTCTTCCTCGTGTTTCGCTATGTAGGGCGACCTCTAACCCAAGGTTATAGCAATAACGTGCGAATGAAACATAGCCACGAGAACAAATCTTTTCCAAGTGCGAGGAGCATGAAATCTCCCTAGTTTACCAAACGTGTGCCGATGAGAAAATCCAAGAACCTAAACGATAACAAAAATATAAAATTACGCGTATCACTTCGAAATTATAAAATGAACAGTGGTCGGTAACAAACCCTCAAGTAACCTTTGACCCCTCATGTTCGAATAACCTATCTCGAAATTCCATTTTTTTATTTATCAAGTAACCAGTCTACAATATCTATATTTTCTATATAATTTCCTATGGTCCGTTTAGTCAGCAATGCGAGAAGACCCCCCCCCAAATAACAAAGGTTACAAAAAAATTGCGTGCATAAACATTTTTAAATACAAATTACTTTAACAAATCATAAAATACAATTATAAACAATGATAATAGATTTATTGTCCAACACAACCTTTTTTCTACCAATTAATATTAAATTGTAATATGTAAAACAACAACAAAAGGTACACTTTCCAAAGTATCTTATACAAAAGTCCTACTGGAAAAAAAATAAACATCGTTTGTTTAGAAAACAAAAACAGTTAAACATGCGTAATTCGCCTTAAACAAGTTTTGTTTCCTCTCTTGTCCGCCCTTTTTTCCGTGCAGGCAACTCTATTGAAGAGACCAAAAAAAAAAAAAAAATCGCTAGCGCAAACATTGCACTCTATTTCCTGTTTTTTTTTTTTTGCGTGCCATCGTTTTATAATGAAGAAAAAAACTACGCATTCCACCTTGCTTCTCTCTTTCTTTTTGTTTCTCTAACCGCATTTTTTACGGCAAATAAACCCCTTTTCCCTTTATAATTCAGATCAAAATTCAAACACATTTTAGCACATTAATTTTTCCTATATTTATTTACTACATGCGCCGTGTGCGCCCATATGTTTACGTTTCCCTTAATACAAGAAACTTATTTCATACTTTCAACACAATTTTAAGCATCATTTTTTTCTGTGAATTTAAAAACACACATCCTTTATTTCTTTCCCTCGTAAAACAGACAAAACCTGTGTGTATGTGTACGTTTTTTTCATTCTTAATAAAACAACATTGCTTTTTTTCACTAATACATCTTTTCACTTTTTATTATTGAAATCATTCCTCTGTTTTTGTTCTATTTTTGTTTTTCTATTTTGTATATATTTTTCCTGTGACAATTTTTAGTCTTTATTTCTTTGTTTTTTTTTGTTTTTTGTTTTTTTTTGTTTTTTGATTGCGTATTTGCTTTACTGATAACTTTCTTTTTTATATTTCCTAGTCAATACAATATTTTTCCATTGTGACTTGTTGCCACACCGGGATCGACGACTAATTCGTAATATGTGATGTCTTGCCTTTGGAAAGTATTTCTCCGAAACTCTGCGGATCAAGAACTATCCACTTATTTAGTGTTTCCTTTTTAAAATAAAATATGTTTTTAACTCTTTTTCAAAGTAGTTTTTAACATGTTTTATTAACTATTTGTTCTTATATATATATATATATATATATATATATATATATATATATATATATATATATATATATATATATATATATATATATGCTATACAACCGTGTCTATGTGCATCTTGCCCTAACGTGTTTGTGAGTGTTCTAATAGCCTTGATGTGATAGTTCCGTGCACATATCGTTTCTTAGACTTGACCGCGTTCATCCATGTTCATTTCATTATATATACAAGTATTATATACAGTTCACATTCATTTATACAGTCGAGTATGTACACGCGTGGTCGAGCTAATTTAAGGACACTTAAGTTATGTATCTACCTTAGTCGCTCTTAAATGTGTATGTAGGTTTGTGTGTGTTTGCATATATACGCGTTAAGATTTCGCCATACCTATTTTTGTTAACTTGTCTCTTCTGTGATTCGGTTCCTCTCGTCACTGGTTTATAGTATTTAAAGAGCATTCAAGACGAAACACGATGCCGATTTTCTTGCAAGGATCCCTTTTATTTCGTCTATGAGTGAACGCGGGAAATTTCTCGCATTGTATACTCAAGCTTTCTTGCATTTCCGTCGGCGCATCTTTTCTCTGACTCATTTGGTCTTGAAACAAACTCAAGTTCGACTGCCTACCAAACTTCGACTCCATGTGTGTTTCTATTTATACCAAGGTGCACGTATTGGTGTTGTAACCCCGTTAATCTGCCTACATCTAAAATGCACCAACTCACTTTTTAGCACGCAGGTGCACACTCTGTCAATGGAAGTCACCGATAACTCCTTGATCTTTCTGCACCTGCTTAATACAAGTAAAGTGAGTTCAACTAAGTACAGCGTTAACCGCGTTATTGGCACACAACATATTGACAAACTATTTCTCATAGTACATATTAAAATAGGAACAAAATAACATCAAATATTCATTTATTATTAAGTGTTTAAAAATTTATATTCACATTCGTCTATCTAATGACTTATTGGACGGTTCGTCACTAGTACATATGGAATGTTTATATTTCTTTAGTGTATCATTGATTTAAATAGCAATACGCTATCGTAATTGTAATATAGGCGAGATAAATAAAAAAATAAACGATCGAATTATTCATTAAAATATAAACACACTTAACTTTATCGAGATATAGTTATAGAGGCGCAGAGATCATTGTGGCAGCGTTAAATTATTCGTCTATCTGCTCTGGAAAAATCTTAGCTCGCAATATCGATACTAAGTTGTCGCTTGTGCATTTATTGATTCGAATCTTTCCTGATTTTGTCACAATCTCGAGAATTACTTTTCTCCGTCTGTTTATCGGTTCAGACGTTACTCGGCAACTAAAGAAATGAAATGAAAGTCTCATGTGTTTAGTTTATCACAGAATACTTTTCGGCACGTGTTATGTTTATTTCTTTTCTAATTCACTCAATTTATTGGAATTATATGACACCACCAGACGAGGCTGACAGTGCCTTCTGCAGTCTTTATTATTCGGAATCAATATCTCTCATCTCGAAAATCAACATATTTTACAACGACCGCATAATCATCATTATCATTATTTTAATTATTTTCATTTTACTTATCAAGATTTTTCACATAAGTCATCATAAAAGTGTTCTATTTAAGAACACATTGCGGCCTTCTCCGGAGTTTGAGTGACAACAAATCTCCTCAGGTCTCCAGTAGCCTCTACCACTCTGATAAACTTTGCAGATAAATTTGCGTTACCACAACAGCCGCTTTCTCGTTGGCAGCGACTATTGGTCTTCTCTTGAATTTGGATGGCAAGCGACTCCCGAAAGTCCCAGTCCTCTTTGCACACATCTAGCGGGGGTCGGGCAAGTGCTTTTGCTCCTCGGACTTTCCACCCTCTTAAACCCTTTTTACTTATTTGGTGTGGCACTAGTTATGGTGACACACACACATAAAAAAAAACAGGAGGCGGAAAGCAGGGACGTAGAAGGTTAACTTACAATTATGCAATTTCAGTTTTCATGATTCCATGTGATGTTTTGCTGTGTTTTACATATGTAAATTATTATTATTATTATTATTATTATTATTATTATTATTATTATTATTATTATTATTTAGTCAATAAAATTATTAACACAGATTATCATCAGTTGTTACTCAATGACAATAACCGATGTTGTTTCGTGGAGTGTAAGTGACAACAAGTCTCTACAGATGCCGCATTCTTTTTAAATGAATTTACGTTATCGGAACGGCCGCTTTGATTTCTCGCTGGAAATAACAATTGGTCTTCAATGGAATTCAGGAGAGTCTCCGTCCTAAACGCACACCTCAAATGGAGGTCTGGTTATTGATTTTTTTGTTAAGTCTTTCTATTATTACATCTCTGATCCAATTTAAAGTGTGTTGGGTTAACGTTAGTCCCAACACTACAATTTAGGGTATAGTTTCACTTAGTCCCCGCTGGGTCAAGGGCAGTGGAATACGCCATAGGAAATGCACCATCTATGTCCCATTAAATGTTGGACGCATGGACCGGGGATAATCATATGATACCGAATCGGGTAGGAGCTAAATTGCTTGTATTCCCGTTAGAGCTTCTGTGCATACGGTTAAAGCATATTTTTATTACATTTTCACTCCAAACAAGGCACAATGCCACTTTGGTGTAAGGGGCTACTGTCAGCGACATAAGCTACTGGGATACTATGTAGAGAGTTGGGCAACAAGATGTTGGTTCACATTACACTTGAATTCTGCATGTCTATACAGTTGGGGAAACAGGGACCCGGAATTGGAATTCCAGAGTCTAGCAGTTCTGGGTAATAAATTACTGGAGTAGAGAGCTCTCTTACATCTAGGTATCTCTACTGTGTAGGGGTATGATTTAGCAGCTTTCCGGGTTTGTCGAGGGTATTTATGTCGTGGGGGCACAAATGCTTGCAGTTCGTCAGAACATTCACCATTAAAATACTTGAAGAACAGGCAGAGTGATGCAGCATTTCGTCGGCGGGACAGAGGCTGAAGCGTAGATGACAGTTCAAGACCTATCAAGTTGGAGACTCTATTTTGGACCTTGTCTAGGAGCGAGAGACTAGTAGCAGATGTACCAGCCCAAAACATGACAACACTACTCCATACATAGGGCGAATGGTGACCTTATAGAGGTACAGGATACGTTCGAACGTTAGTAGCTTTCTAGCACAGTAGAGAGAGCCTACCTTCCCTGCAGCGGTCCTGGCAATGTTCTCAATGTAATTATTCCAACTTACGTTTCCTGTGAACGTTAGACCGAGAAATTTAAAAGATTTACTTTTAGACAATTGCTATTGGTGTTAGAGAAAGTTTCTTGTAATTATTAAAGGAAACAAGTTTAGTCTTGGCAGCATTTAATGTGACCATCCATTTTTGTCCCCGTTCTACTACACTGGAGGTCATCCTCTAGTGTTTCTGTCATTTCCTTAGATATGTATTCATTTGTTTTCTTGTCGTGCCCGTTATAGAGCGTGGTGTCATCAGTATATATACCCATCTCAGGGACAATTTTGTCTGGGAGGCTATTTATGAATATTAGGAATAATAAAGATCCAAGGATAGACTGCTGACACACTCCCGCATTTATATCGTATCGTTTAGATATACGATCGTCGAGGACAACCTGAATTTTTCTTTTATCTAAGAAACATGGAGAAAGAATGGCGAGTTATTTTGTCAGATTAGTAGAAAGCATATAAGCTCAGCCAAAGTGAAAAAATAACAGAAGGAGGACGTAAATTAAAGAGAATTTAGTTTTATCATTGTTTTAGGTCTTTTTTGTTTATTTTAGAGAAATTGATACTTCAACAGCGCTGCTAGAAAAATGATATCAAAAGAAAAAAAGCAAATATTATAGAAGATAGTCTTTAAAAATCCGCAGTGTCAGAAAGGTCCATCGGGGCAAAAGTTCACAGGACATCGGAAACTGACAGCCAGTAACGATCTCATTAAGATAAATTTCTTGTTGAGTCAAGTATATAAGGAGGAGTCAACAACATTTTGATCGATCGCATTATATAAATACGTTAAAGTCATTTAAATTCGAATAACAAGCATCGAATATCATATATATTTTCTTTTGCTTTTAGAGAGAGAGAGAGAGAGAGAGAGAACAATGGGAAACCAACCTGTTTCATTGGATAAGAAAACGTAGGGGCATTAATCCACACATACACACAGACACACACACACATATATATATATATACATATATATATATATATATATATTTCTGCCAAGATATATCGAACTTAATATTTATAATGAACCATGAAAATTAGTATGATAACATATCTCACATAATATAGTATTTAATTGTAGAGTGATAAAAAGGAGCATACAAGTACATTATTAAATGAGATGTAGAGGAAATATGAGATTTTAAATAAAAATAGGGAATAGTAGTTAATCGTAATATTGTTACATGATAAGGGCTGTCCCCTTTTCATTTAAGTAAAAAAATAGGAAATTAGTTAAATGTAAATATTAAATAAGATAGTCAAGGATTCGAACTTTCGAACCCAGACTTTGAATTGAGAATTCCAATCATAAGTTAAAATGAATACAGAATGTTATTGAAAATAAGGAATGTGGAATTGCCATTGTTTAGCTCACACAAAATAGTTAGATATCTGTTTATTGAAAAAGGAATGTAATGATGAATTTTGGTTCCGTTATAAAAATAAAAATTTAAATAAGGAATTTTAAAACGGACAATACCAAATGTTATTCGTAAATTGGGCATGTCGTGCCATGTGTTTTCATATGCACGTGCCTGGTCATACACTGATGTCATGAGTTATGAATTGAGTTAGATAAGTCCGAATAATAATCAGTCAGTTAGGAGAAGCCAGAGAAGAGAGTCAGATCAGAGAAGCAGATAAGATCAGACCGATTCTCCGTAAGAGTCAAGGCACCCTCTGTGACAGAGGCGTTTTAGAGATATCCATGTAACAACTTTGAATCTTTGAAATACAAAATCATGTCCGACCGGTCGAAGAAGAAATAAACGTATCATCATGTGTTTTTATAAGCGTCGTCTTGTGTTGTGTCATTCTACCAAAATAAAGGTAAAGTGAAATTGTATTAATATGAATTTTGTGTTTATAAAAAAGTACAACTGTCAAAACGTAAATTTCAAACGTACTATGGGTCTATTTATCAAGATATTCATAAATCTCCTCTCATTGAATTACATGCTATGCTCTCCTGTAGTTGCCTCTACTCTGTCTCGTTATATATAAGGCCTGTCTCTATATCTCAACAATATTAACACTTACAATGAATATATATAATATCTAGCATCTCATAACATGATCATACACATGAACACACTAAGACTAATACGAACAGTCAACACCAAAGAATAATACATATGTCATCTTAATACCACCCATTACATAACAATATTATAACTTCTAGATTGATCGGAATGTTTAGACATGTTAAACTTTAGTTTGCAATGTAAGTTAGTTTATGAATTAGAGTGATAAATGTGCAACAATTATGATTTTACAAATGTTCTTTTTATATTAACCAGATTCCAAATATTGATCTAAAAATAAACAGTGTATGTGATTATTATTCGATTGATGCGTGGACTCAAATATATGAACTGACTGTGTTGATTGTTAGACTAAGTGTAAACTAAATATTATAATAAAATAAAATAAATTATATCTATTGAACATCAATTTAAACAAACTATATATTTTAATATATATATATATATATATATATATATATATATATTCCCTAATTAAATCTCTATGAATTCATTTCGCAATTATAAGTTAAATTAAAGGTGAAAAAAAAGAATGCATAAGATAGGAGGGGCTAGAGTAAAAGTAAATTGGAAGTAAACATATTCCATAATATTATGTCAAAAAAACAGTTATTTATTATTCTTAATGAACTTGAAGTAAAATTAGAATTAGATTTGACTTAAATATATATTTATCTAATTAAAACGATAAACACATCTTATTATGAGATTAGGAAACTCTGAAAGCTAATTATTATGGAATTATGATTTATTTAACGTGTAACTAATTTTGTACTTAACTAATTAACTAGTTCGAAAAATAGTTATTAATACTAGATTGTCGAATATTGAATTAGTAAAAGTATGTGAAATTTTAACTTTAATGTATAATAATAATAATAATAATAATAATAATAATAATAATAATAACAATAATAATAACTAGCGAGACCTATGGAAATTCCACAGCAGCATTTTTCTTATGTAATATATTGTTGCTGGGCATGCTGTGAGCGTTCTATTCAGCATAAATGAAGGCACAATCATATTCTATTTTTTTATTATTAAAACTGTACTGCCCCCTCACTAAAATAATAACTTTGATATATTTCATGAGCTGAATATTTCATTACAAACACACCGGTCAATTGACTCACATTTATCATTTTTCATTATCATTGAATATGTTACTATGTTCGACACTAATTTTGAATAATTTCAACCCACATTATTGCCTCTCCCTTTACTAAAATAGTACATTTGATATATTGTATCGGCTGATTATTTTATAAAAAACACAACTATTAATTAACTCACATTTCATCATTTTTATTTTTAATAATTCTTGGATATAGTACTAATTTTGACAATAATTTTTCATCATTAAAACTCACTATATCGCACACCTTACTAAAATAATAACTTTGGTATATTTTCTAGGCTGATTATTTCATTACAAACACATACATCAATCAACTCACATTTCATCATTTTTCGTAATTCTTGGATATGTTACTAATTTCGGCAATATTTTTTTTATAATTTAAACTAACATTGTCGCCCAACCTTACTAAAATAATAACTTTGATAAATTTTCTGATTATTTCATTACACACACACTAATCAATTAACCTCCATTTCATCATTTTTCATAATTCTTGTGTATGTTACTAATTTCAACAACAATTTTTCATAATTTATACCCACATTATCGCCCTCTCTTAATAAAATAATAACTTAGAAATATTATCTGGGCTTATTATTTTATTACAAACACACTTGTGCACGAAATCACATTTAATCATTTTTCATAATTCTTGGATATGTTACTTATTTCGACAATCATTTTTCATAATTTTAACCCACATTTTCGCCCTTCCCTCTATACTAAATAATAACTTTGATATATTGTCTAGGATGATTATTTATATTATAAACACACCAACCAATTAAATCATATTTCGTCATTTTTCGTAATTATTGGATATCTTACTAATTGCGACAATAATGTTTTATAATTTAAACAATCCTTGTCGCCCTCTCTTACTAAAAATACTTTGAAATATTTTCTGGGCTTATTATTTCATAAAAAAAAATAACTATCAATTAACTCACACTTCATCATTTTTCTTAATTCTTTGATATGTTACACATTTCGACAATTATTTTTAATATTTTTAACCCACATTATCAACCACCCACTACAAACATAATAACTTTGATATATTATCTGGGATAATTATTTCATTTAAACGCACCAAACAAGTAACTCAAATTTCGTCATTTTTCATAATTCTTGGATATGTTTCTTATGTCGACAATCATTTTTCAGTATTTTAACCCACATCATCGCCCCACTTACTAAAATAATAACTTTGATATATTTCCTGGGCTGATTATTTTATTATAACACACACTCGATGAACTCATATTTAATCTTTGTTCATAATTCTGGATATGTTACTAATATCGACAATAATTTTTATAATTAAAAACTCATATTATGCTTCTCCCTCCTACTTATATAATATATTTGATATATTTTCTGGGCTTATTATATCATTACAAACACACCAATACAAGTAACTCACATTGCATCATTTTTCATAATTCTGGATATGTTAGTAATTTAGACAATAATTTTTATAATTAAAAACTCATATTATGCTTCTCCCTCCTACTTATATAATATATTTGATATATTTTCTGGGCTTATTATATCATTACAAACACACCAATACAAGTAACTCACATTGCATCATTTTTCATAATTCTGGATATGTTAGTAATTTAGACAATAATTCTTATAATTAAAAACTCATAATATGCTTCTCCCTCCTACTTATATAATATATTTGATATATTTCCTGGGCTGATTATTTTATTATAAACACACACTCGATTAACTCACATTTAATCTTTGTTCATAATTCTGGATATGTTAGTAATTCAGACAATAATTTTTATAATTAAAACCCCACATTATGCCTCTCCCTTCTACTTATATAATATATTTGATATATTGTCTAGGGTTATTATATAATTAAGAACACACTAATCAAGTAACTCACATTTTATCATTTTTCATAATTCTTGAACTAATTTCGACAATAATTTTCATAACTTTAACCCACTATGTCGCTCCCCCCTACTTTAATAATAACTTCGATATATTGTCTGGGCTGATTATTACATTACAAACAAGTCAATAAATTCTGGGTATGCTCATAGTATATATGTTTCAGCCATCTTATCCAATCTCGGGTGACGCCACATATTCTGCTAATATATATCGTTCACTTATCTCATTCGATCCTAGGCGACACTGGGTATTTTGCTACTATATGTTTCCACCTATCTCATTCAATACTGGGCGACGCTTTCGTATAATATACATGTGCACATCTCATTAAATCCCTGGACTGACCATGTCCGCCACCCCACTGTTTAAAATATACATTAAATACAGTAATGTTTTAATCGTAAACTGTTTCAACCATTTCCGGGACTGACTTTATATCCCAAACCGACTGCTAAAAATATACATGAGATAATGTAATGTCAAAATAGTAAACTGTTTCAGCCATTTCTGGAACTGACTTTATATTCCAAACCCACTGCTAAAAATATAAATGAAATAATGTAATGTCTAAATAGTAAACTGTTTCAGCCATTTTTCCGGGACCGACTTAATATCCCAAACTCACTGCTACAAATATACATGAAATAATGTAATGTCCAAGACGTAAATGGTTGCCGCCATTTCCGGAACCGACTTCATATTTCCCATCCCAAGGTTAAAATATACATTAAATAAAGCAATGTGTAATGCGTAATGGGGTTCCCCCATTTTCGGGACTGATTTAATATCCCCCACCTCACTGTTAAAAATATACATGAAATAAAACGGTTTGAGTAGTTTCTTGGACTGACTTCATATCCCGTAACCCACTGCTTAAAATATACTTGAAATAAAGTAATGTTTAAATCATAAACTGTTTCAGCAGCTTTTCGAAAGTAATACCTAAAAACATTAACACTATTAGGAATTAGGTAACCATTGCTTCAACATGAATGTATGAGTGTACAATCAGTATCAGCATTCCAGTGACTTAAATCCCCCCCCAGTTGTTTGTCTTGGTTAATGGAGGAGAAATCCTTCATTACTGACACAATTCTTATTATTGTTATTGACCAGAGAGTTCCTTTTGGGGAGCTGGTTTCCCCCCAAATTTTAAACCGACCTCATGTCCAATTCCGTCCTTGTTGGGAGGCAAGTAAACAAAGAAAAAATAATCAGAACGGACATTTTCCATGGCATTTTATAATTAATCAGGAGTAACACTTCCAGGGCATTTTGTAATTTAATCGGAAATAACTTTTTCCGGTTACTTTTTTAATATTAAAGCTTTGTTACATTAAATATAGTACCTATTCACAATGCCTCCCCACGGGATAGATTTAGACACTAGGGCCGTTTTTTTAACGTGGAGAAAAAATTGTCTTAGTCGTAAAGGATTTCTCTTCCGCTGAGAGAGAACAGATACAACGCTTTGATATTAGCCAAAAAGGCCAAAAAAGACAAATCATTTTTATTAACTTCGCCTCAACAGCGACACCATTTTTTTTTGTTTTTTTTTTATTCGGAATATTCCACTTTCCCTTTTAAGGGATGCACAGCATGATAACGGACGGAGCGATAAGAGTAATAATATAAGGATAATAATATTGATAAAATATAATAAAAAATAAATAATGAATAAATAAATACAGGCAAATTTAAGAATTAAGCAGAAATGAATTATGACTTATAACTATCGATCGAAATAGTTTTAATACTAACATTTCATATTGAACGTATTAGGTAATTAATTTATCATATACACTAAATTTATCATTGAATAATTTTAAGCGAAAGACATTATAACTGTATGAACAATACTTATTAATGGAATATGGGTGGAAATGGCTTATGTATGCTAAAAGAATAAATGTTAAAAAAGTAAGTTAGTATATCGATGGGTTTACTCTAGAAGCGGTAACTCTATCATACTTTAAATAAAATTAATTTTAACTTTTTACGCTTTTAAGGTAAACAATTGAATATTAAGCGGAATTTGTATTCTCAACCAAACGTAATTATAGGTTAAAAATTAACTTATACTGAGAATTATAATTGAAATAGTAATAAACTTGATTATCATAGTTAAGTAAACTTAATTGTGTATGGCTTCGAATTAAAATTATTAAATAATTTCATATAACCGTAAATGGTAAACTGTTTTTTTTTTTTTAGTTTCGTTTAGTTTCGTTTCATATATGCCAACATGCGTAATAGTTTATAATTATTGATATTATTTTCAAAGCATGCATACATTAGTTAGAATTAATAAATTTACTAATGATTAAATAAACCATTTTGGAAGAATTTTCCTACATTAATAGAACCTGTCAATACGAATACTTGGGGTTACTGACTTTATTTCTAAAATTCAAAATGGCGTAATGGAAAAATAATGTAAGGTATACACAGCTTTCCTTCCAATTTGGAGATTTTAATCATGTCAAACCGCACTTTATTTGTTTTTAACAGATTGATTGTTGCTATTTTTCTCTGATGAGTTAAGGGCAATATATATATATATATATATATATATATATCATATTCATAGGATGTATGAGGCCTTATGATCTTTGAGTAACCCCAGTTCAGGGTATAAAATAAGTCCAACTGATTTATTGGTTCAAAACGAAATTCTCTCCGAATACTTCAACTGTAGGTCTAGCAATATAGTTCCCACTTTTGTTTATCTATCATTTCATGATCATTTTGTCTAGTGCTGCCACATATTTACATGGAAGTTGGGAGATGCGATTTCTGAATAAATACGTTTTCTTGTGTTCATGTGATGTTATTTATGTGTGTTTTGTTTTATTTCTATTTCAAATTACCTGTAGCTGGTTAGTGATCGCCGATTACATAGGTTGGTACCCGCATTCGAATACCTTTCTTACGATTTTCTGTTATTAGTTCAACTATATATTATTTATATATCCAATGAGTGGATTTCTAAAAAAAATTATTATTTGACAGATTTGTAGAATTTAAAACAAAAATACCAATAAATACTGGCAAGAGGTGTCTTGATTGTCTCTTGGTACACTAAGAATAGTGGTGTACACCCACACAGGCACGCACGTAATCAAACACATATACCCATACACACACACGCATATATATATATATATATATATATATATATATATATATATATATATATACATATATATACTAGACTACCTGTGACCCGTTGGGTCAGCATGTTATATTGCTATAGAATTAATGTATGCGCGTGACAATTGTGACGTAAAGAAAATAGTTTTTGTGACATAACAGAAACGTTTCTATGAAAGTATATTAAAAGTAAAAAGAATATAGATAGATTTTTATGAGTCGTTCTGTTTATATATGTTTATTTTGGAAAAAAGACTTACAACCATTGAATTTTAAGTGGTTTGCCATACTTATCCCATAATACTTAAAGTTAAATTCTATTTTTGTTATATCTTTTAATTTAAACGCGAAAAAAAGCAATTGGGGCGCTGAAAACGTACACAGTAAAACAGTACGTTTTATTGTCGTGTTGATTATTTATTTACTTACGCATGCGCAACCGGAAGTCGTAAACCGGATGTTGGGTTACAACACCCGTTACAAGGGTTATTTGAGTTTTAGAATTATATACATTATATATATATATATATATATATATATATATATATATATATCAAATAAGCGATCCAAAGTAACGCCTCTTTTTTATTCAACCTGAATCGATCAGAGACGAATGTAATGTTATAATAACAGAAATTATGCATACATGACATGAAAGTCCCATCTCCTTGGTGCAGATAGTGACGGTGTGAGACTCTAATAAAGCAGAACTTGTCATAGGCATGCGTACTAAGAAGACACCCTTCATTGAATTACTGGAAAACGTATTGAGAATAGTGAAGACTATGTAAAAAATTGTTAAAATTGTGTCCTCGTAGTTCTTGTAATTTTTTGAGTTAAAAATAATAGGTTTTACTTTTGGAACGACGTTCGTATACCAAAGCCCGCTTCAGAAGTCTATGCGCAGCTATTGTTCATCGTTGGTGAGAGTGCACTAAGAATGGTGATGACTATGTAGATAAATGAATTCTGATACACAAAAATGCCTCTCGTTTCAATAATAATACTCATGTCTTCGTAGCTCTTCAAGTGTTTAGTTAAAACATAGAAGGCTTTAGTTTTGGAAAATACCTTCACATATAATTTGAATACGTTTTATGTCTGTGCACTATTGACAAACATTTTTTCTAATATTTATATGATTTTGTTTTTGATTTCTAAAATTTACATCAGTTTATTTTCAATTTAATGCTTATTTATGCCAATAAAACAGCAGATGTTTGTATGTCTGTCTGCGTGTAAACATTTAACAATACACTATTTAACTACTGGTCACATAACACTGAAATTAACAGAAGTAGTAAAAAATCTGGCTGTTCCATTGAATGCATTTTGTTTTAAGAAAGGGTAACCACATGAGGGCGCGGAAGCCACTCGAGGATAAGGGTTAATAACTGTACAGTAGTACTTATGACATTATAGTAGCACTCGTTAGTAGTGAAAATTTAGTAAATTGGATTACATAAGGATACAGCTAATCATGTGTCTTGTAGAAATTAGTAAAAATTATGGAAATTACCAATAATGGATATATGCTTGAACTATTTTTTTACAGAAAAAAAGAAGAAGATAATAACGATTCACCAATTTCTATTTTGATGATTTTAATATCTTATCCAAGTCATAGACTGCAGTTACGTCCCCTGGATTTATATCAAATATAATAAGATACCCCCAATCTAAAAACATAAGCTGACCTCACAAGTTGCATTATTTAAACGTAATTATAAGTTTAATCTCGAAGGTTCTATCGCGAGGATCCAAAAGCAACAAAAAAAAAACTTCCACGGATGTATATGGGAGGGGAGACTATCGTCAAATTATATTCTAAACGGGGAATGGGCAAAGGACTTATATTAAGTAGATATAAATAAGCCCCTCTTACCGTTTTTTTTAATGGAGAGTAGATAATGCAGTGGATGTGTTATTGGCAGCTCCAGTAACTCTTGCTTCTCCTTTTTTGTCCCTCAGTCCTCATTTCTTATGAGTGATGTTTCTGACAAAGGGGGAAGACAAAGCATGCTTACCAGGTTGGTAGTACTTCGTGAACAGTAGTCTGAGATGTCAGAAATTTTCTGTCTCTATGTCTATCCTTGCGGCCATGCCACTAGTAAGGGTGCTGGAGGTAAACGTTTTATTCTGGGCTGACGTTAACCGCCTGATAGTCAGGGACCCGAACCTTGGAACAACCACTAAGGAGGCTGTCCTATCAGCAGGTGCAAAGTACTGGGGCTGCTGTATTGCCATTTGGTGAATGGATTCTAGACCATGCAGTAGTCTCTGGTGGGGCCTCCCGATGTCATACAAGTGGGTAAATGTTACGGCTTTAACTTATCATGTGCTACAAAAAAATCCTGTCTTTCTTCTCTTACTTTCCCTCTCTGTTCTGCTCTAACCAAGTATCCTAACCTGTTCCACAAACCCCAAAATCCTCAACATTAAATATCTCAAAAAAGAAAACACGAATAAAACTAGAACCCCATCCTCCTACGTAGACCCCTACTACCATATCTCCTTCTCCAACATCAGGGGTCTACGTTCTACTCTTCCAGAGGTTGAAACCCAATTACAGGAGACGAAACCTGGCATATTCTTTCTAAGCGAAACTGGAATAGGGCTGACCACCTCCCTAGATGAGTTCATAATTAAAGGATACTCTAACCTTAATCTGACCCTCAAGATCGCCACGGGCATGGAATATGTGCCTACATAAAATATGGCTTCCCATGTGGCAGGGATATCTCCAGAGAAGACCCTAATCTACCTTATATGTGCTTCCGGGTCGCACTTGTTTACACCACCGCATTTATATTTGCCCTCTATCGCCCCCAAAACAGTGGAGTTACTATCTTTAAGAGTATATCAGAAAAAAATTGACCACATCCTGTCTGCTCATCACTCAGCTAACATTCACATTTGCGGTGACTTCAATGTCCATAATGTGGAATGGCTGAGCCACTCAAATAAGACTGATGAGGAGGGGAGGTTCTGTCATGATTTTGCCATTGCCTATGACCTCACTCAGATTGTTCCCGATCCCACCCGTGTGTCCGATAGTACCGGTCAGTTCGCAAGCCTCCTATACATTTTTCTATCCACTTCCCCTGAGCTATGCTCATGTTCCGTTCTATCTCTTCTGGGATCCTCCGACCACTCCGTTGTATCAGTTAAGATAAAAATGAAATATAAATCTACAGACGTACCTCTCCACCGTAATGTATACCGATACTCTATGGCGGATTGAGATAGCTTCCGTACATTCATATCTGATCTCCCTCTCCATTCCATGTTTAAAAAGGATGTGTACTCTATAGTATCAGATCTGTCCGAATGGTTACTTGTAGGCATAGGCCAATTCATACCATCCAAAAAATTCCAACAAAAACCTAACAGTCAGCCATGGTTTCCCCCCGAATGTGCTGCTGCTATCGCACACAGAAATCAATTTTCCATAGATACCAACGTAAGATATGCACTGAAACTAAAGCTGCTTTCAGAACCGCCAGCAACCACTGTAAAAGAGTAATAAAAATGCAAGAGAACTATATGCACAATCCGTTAAGTCCAAAGTAGCTGAGCAGCGGCTTGATTCCCTCCAGTTCTGGCAAATAACAAATAGGATCTTGAACAGAAACGTGCTCTCTATCCCAACCATTATCAATAGACCAGAGGCCATCTCGACAGCATCCGACAAGGCCAAACTATTTGCTAAAAGCTTTGCGGCAAATTCTACCCTGTGTTACGAAGGCTATCAACTCCCCCCATTCCCTCCTATAACAGACAACACGCTATGCAACATAAAAATATATGTGCGTGAGGTCGCCAAGCTAATCAAGAACCTTGACTCCAGTAGAGCAACTGGTCCCGACGGTATTCCAATTATAGTGTTAAAAAACTTACAACCAGAACTTTCCAAACTGTTTAAGCGTTGCCTTAAGGAGAAGTGCTTTCCAACACCCTGTAAAACCTCATCAGTATGCCCTGTATTGAAGAATTCAGGTGATACATCATCCCCCTCTCAGTGCAGACCAATAAGTCTCCTGTGTGTCACCAGTACGTTGCTGGAATTCACAATAAATAGAGAAGTAGTCAACCACCTCAGCAGAAATAACCTTCTTAGCGACACGCAATATGGTTTCCGCTCTGCTAGATCTACAGCAGATGTGCTAACGGTTATATCTCATAGGATTAGCGAATCTCTTGACAAAGGCTTCATTTCTAAGGCAATTGCTCTCGACATATAAAAGGTCTTCGATAAGGTTTTGCATAGAGGCCTACTACACAAGATTTCTAGCTACGGTATAACTGGAAATGTTTTCTCAATCATTAAGTCATTTCTCTCAGATAGGCTCATAAGAGTAGTTGTTGATGGGCAGAAATCAGAACCCACAGTATTAATGCTGAAGTCCCTCAGGGGTCCATACTGGGCCCAATTCTCTTCCTGATCTACATCAATGATCTCCCTAAACACATACTTAAATCATTCGTTGTCATCTATGCTTATGACACGACCATCTATGGCAACACATTAAAGGCCGTAAATGATGATGTTGTCTCTGATTCTCTCTCCTCTGATCTTTAGCGCGTAGTACAGTGGGGAAAGATGTGACTGATTACCTTTAATGCATCTATGACCTAGCTCCTATCTCTACATCATAAACGCTCTGATTCCCAGCTGGCATTAATTGAAATGGATGGAGGCCCCAGGATTTGATAAGCTCCTGGGTTTGACCTTTACACCTGATCTTAATTTGAACACATACATCAAGTCTGTGGCGAAGGTCGTTGGGAAAATGGTGGGATCCTTCTACCGCTCCAGAAGATATCTCACTAATGATGCAATTCTCTATCTATATAAGAGCCATGACAAGTTTCAAGAAAAAATACACGATTAAACCCGGTTCTCCAACTTCCAACGTAGACCCCTACTACCATGTCTCCTTCTCCAACATCAGGGGTCTACGTTCTAACCTTCCAGAGGTTGAAACCCAATTACAGGAGACTAAACCAGACCTTTTATTTTTAAGTGAAACTGGCATTGGACAGGCTATTTCCCTTGATGAGTTTGCAATTACAGGATACTCTAACTTAACTTCTAAATCTGACCCCCAAGATCGCCATGGGCATGGAATATGTGCCTATATTAAAGATAGCTTTCCATGTGGGAGGGACATCTCCAGGGAAGATCCTAACTTACCTTATATGTGCTTCCGGGTTGCTTTAGCTCACACTACTGCATTTATATTTACTCTCTATCGCCCCCACAACAGCGGAGTTACTATCTTTCAAAGCATATCTGAGAAAATTGACCAAGTCCTTTCTACTTATCCTGCAGCTAACATTCACGTATGTGGAGACTTCAATGTTCACAACGTCGAATGGTTGACCCACTCAAACAAGACCGATGATGAGGGGAGGTTCTGTCATGATTTCTCCATTGCCTATGACCTCACTCAGATTGTTCAGGAACCTACCCGTGTGCCCGATAATGACGGCCAGTATGCGAGCCTACTAGACCTTTTTCTCACAACTTGCCCTGAACTATGTTCAGTTTCTGTTCTGTCGCCTCTTGGATCTTCCGACCACTCTGTTGTATCAATTAAGATAAAAATGAAATGTAATAAGTCCCCAGACGTACCTCTTCATCGTACAGTATATCGATACACTAAGGCTGACTGGGATAGCTTCCGTACATTTATATCTGATCTACCTCTGCATTCCATGTTTAAAAAGGATGTGTCCTCTATAGTATTAGACCTAACTGAATGGTTAATTGTAGGTATTGACCATTTCATACCCTCTAAAAAGTTTCAGCAAAAACCTAACAGCCAGCCATGGTTCTCTCCAGAATGTGCTGCTGCCATTGCGCACAGAAATCACTTTTTCCACTGCTTCAAACGTAATAGATGTATGGAAACTAAAGCCGTTTTCAGGACTGCCAGCAACCATTGTAAGAAAGTAATAAGGAACGCAAGAAAGTTGTATGCTCAATCTGTTAAGTCCAAAGTAGCTGAGCAGCGGCTTGGTTCCCACCAGTTTTGGCAAATAGCAAACAGAATCCTGAACAGAAGCGTGTGCTCCATCCCAACTATTATCAATGGATCTGAGGTAATCTCGTCAGCATCAGACAAAGCCAAACTCTTTGTCAAGAACTTTGCAGCTAATTCTACCCTTTGCGACCAAGACCGCCAACCCCCAATATTTCCTCTTGTATCAGAAAACACGCTATGTGATATACGTATATCTGTACGTGATGTTGCCAAACTAATCAAAAACCTTGATTCCAGTAAAGCAACTGGCCCTGATGGTATTCCAATCATAGTACTCAAAAAACTTCAACCTGAACTAGCGCCCATACTTACAAAACTGTTTAAACGTTGTCTTAAGGAGAATAGTTTCCCATCTCCCTGGAAAATCTCATCAGTATGCCCTGTATTTAAGAATTCAGGTGATCGCTCATCCCCCTCTCAGTACAGGCCAATAAGTCTCCTGTGCGTCATGAGTAAGTTGCTAGAATCTGTATTAAATACAGAAGTAATCAAACATCTCAACAAAAATAACCTTCTTAGTGACACTCAATATGGTTTCCGTTCTGCTAGATCTACAGCAGATGTCCTTACAGTTATATCGCATAGGATTAGCAAATCTCTCGACGGTGGCAATCTTTCTAGGGCAATTGCTCTTGACATATCTAAAGCCTTTGATAGGGTATGGCATAAAGGTTTACTTCATAAGATCGCTAGCTATGGTATAGCTGGAAAAGTCTTCTCAATTATTAAATCATTTCTTTCTGATAGATTCATAAGAGTAGTAGTTGAGGGGCAAAAATCAGAAGCTCACAATATTAATGCCGGTGTCCCTCAGGGATCCATCCTGGGCCCAACTCTTTTCCTGATCTACATTAATGATCTTCCAAATCATATCCTTACATCATTTGTAGACATTTATGCTGACGACACTACCATTTATGGTACCACATCTAAGACAGTAAACGAGCAAGTTCTCTCCAATTCTCTCTCCTCTGATCTTGAGCACGTAGTACAATGGGGAAAGGAGTGGCTGGTTACTTTTAATGCATCTAAAACCAAGCTTCTCTCTTTACATCATCAACATTCTAATCCACATTTGTCATCAATTGAAATGAATGGCTCTCGTCTTCAGGAGGCCTCAAGTTTTGACAAGCTTCTGGGCTTGACCATTACTCCTGATCTTAAATGGAACACGTATATCAAATCTGTTGCCAAGGCCGCTGGAAAAATGGTGGGATCTTTCTATCGATCCAGTAGATATCTCACTGCTGATGCTATTCTCTATCTATATAAGAGCCAGGTACGTCCAAGGATGGAATACTGTTGCCACATCTGGGCAGGAGCTGCTAGAAAGAACTTGTCCTGCCTTGATAGAGTTCAAAATAGACTTCGTAGCCTCGTAGGAGATGTCCTTTTCTCCTCCTTGCAACCTCTATCTCACAGAAGAGATGTTGCGAGTTTGTCTCTGATGTATCGTTATTTTCATGGAAAGTGTTCAACTGAGCTTCAATCTATGGTCCCCCCTCGCCAAACTTTCACAAGAAACACTCGTCTAGCTGTAAACACTATCAATAATTTCCCCCACTCTTTATCTGTGCCTAAACCTAAACGTAGATTCCATGAACAAAGCTTCTTTCTTAGAACTGCACGCCTGTGGAATTGTCTTCCGTTTTCCTGCTTTCCGGCTGACTACAATATGGTTTTGTTCAAGTCTAAAGTAAATAAGTTCTTGATGAGCCGTTCCATATAAGTTATTAAATTTACCAAATTTTCATTACTAATGATTACTATATTGACCAACTTCTACTGTACACTCTTTAACCCTTATCCTTGAGTGGCCTCTGGGCCTTGATAATGTGGTGATGCCTTTGTAAAAAAAAAAAAAAAAAAAAAAAAAAAAAAGAGCCAAGTACGTCCAAAGATGGAGTACTGCTGCCACATCTGAGCGGGGGCTGCAAAAAACAGCCTATCCTGCCTTGACGGAGTACAAAATAGACTGCGTGGATTGGTGGGGGATTCCCTTTTCTCTACCCTGCAACCTCTTTCCCACAGAAGATACATAGCGAGCCTGTCATTGTTCTATCATTATTTCGATAGCAGATGCTAGTCTGAGCTCCATTCTCTGGTCCCCCCTCGCCAATCTTTCTCAAAACACACCCGACTAGCATAAACCACCGTCAATAATTTTCCCCACTCCCTTTCTGTGCCTAAATCAAAACGTAGATACCATGAACAAAGCTTCTTTCTTAGAACTGCATGCCTGTGGAACTCTGTTCCACTTGCCTGTTTCCTGCCCAACTTCAACCTGGATGTCTTCAAGTCCAACACAAATAAATTCCTGATGAACCGCCCCCTTAAGTAATGACACCTTACCAAATCTACAATACTATTGCTACACTATCCCTTTGATTAATGTACACACAAAACCCTTATCCCTGAGTGGCCATTGGGCCTTGATAAGTGGTGAACTCCATGTAAAAAAAAATCACGCTGGAGTTGAAGACGACCATATTGGAGCTAGCTGGAAAGCAATGAAACTGAAGGGAGTTCTACGAACGTACAGTTCTAAGAAGGAAAGCTTTGTTCATGGAATCTACGCTTAGATTTAGGCGCAGATAAAGAGTGGGGGAAATTATTTATAGTGGATTTAGCTAGACGAGTATTTTTCGCGAAAGGGTAGCGAGGGGGCCATAGATTGGAGTTCAGACGAGCCTTTGTCATGAAAATAACGATACAACAGAAACAGGCTCGAAACGTCTCCTCTGTGGGGAAAATCTGAAGGGAAGATAAAAGTCTTTCTTCCACTATGGTTACTAAGTCTATTTTGAACTCTGTCAAGGCAGGATAACATGCTACTAACAGCCACTACCTAGATGTAATAACACTACATCATCCTTGGATGTATGTTGGCTCTTATGCAGGTAACAACTTGCATCAGGAGTGAGATATATGTTGATGTTGTTTCCCAGCGACGTTAGCAACGGATTTGATGTAAGTGTTCGATTTCAGATCAAAGGTAAAATTCAGACCCATAAGCTTGTCAAAACATGGAGCCTCTCCAAGACTAAGGCCATTCATTTCAATTGATGCCAGCCAAGGATGAAAGCGTTGATGATATGATAAAAGCTTGGTTTTAGACCCATCAAAATCAACAAACCACCTCTCTCCCTATTATACCACGTGCTCAAAATCAGAGGAGGGAGAGAGAGTCAGAGGAAACTTGTTGTTTGAATCGCTCTTGCACTTGATCTACCTTGTGTATTTGCCAGATAGTTTTTGAAATTCCTTTTTATTAGTTCAATTGGTCCTAAAAAGACTGGAATGAGAGATATCTTCCAAAAAGTCTAGTTTCTTTTCATGCTGTACTTAAGACTTTGGTGTTTCGTTATCTTTCCCCACTAAGCTCTTTTTAATTCAGCATTTATGGGAAAACTAACTTCTAAGTATGCATATGTGTGTGTGTGTCTATGTGTGCGTGTGTGTGTGTGTGTGTGTGTGTGTGTGTGTGTGTGTGTGTGCACTCTGAGAAGTATGCAAGATAATAGCATAATCCTCATTGAGAATATAAATTCTTAAAATTCAATATCACTAAGATTACGCATAAAATCGTTTCTGAGATAAATAATTTTATCAAAGGAAAAATAAAAAGAACCATAAGCAAACCGACGTAGACATAAAGAAAACAGAAGAAACTATAAAAATGTACAAACTATTTGATAAATTTCCTTCTATTCTCGAAGGACTTAATACTAACACAATGTTCTAAGAATCCTGAAACCGTTGTTGTTGAATTTTTTAAAATAATTCTATCATGATTTCATATCTTTCTATATATGAAAACACAAAATAATTGTAGCACAATTTAAATATCTATAATGTGGTTTATGTTACTAACTGCAGTATTCATTGTGATGGAATTAATCGAAGCCACCATTTATACATGTGGGTGTTTTCTTCGATTACGAGGACTATTATCAAAGTTATAGTTTCGGACTGTGTTTATCTCATCATATATATATATATATATATATATATATATATTATATATATATATATATATATATATATATATATATATATATATATATGCTATTTCCATGAGGTCCGGATTTCGAATCTCACTAGATTCAGCCACTCTGATGAGTCACTGACGACGAAACAAGTGTCAGTGGATAATTGTGTTTAAAAAATATGTACATGTGATTATATATATATATATATATATATATATATATGAAATTTATGTAAAGTTTTTTCTTACTACTAATACTATATATATGTATATAGAGAGAGAGAAAGCGAGAGAGAGAGAGAGAAAGAGAGAGACAGAGAGAGAAAGAGAGGGAGAGAGAGAGAGAGAGGGCAGGTACCTTTAGTAAAGTGTCTACAAAACTAATACTATATATGATAAAGAAAGGTAGTTTACTTAAAGCATTACTGGTAAATAGATATCGAAAAGTTTAAGAAAGCTATAGCAATGCAGGTAACTGACTGCTGTATTGGCGTGATGTATTAACAAAAATGGGCAAACGAAAGAAGGTTTAATTTGCTTGGTTATTTTATTAAACTTTGTATATCCATTTACTTTTCAAGATAATCACAATGCAAACCACTAAATATGAACTTACTGTTTGTTGTAATCGGGACAGAGGATGTCTTATTATTTCGAGATAACTCTCTTTTTCTATATTAAAGTGATTAAATTTAATGCCCCTAAAAACGAAAAACATTGAAATATATTAAGGCGGAAATGGATGTAAGAACGGGACAACTGTAAAGCAGAAATAGTTTCTACATTTACAATATTATAGACATTTTAATATTTTATTTATTAATCTGTTCAAGTTAACTTAAAAAAAAATTATTAATTATTTGTTGATTTTTCAAATTTTTAAATTATATTTTTTAGCGTACGAGATATCGGGTTTTGTTTAAATTCTTACTGTGAGAACGTAATGCTGTAAATTAATAATGGAGACAGTGTTAATTTTAAATCTATTAAGTTTTGTTTTAGACTATGTGCGTCAATAAAATCTGCTGATATCATTTATTTATTTATTTATTATATATTTGTTTATTGATATCCTATTAAAATAGTTCATAATAATTATAGTATACTATTCAATATTCATAATTCGTGCGCTGCCATAGCAATGCATAAAGAAGTGAATCTAATAAATGACAAAACATAAAGGTCTGCGCCCCGGGTGTCTTAATTAATATCCTCTTTGTAATTATAGGCATTTTCATTTATATACTTATTTTTCTTTTGAATTTCATCATTTAAACATGTTTCTCTCTATCTAGTTTTTGATTTATTATTTAGGTTATATTTTTTAAAGTTTAGCGAACCAGTGGTTATTTAAATTCCGCAGGAAATGATTGACGTTTACATCTATAACATAGACACTGTTTAGTGTGTATCTATACATTCGCCTATCTTATTATTTTTTTTTAAATTATATATATATATATATAATATTAACATATAAATTATTTTTGATTAATTAAATTTCTGATTTATTCTATTTTATTGATTTGTTTATTTATATCCGTTTTTACTTATTAGTAAAAAGCATCGTTGTCATGTCATAAATAATTATTATGTTTTTATTTACTTGCATTCCCACTTGCATCCCCACTTGCATCCCCACGAGGGCAGAGTTAGACCAAAGGTCGGTTTTTAATCTGAGAAAAATTCAGCTCCTCAAAGAAAGCCACACTGGATTTCTCTTTCACCGACCGAAAACAAAAAAGTGTAGTATTATAACAGATACTACATTGATAAGGCCAAGTATGGGCGTGTCTATGAGATTTATTTAGTTTGCTTGAATAAGGTGTTTTTCTTCATCCTCATCCTCTTCTTTTTCTTCTTCGTCTTCTTCTTCTTCTTCTTCTTCTTCTTCTTCTTATTATTATTATTATTATTATTATTATTGGCTCAAAAGGAGCTTTCACACAGCAAAGGTCACAAAAGATCTCTCCTTGAAAAGAACCTGTGGTGTTCCCTGGAAGCTGAGTGACAACAAGTCTCTCCAAATTTCCGATACTCTTCACCTCCTTCAAAAACATTCGCAAATGAATTTCAGTTATCGCAACAGCCGTTTACAATTGATTTCTCGCTGGCAGCGGCAACTCGTCTCCACTGGAATTTGAGTGGCAATAAAACTCCCCCAATGGTCCCAGTTCTTTTTGCATTTGTTCAGCGGAGGTCTGATCGGCGCTCTCTACTCCGTCTTTCCATCCTCCTTGCCCCTTCTCGGCTGTTTTACATCATTTTTTTTTGGGAGGGAGCAAGGATTGGACAGTGGGAGAAAGTGGTGGAGGGGATAGAGAACTTATAGATATGCTGCTTCAATATTCTTCGTCTGCTTCTTCATGTTTTGCCTCTGCAGCAGTCTGGCACGCGCATGTGGCTCCGCGTTGAAGGGTTTTACTTAATATTGCAGCTTTTGTCAGTATTGTTATTCGTTGTATTTGTCCAGTCATTCATCTGGTTCCAATTTCTCCCATTCTTTTTTCAGAGCTTTTCTTAATTGTTCCTAATGCTCCTTCTATTATATGCATTATTTTTATTTTTTTCATCTTCCACTACCCTTTCAGCTCTGTGGCGAGCTCTGTGTATTTGGTCCGTTCTCATTTTCTTTGATATTCATGCTGTCGTTAGCTGGAACAGCAAAGTCTACGATTTGAAGGACTTTTCTTTCTTATTCATTATTACGGCAGCCTGTCTCCTTGCTTGGATAGGTTTGTCTGTTTGTATGTCCATGCCCCATAGAATTTTGTTATTCTTGTTTTCAAGTACTGTTGCCGGCGTATGCTAATGCCATTTTCCTGTGCATTCGAGATGTAGTTGTTGGCATTATTCCATTTGGTCGGAACTGTTCTTGTATTCCTTTTGGGTCAGTTTGCTGCATTCGCTTACTATATGGCTTATCGTTTCGTCTATTTGTCCACGGAGTCCCCATTTGATGTTCTCTTGTTTCTTGTCGATCTTAGCTTAAATGTGGTTGGTTCTTTTCAAGTTATCTTGTGCTGAAGTTATTAGGGATTCAGTTTCTCGGTTTATGTGTTCTTGTTTCTCTTCCCATTTTGCTTTTTCTGTCTTATCCTTCGTCTCTCTGTTTTCTGTTTTGTTGATTTTTTTTCGTCTCTTGCTGCCATAATTATACTTTCAGTGTTTTGCATTATGTATTTCTCTAATTCTTTATTCTGTCATTCACACAGTTTTTCATGCAACCCAGTCCCTCTCGCCGTCTCTCCTTTTCACGTAGAGTCGTTCAACATCATCCTTTGGGTATAGTGCATTGTGCGCCATAACATTCCTGTTTTTTGGTCGAGATGTCTCAGTTTTTTTTAGGCCACCCTATGAACGGTCCAGAGTTTCTTACTATTGATACTTCCCATGTGTTTATATTATTTATGAGGTTTCTGCTATATAATTTAGTTCCCAGGAATTTTCTTGTTCTCCGGAGATATTTCTTTCATATTTTTCTTTTATTTCTGTTGTTTTAATAATGTCTGCTTCCAGAACTCGCAGGTATTTATAGGCGTCTTGTTTCCCTAGTGCCGGCGCCCCCATTTGGTTGGGTAGTCACATGCCATCTTTTGACTGCAGGTTTCCTTTCTTATAATTAGTAGTGCACACTTTTCCATACCAAACTCCATTTGGATATCCTTGATGAAGAAGCTGGTAGTGTTTATTAGTGTAAGTAGTTCATTTTCCATCCTTGCAAAAAGTTTCAGGTCGTCTATGTAAATCACCTGGTTCATTTTTTCCTCTGTATTAGAGAACTTGGGTCCGGCTTGGTAGTTTCTCAGTATAGTGTTTAGGAGCATCATGGCTATGATGAATGGTAATAGTGAATCTCCTTGGAAGATACGTTTTTGTATGTTAATTTCTGTTGTGCTGTTCATCAGCTGTCAATTCCAGTTCCTGTGTTCTCATTGCATATTCTATCACGTGGATGATCCTTCTTGGTATTTTATTAATAAATCTCATCGATTTTAATACAAACCTATATATTTATATACTTATATTTTTTCTTTTAAATTAAATCATTTGTTTAATTCGTTTCTTTAACTACTTGTAGATTTATTATTTAGGTTATTGTTTTTCTTTTTTTTAATTTTAGCGAACCACCGGTTATTTAAATTCCGATTGAAAATAAGGGACACTTTGAATCTATAATGTGGACAGCATTTAATATGAAAGATATTAGAATTTCTATTGTGCTTTGTGTATCTATAACTCTGCTAATCTTAATTTCATTTAATTATATAAAATAAATAACATGTAAATTATTTATATGATTAAGAAAATATCTCATTTATTTTATTGGTTTTTTATTAATAACCTTTTTTAAAATTATTATTAGAAAAATTGTTGTAAGGTCATAATGCAATAATGTTCCTCTTAATTTGCCCCTCCAAAAGGGAGCGTTATATACAAGTCGGTTTTTAATCTGGGGAAAATGCAGCTCCCCAAAATGGGGCACGTCCACCTCATTCACACTGGTACCTCCTTACGAAAATTCCTCTAAATTTTTTTTTTTTAACTGGATCAACACACACTATATCTATTTCATTATTTATTGCGTAATTTCGAGCTCAGGATCATGCCTGCGTACCACATTCGTCTACAACCTGAAATATGCTAAATGTAAAAACTCTTACATTGGCAGCACTACTAGACAATTACACATACGCATAATGGAACATTTGAATACATGGATCTCTTTCTATAAGCACATAATCTCATGGAAAAATACCCATCAAAAAATCAATATCTGCATCCTTGCTTCAGTTTGAAACCTTGATAAGCTAAGATTTTCGGATGCACTCCTCATATCAAAATATAAACCTTCCATCAACAACAAGAGTATTGAGCTCCCCATTCATGATACAGGATGACCCCAAAAAACAGGCCCCAACTCTAATTAAGCCCCGTTTCTTAGTGTTTTGTCCGAATGACATGAAACTTTGGTCATTACTACTTTATTATATTCAAAACATAACACCAAAACACGAGGGTCTTTGACCTTTTTTTCTCCGTTCTACAGCATAGTTTCTAGATGGCCTCCATTTAGCTTTTGTTTTTTTGGGGGAGTCACCGTGTATAACTACTTCGCCTTTCTAGACTGGTATTAATTTTGTTGTTTATCGGGTACATACGCATAGATATTTGTGCGTGTATATTTATGTATGCGTTTATGAATATTCATGTGTGTATATACGTGTATATACACCATTAACTACCCTTTAGCCTACACTATAACTGCAACTTTTCTGACATTACCCTCATATAATAAAGCCACACTATATCATCCTCTCATTCATGCCCCATCCCTATATTTCACTATATATTTTGTACTTTATACTGCTCTAAATGTTTACACATATATATAAGATTGTTGAAATTTTTATTTCTTTTTTATTAGCGATTAATTTCTTTCCGCTCCCTGAGCGTTTTTTTTATTATAAGAAAGGTGTTATTTACCCTTGTTTACATTTGTCTTCGCCTACATTTTAGGACGTATTTACTTTTTTTTATTTAATTTAAATATTATTTATTAATTATTAATTAATAAATATTACGTGCATAAAAGTAAGTCGTCTATATACATGCATGTTTCAGAGTTTAATCCTCATTCGTATAGCTAGACTTTATTGATAAGGATCGAACCTACAACGGCTCGATAAGTAGTCTGGTATTTTACTACGGGACCACCTGACCCTTGCCAATTTATGCACGATTTAAATCCCTTATAAAAGTAATATATATATATATATATATATACATATATATATATATATATATATATATATATATATATATATATATATATATATATAAAAGATTATGGCAGAGTTCTAAACGTATATGTGTTGCAGCATACATGTATCAATATATTAGGCGTTAATTTTTTCTGTTTTATAATTTACTAGCCTGGGTGCCCGGCGTTGCCGGGGTGTTTCGAGATTTGTGTTGAGCAAAAAAATGCGGTAGAAGGCAGGCAGGATCGAACCCGTACCGCGAAGAAGGAAAAGAACGTAGTAAAATATACATGACGTCTTCGCTGTTCTGCCCGTCGCCAAACCGGAAGTGAGGAAGTTTAAAATTTAGGCTAATCAATCGAAAAGAGGGGATGACTTTCGAAAATATCGGTGAAAAAAGCGACCCCTCCCTGTAGAAAGTGTCCAGTTGAGGGTGAATGAGTTAATGTTCTTTTTAATTTCTCGATATTTGTTGTCCAAAGGGTCGAGCTTCAAAACGATACCTATCTCGTGAAAATCCGTCGCCCCTGTAGAAAGAGTTAGGCAGACATACAAACATACACACATACATTTAAACAGATAGGTGAGATTTATATTATAGATAAGATTAACTTCTTAATGTGCTGCGATGAAAAAGCACGTAGTATAAACAGTAAATAGAATACTACAATTATGCATAAATATATTTATTTTTTCTTAATAAGATATTAATAAAAAGTGTATAAAAATATATTTTATTGACGTACAGAATCAAACATAAAAACTTAATAGGTTTAACATTAACGCTGTCTCCATCACAGAATGACAGCACAATTTACTTCCGGTAAAAATTTCAATAATAATCGATATCTCGTTTGCTAAAAAATAAGATAAGTTACAAACAATTAATAAAATAAGATGAAATTAAACAGAGGAATAAATAAAAAATGAAAATGTTTATAGTAATATAAATATAAAAACCCATACATAAACCCTTTTGTGCTTTGCAGTTGTACCGACCCGACATCCATTTCCGTCTTACGATATTTCAATGTTTTTTTTATTTAGAGATGGTTTTAGTCCTTTTTATTTTGAAAAAGGGATTTAATCTTGAAATATTACGACCTCTAATATCCCGTTACATAAAACAGTAAGTTTTATATTTATTGATTTGTTTGGTGATTATCTTAAAACAAAAATTATATACGGAGTTAAATAAAATAACAAAACAAATAAGACCTCTCGTTTGTCCATCATTGTTCATACGTCACGCCACTATAACACCCAGTTACCATAGGCTTCTAAAATTTTCCATTTCTATATATCTATATTTCTCTTTTTTTCTCTCTCTCTCTCTCTCTCTCTCTGTCTGCCTGTCTGTCTTTCTCTCTCTCTCTCTATCTCTCTCTCTCTCTCTCTCTATATATATATATATATATATATATATATATATATATATATATATATATAAATATATATATATATATATACATGGTATCTAAATCACTGAAAAGGTTTTAACGTAAATAGATTCTTTATTACTGATCATATCTTCATGTAAATTTTACACAATTTCTTTAAAACATTGCGGAGTTTTTGTAAAAGAATGCAAAATTAAAATATTCTTTATGTATGAAAAATAATGTTTTTCTTTTTTTAAATGTTTTCCATTTACAGCTTCGCATATTTGTGCTCTTTCCAAAATATTATTTATAACATATTGCAGAATCTCTGAATTACGATTCAACTCGCTTATTTTGTTCCACATGTTTTCCTTCAATTCTTGCAGGGTTATGGATTGTTAACATTGTGTTGTGACTCGGGCTATCTCTTACATGAAAATGCCGTCGATGAGCGTTTTGAGTCAATACAATTTACTCTTGATTTTGGTAAAACAATTTCACAATTTTCGTACGTTGTTCAATGCTATACGTATCCATAATAAATTTCCAAAATATCATCTGTAAAACATCTAAAATAGAGAAAAAAAAACCATTTATTGTAAAAAGATATAAAACCATACAGTGACTTTTTGGACACCCTGTACATACGTACGAGTGTCGTTCCAAAAAGTAGACTTTTACTTTTTTTACTGAAAAGGTAAAGAGCTACGAATACCGGAGCATTACCATTAAAACGAGTGATCTTTTGTGTGCTGGAATTTACTTTACTACATAGTCAGCACTATTCTCGGTGCACTCTTACCAACAATGAACGATGGCTATGCATGGACGTCCGGAGCGAGTGTTATCATAAAAAGGACGTTTCAACAGTTAATCGTTCTACTTTCATCTCAAAAAACTGATGAGCTATGTATACAAGACGGATACTATTAAAACAAGCAACTTTTTGGGCTTCAGAATGTATTCTAAGAGAACCACAATTCTTTAATGTATTTTTGCCAGGAATTCAATGACGCAGTATCTCTGCTTCTGTCGCAGGTTGGTGGCAGGGGCTTATTTCTTACAGTATCCTTTGGTCTAAATTTGCAACAAAGACTTTAAACTTTTAGGACATAAATGAATAAGTTTAGTCATCATAAAAATGAAATGAGCACTCACCTCTGATTCATTCTGGCGGGAAAAGACCCAGAAGCATTCATTTTGGAACGTATGTATGGATGCATGTTTGTGTACGCATAAATATATGCATGTAAGTATATATGTATGTATACGGTGGTTTCATAAAATTCCTATTTCCCACGTGAAAATCTACGTGTAAAAATGTATCTGTATACTATAAAATGTCCCCTCCTATATCAGCTACGCGCTTCGTTTAATAAAAATTTGATTAATATCGGCCTGGGGGTCTCTTGCGGCGTCTATATTCCTGTAGGATTGAATTTTAAAACAGTCTTCAGCGCCACAAGGCACTTAACAGCGAACACTGAATTACATTTCGTGTCACCTCTCTCCTACAAATGGTAGCCAAATGCCTATATCTAGAGAAATGAGATAAGTGTAAACCCTTCAACAACTATCAACAACTATCCTTTTAAAGAGTAGCATTGCATTTGAACAAAAGTAATGGTTGATTTTGTTGTTGCGCATGTCAACTTTTGCATGATCAGTGTAGGCAAAACGTGTGACTATGTTTTTATATGGATATATTTTGTAAATAAATATTGTTTGAACAATACATTTAACTTATCCTTCTCAGATTATGCGCTGGTTTGCGAAAAATTATGTTTGAAACGCCTTTTCTTGTAAAAGGGTAGATAAAGCTAGAAAATAGTGAACATTTAATTAAAATTTAAAGATTAGAATTGTGGCTATGTTTCTAAATATGATGTAATTGACACAACGTCAGCAGTGAAACGTAGCGTCGATGGTTACAATATTTTCCCTCTTGTAAATGAAGGAAATTGGATTCGGACGCTTTTTTCCAAAGCCCCGTTTTGTAATCTCTCTCCTGAAGTAGGTGATGGGAAATCTACATTACAGAAGTGTAAAAACAAAAATATGTCATTTATACGATATATAACCACGTTTGTACACATCGGTTACCGTCGGATCACCGACGTTTAGCAACAGTGAGCTTACTCAGTGCCAAATGGATGACCATTTGGAACTTCCAGGTGCTGTAAGTGCCCTCCGCTTATCTTGACATTGTTTCCAGTCGTCCTGAACATCTCCTTGCCCCTGGAATCAAGCAGTGCCGATTCAGGAGAGGTGTGCTTAAAGATTGCGCAACTCTTGCCTCACATTTACACGCGCAGGGGTATCCTTTATCTTTCGAGATTGAACGGAAGCATCGCATGTCATTTATTAATTGTGCTGTTAAACGTTGTATCCTATTTTATTTGCTTAATTTTTAGAAAGAAGCAACAGACAAAGAGAGAAACTGCCGCTGATATCTATCTTAGCTGCGAATATTGAAACGACTTAACAAAAACTAAAACTTAAGAAAGAGAAAGTGAGAGACGCCGATACAGATTGAGAACACTACATAGCACGTATAAACGAGGTTTACGCTAGTTTCTTGCGACGTGAAGACGTAGTCCAATAGGATGAGTTCTACCATGCCCCTATTTGTTATATTACAGAAATAAACGGAAGCGAAGAAACTGCTAATTATTTATCTTTGCATCTACGATTATTACGACCCCTTAACAACAGCAGCAGAGAAGAAAGAGTAAGAGGGTAGCCATTATTCGTAAAGGAAGAAAAATAGTATACACACAAAGATTGTCAATGGAAGTAATGGCAACACTCTTCAACGATTACAAATATATGACTCACCAGTGGATACATTGAAATAACGTACGCAGAACGTGTCTTATTGCTACCACATAGATGCGGATGATAGAAGATCGAAGCATTAAACATTAAAGACGGTACCTAAAAACTCTATCATTTTCTCGATTGTTTGTATAACAAAAGTATATTTATACGGCATAATCACGTTCACGCCATAGATTATAGAAGTTTAGCGACGTTGAAACTGGACCATATTAGATCGGTAATCACTTGAATATACTAGGAGCTGTATGTACGTGAGTAACCGAATATGCATAACACCTAAATTAGATGAACTTACCTTTCAAAATCACAGGCCACGCACGGTATTAAAAATTTCTGTATACGTAACCCGGAACAGTTCCGAGAATTCCTTCGACACGACCTGTCACGGTCTCAAACAATTCTGTTGACACAACCCGACACAATTCGGTACAACTCTGGTGACACGACATGATGCGAACCATTCCGTTAATACGACCCGAAACGCTTCCTTAAACAATTTAGTCAACACGCCCCGACACGATCCCGACCAACTCCTTCTGACACGACCCGACTCGATCCGAGCAATTCCATTAATACGACCTGAAAACTACGTAGGCAACCTAGGCAGTCACTCATTGGCGTCGTCAATTTGTAGGTTGTGAACGAACTGATTTTCGGCGGAAGGTGGGTCCGACTAAGACAATGGCACGCAAGTTTTGAGCGCTTTCGCGGAACCCTGTCACCTGTTATCTTTCCTCTAATATTCTGAATGGTTACCATAAAAGGGTTTGATGAAGTTTCTCAGTTGTAGTGAAAGAAATTCGTCTCAGAAAGGAGATTATGTTGAAAACGGAGCCGGATAATGTCCATCGATGCGTCTGTTCAGTCTCAAAGGACAAAGGATAGTTCCTATAAGGGCCGCTGCGCGTGTAATTGTGAGGTAAAGATTGCGCAATCTCCAACCACGGTTCTCCTGAATCGACACTGATCAAGTCCAGTCGAAGGAGAGGTCCAAGACTGGAAACAATGTCGAAATAAGCGGCAAGCACATGCAGCACCTGGAAGTCCTAATGGTCACCCATTTAGCACTATCAAGGTTCAATGTTGCTTAAATTGCGTGATCCAGCCTGTCAACGTGATTATGGTATACCTGAAATCTTCTAGTGATATTATGAAAGAAAGCAATCACCGTGGGCATATTTCTAATGAACCAGAACAGAAGAATCAAGGCCCATACATCTGGCGCGAGAATGCTCAGGTCAGTGTGAAATCTAGTCTAAATGGAGCTAACGAAACAAAACAAAATAGATATTTACTAAGTACAGATTCAATTTTCTGTTTTAACAAGGCATAAAACGAAAACGTATAAATACATAAATAACAGCATCGCATGTCCCTATTTCATTATGTGTATTGATGTTTATATCATAGGTTCTGTTTTGTTATTAAAATCCGTTATCATAAAATCAAATTTAAAAGTAACAGTCTAAAGTGAAGATCTACAATAAAGGAATAATCAATGGTGTTACTTTGGTTTTATGTATGAGAAAAAAATGAACGCATATTTTTTTACAGATAAAGTAGGTGAAATATAGTATGGTGGATATTTACGTAATGAAATTTTTTTACGCGACTTTACTTCATTATTATAGTAATATTTAATACTAGCAGTTCAGCCCAGCTATGCTCGGGCCCTATGTACGGTTCATAATTTTATGTGCGTATATATATATATATATATATATATATATATATATATATATATATATATATATATAACTTCCACAGCCAAACAACGTCGCAGCCCACAAGAGTCATGACAGTCAAAGAACCGGAAGTGCAAGACTCGAGTTTCGCCCTCATTTGGGCTCATCAGTTAGACACATCCAAACTCAGGGTTCGAAACCCGAGCCTCTTGCATGTAAGGCAAGCACTCTACCAACTGACAAATATAAATATAAATATATATATATATATATATATATATATATATATATATATATATATATATATATATAATCTTCAGAATATATATATAATCTTCAGAATAAAATTATCCAACAATCAACTGGCATGGAAATTTGTGATTATAAGATTTACAAGATATTACTAGCAGTAATATTCTATAAGTATTATCCCACCTAAATAAGAATTGCGCGACATTTTTTGTTGGTTAATGTAATAAAATAACTTATTTGGATTTTGGTAACATTTATTCATAATAAATTTGTCCACTTTCATTTTTCTTTTAATTATTTTGGTAAGTGTTAACAATTTCCCTTGATTCTATAGGTTTGGTAGATATTTTTCTGTTTTATCTATACGTAAGATCAGGCCAAAGATATTGGAGATCTTTCATAATATATGAAACGATTCTTTTCAGGGGACGAGATAATTTTTACTAATGCTCACCAGAATTTTAATGTATTGTGGGCTAAATTAATCGGAATTGGGAATCTTTATTTATAGAGGTATGAGAATCGGTATGAGAATCGAGAAAAATGCTCCTATTTTCATACCAAAAATAATTCATTTAATTGTTTTAAATTTGTAACAACTTAATTTTCCATTGCTGATACTATTATTAAAAGATAGATACTTATTTATTAAAACTACCAATTTACGTCTGGTAAAATATATGCAGATGTTAGAAAAGATTTAACCGTAATACGAAAGACAATGGCAAGACTATAACTACGTATTTAAGTTTTTTTTTAAATAAGAACCGACGACTGTATCGGAATCGGGAATTTTGAAAAGAATAAGTATTTGTATTGGTAGCGGTAAACTATTGGAATTGTTTCACCATTATAAGAAACACAGAAACTGTTCATCCTAAGGAAACCAAACCTAACATGCAACATAAGTTTCAGAAAACCAATTTAATTTTTATTCAAATATCTATTATATAAATGGCATCCCTCTTTGACGCAATAGTAAAAATCTCTGTCTTTGTTTCTTACTCTTTCTCTCTACCTCTCCTCCACCCTCTCTCTCTCTATCTTTCTATCTCCCCCCTCTCTTTCTATATAAATATATATATATATATATATATATATATATATATATAAGGTATCGATTTGGATGGATTCCATTATTTAAATGAGATATTCGAAAAGAATGTACAATTGTTTCCAGTCAATTTGCCTGAGGACAATGAACGTTAACGGTTTTTGGTAATTTAATCTAATCAGATCTTTGAGAAAAGATACAAAATCAAATTAAGGAAACAAATGTTATTATTGAACGAAAGGAAACGCTAAGGTTTCGCGACCCCCCCTCCAAAAAAAAAGGAAGCCCATATTCGTGACTGATTCTTTTGAAACGTATAAAAACAATAAAAAATAATAAAAAGAAGAAATCTAATCTTAGTGTTCGACGCGAGCCGAATAATGCTTCTCCGGTTTGTTTTTACTGATAAGATATTTGAAAATTAATAAGATTATAACTCTGAAATATTCGTGACGTTTAAAATATTTGATAAAGATGTCTTATCTATTATGCTCTGTGTATTGCCAGCATGCAATTTCGCGCGTAGTCGTTATAGTCGAGGAATTATCAGAGAGAAGGTTCGAGTTTTGTCGGCGATACTGCGTTTCCTGGCTTTGTCCTTAGTTATTTTGAAATTTTACTCGCCACTTGTAGTTCAGAATAAGTATGGTTGGTGAGTGTCGAACACTTGCTTCTGTATAGATTGCTCGGAGAGGTCTTCATAGTATGCATTTGTTTCCCTCGACATTTAGAGGAGATCAACAACTAGTTGCATGATCGTTATTTATTTTGTCAATAGTGCGATTAGACCTGTCAATTTAAATGCATATATTTATGCATGTATATATGTATGCCTAAAACTGTTGATAGAGGCGATGGATATTCACAGGATTGATATTGTTTAAAGCTGGACCATTAGGACGACAAATATCGAAAAATTGGCTAAAAATATTAATTCATTCACCGTGAACTGGGCACTTTTCTACAGGGAGGAACACTCTTTTTCACAATATTTTCGAAAGTCATCGTCCCTTTCGAATGACTAGCCCTTATTCAAACCTTTGTCACTTTCGGGTTGGCGATGGGCGCAACAGCAAAGACGTCGCGTCTTTTTTCACTTACTTTCCTCCGCGGTACGGGTTCAAGCCTGAATGCCTACTACCACTTTTTGTTTGCTCAACACACACCTCCAAACACTCGGGCAGCGTCTGGCACCAAGTATCTATTTAGATTTAAAACAACTACTAATATTAATAATGCTATTCCTACTACTGCTACTACTACTACTACTACTACTACTACTACTATTTACAATACTACTACTACTACTACTAACAATAATAATAATAATAATACTAATAATAATGCACCGACCCTCAAAAAGGTATCCGTCTAGACTAGTACCACAAAAATAATTCTGAAGGGGCAAGGATGATGAAAAGACCTAGTAGGTGATATACTGCCCAGACCTCAACTAGATGAGTGTGATTTGCCACCCAAATTAAGTGAAGCCGAATAGTCGATGCGAGTCAGAAATCAATAGAAAACGACTGTTGTGATAATGCAAAGTCATTTGCTTTGATTATAGCAAGAGCTGGAGAGTACTAGAAATCAGGAGAAACTTGTCACTCAGACTCCAGGGAACACCACTGGTTATCGTTAGTAAGTAATCTCTTATAACGTCCTGTGTGCTCACGCCTAGTGAGTAACAATAATAATAATTAGTGCACAATTTTCCTTTCTGGCTTTCATTCGCGTATACTTGATCTTCGAACTTCTATTTATATATTTGCAACTAGTATAGAAGCAACATAAAACGACAAAGAATATCACATGAATACAACGTTAATCATTGGACAGATCATTCGATTTTAATCCGGAATCAGAACGAAGTACGCCACTAAAGAGCAAAAAGAGAAGACTTGAAGAAGCATACGACATAAATCACATATACAGAGACATGGATAGATCACTATTTAAACACGATACCTACAAATATCTGGAAATTCTGCGACTAAGGAAGGACAAGAACATTTTAAGAGGTTAAATTAAGTAATGGAAACATTATTAAAATACCACTAAGAAAATACCTTTTATCGGCTGGAAAAAAAATCGACCAAAATATTATGGTAAGAATAGCCAAGGTAAAAATATCAGTTCACATAATCCAAATAATAGTAGCTTATAGAGTTAAGATGTAAGATAGTTCGATATATTCAAGGTGACTTACTGGTGTCATATTTGTGTATACATCTATCTAAGTAATCTGTCTTACTTTTTGATAAAATACAGGCCGCCTCACTTAAAAGTAGCCCCATCTCTAATCTTCCTCTTAGGTACAAACTGATACCACAAGACAAAATGCAATTCTTTTTCCAACAAAATTGCGTTACATGCCAAACATCTCATAGATCACTGACACAAGTTCACGATAAGTTAACAGAAGAGAGAACAATAAGCAAATAGTTATGGCCACCGCGTTCCCCCAAACTTGTCATCATGTGATTTTTATCTTTTGGGGACTTTAAAACACAAAAAAAAAATATGCAAATAATCTTCACAATCTATAACAAATAAAAGAGGACACCGCCAACACTATCAGGAGAATCACCAGAGAATATCTAAAGGCATTATTTGCAAACGTTGTTAAACGTGGCCAGAAATGCATGTCAACTGGGAGCACTTCCAGCATATTTTATAACGCTACAGATAATTTAAACGATGCTGCAGGTAATTTAAATAATAAAAGAATGTTTCTCCTCTCTACTACATTTTTCTGGGCTACTTTTAAGTGGGCAACGCTATACAAAACAGACTCCACAATCTAATTTGAGACACACCATATTTCAGAGCAGTCCAATCTGACTCGACTCTGCGGCCCTGTCGGTGGGGCATTAGAATACACCGACTGCCTCCCTGCAGAGGGTAAAAGTCCCTCAATGGGGATCCTGGATATGACCTTAAACTATATCCAGTGGTGAGACCCCAGCTTGCGGGCATTGGGGAGTGTGGAGCCACCCTTTAATTACCATTGCTCCCAGGTCCACTCTGACCCGGAGTGGTAGTACCTGTTAGGGTTCTAACTATGGGTTAAATAGAAACCGACTTGAAAACAACAAATATATTCTATGAAAAATGTTTTCTTCAAAATATTTGGATTCGGCATTAAATAAACTGAAAAGAGGTGATATGCCGTAAAACAAAAACAACCAACCAACCAACTGACTCGACTCTGAATATGATAGTGAGTGACCGACAATAACCCAACGCAAGTAACCGGCTAAAAACGTCAATGACCACCAGAGCTCGCCAATGAAGACAAACAATTTTATTTTGGACCAGTTGAATGAAAGCTGACACTGCTGATGGCAGACATGAAAGATGGCAAGTACCGACCAGTAAACAAAAGTAAATGTAATTAATTGCCTCAAATAATCACTAAACACCACAAGTATCCTAACAATGCCTGACAGTTGAAGACGGACGATTTCAGTTCGGTGCAGTTAAATGAAGGTCAAAACTGATCATGGTCGCCAGTGAGCTCCAGTTTTAAAGACAACGGTGCGCACGAGTAAATGGCATTACCTGCAAGTACCCGTAAATAATCGCCCCAACTGAACAGCAACCCCAAGTAACCTTCAATGATGACAATGACAGCCAGTGGCTTCCACTAGCTGCCACTGCCAGAAAATTCCTAACAATGTAAACCAGATACTTTCATTTTGGCTATGATCACCAGTGCCCGCTATTTTCAAGGCTGACAAACGTAGTTTGGTTTATTTTCAAGGTGTGATCTTTATCGATTAAATTCTGAATTTGTATCATACTTTCACCGGGCAACGCAGGTACACGGCTCCTATTACTAGAAAAAAACATAAAATAACAACAAAGCAAACAATTCAATAGCATGTGCTGCGGGAAAATACTGCACTAACGGTAAATACTCCAGACAAACCCGAAAAGCAGCAAACCCCCACTTTTTTTCACTGTAAATGTCCCCAAATACAGGATATCACTTATCACTGTAATAATATCTTTGCTCGTATTCCTTGTTTTGTGAATTCTCTTCTTTCATTCTATTTCCCCGACTGTACCAACATGCAGAAATGTAAATGTATGTTGACAAACATCTTATAGTATGCCTGCAATAAATCTTGACTCTAGCCACAGTTTCTTTTTCGAAGCGAATAATGAAGCGAGCATTTCTATTTCAAGGTCTCGATGCCCCATGCATTTCCATTATAAAATAGAGCGGAATATTCAGACACTGGTGATTTTATTTATAAGGCATTTTGTCGTATCTTCATTATATTAACGTTGTACGTGGAATGCTAAACATTTGTCAGTTGGACTGTACAATCATTTTATGCATAAAATTGCATCCGGATTTATCGATAGCATACGCATCTTTTAAAATTAAAAAAAAACGCCCATGAGTCTTATGGCATTTGCATAAATGCTGTTTTTGTTGTTTTGTTTTTTTTACAGATACTCATTTTAATCAAACAGTGTTTATATGATTCCTGTTTGTAACAGAACATGTGCAAGAAAAGGTATGAAATGTTATACGACATCGTTTTCTTGCAAGGTTAAAATATGACGCCTCGAGAGGATTCTATTTTCGTTTTGTTATTGCGTGTGTGTAATTAGTATTTCTTAATTAATTGGGAACATGTATTTTTGTTAGCATCCGACACGAAACTGATGAGAGTCTGAAGTCTTTTAATTATGCTGATAATGTAATATGGGTTATACGATATCTTGTTAATTACGAATAACAATTTAACTTGTTCTTCTAACAATCCGACATCCATGTCTGTCTGTTTTTAACTTATACGTTCCAAACCTAACCGTCATAATGACATTAACCTTTTTATAAAGAACCATTGGAAGTAGTGTCTGTCACGAATAGGCCAATAATAATCATACTAATTGTACGATTATAAATCGAGGAATTCGTTCGGTCTTAAGAGACAATGAATAACTTCTGTAAGTGATACTGACCGTCGAATTGCGAAGTAAAGGTTGCGCAATCCAAACCACATTCTCGCAGATCAACACTTCTGGATTCCATATTCAATGAGAAATTCTAGGCGTCTGAAGACAATGACAAGATAAACGGAGAGAAAATAAGAACATTTTAGTACTACCTAGACTCAACGTTGCTTAACTACGGTGATCTAACGGGAACTGGTGTGCCCACGTGATTATGCTATATACCTTGATGAATTATCATTACTCAAATCAAAATCGGATGATTTAGTAAAACAAATAATCTGACAAGGCTCGACCAGGCATGTTACAAGTACTACTAATAATAACACAAATAAAACGAAAACAATATGTATAGGCGCCAACACTTTTGCGGAAAATAGCATGTTCTCAGATTCATCCATACTGTGACGGATATATGAAGGCATTCTTCATTATACTACTACTATTACTACTACTAATACTACTAATAATTGTATTTCTCCTACTCCTACTACTTCTACTACGGCTGCTGCTGACTCGATTAACAGGTGTCATTTTGATCATTTCAAGTTTATTGTAAAGTTGGCTATTAATTTCATTACGTTGTGGCCGATATAAACAACGACTAGCTATATGTTAATAATGTTTACATTACATAATTTGATCTCAAGGATTTTTATTGTTCTACTACTACTACTACAACTACTAATACTACTCACTAAAGTTCGCCTCAATCAAACTTGGGTATACAGTTCGCGCCACTCTACCTTCATTATACCACAACTCTTTTTACCTAACGTCCTCGCAAACCATATGTCTTCACGAACTATCTACCTAACCTCGCTATTGCATATAATCACAAGCTTAATTGGACAGTGTAGTACCAATTTAAGGGATACGAGCAGAACTGCGTCATTCTTTATCTGTCATTATCTGCTTGCACTTGCTGCGGTGTTTGTTTTGGTCGACTAGAGCCAGTTTCGTGTAGCCTGCAGCATATTCCGAACAATAACCGTCCACAGATGGCTGCTCTGTGCAAAGTTTCAAAAGACCGTTGCCAATTGTGATTCCACTTTTGAAGACTTGCCGCGTGTGAAATCAATAGCTCATCCATGTTTTCCTTGGTTGTTTGGCATGAACGTCGTTAGTTGTCCACAGATACTCCTATGCGTTGAAGATTAATCCTCCATTCTTGGTGACTAGCTATCTGTCCAAACCATTGATTCCAAGAATATTCGATAATATTGTTGTAGTCTAAATGTTGAAAGAAGAATGAAAAGACTTGGAAACAGTGAACTGAAATATATATTAACAGAAAATACAGAAACTGTATTGGTTGAGTGGGACTCCGCTCAACTGGAAAGCCAAAGTACGGTTACGACCGATTGCCTTTTAGCCTCAGGTTCAGACAGCTCGACCGCAAGAAATGGTTACCGGAATTGCGGTCAGGAATAGTCAACCGTCAAAATATGTTGGTATGCACCTCCTAACACCCACTCATAATTTTTTCTTCGTAAAAAGCTGTTTATATCGATTACGTTTTGTGTATCGTTGACTTTGCTTTTCCGAACCGACGGTCGTGGTTCTCGTGTTTATTAGGGAGGGTCGCTATCGTACATCTCGAAAATGGACTCGATTAGTTTTTACTCCAAATATGGTGTTTCGCGGTGCCGTTCGATCGACATCTTCTTAATTGGTTCTGGTGCCATTTATGGGAATGTCGATCCATGTCCCCAACTCCCTTACTGATAATACCCACATCCCAGAATGAGGTGTTATTCTTGTAAATTTTGAAAAAATCTCTCTCTACCGGGATTAAACGTTTCTTTCTTACGCAAGTAGTAATTTATTGCTTTGTCTCCTTTGGTAAGAGTTTGTCAAATACAGATCTCACTTTCTGTGCGAACCAACCTATAGCGCCAATAGACTACTAGAAGGATTAAGTGTAATTCTGTACACGTGTAAGAACTGTTGGAGGACTTCATCCGCCGGAGTACTTTGAGCCTTCTTCAAGGCTCTTTTGAGTATATCCACGAATCCTTCCACCCATTCAATCTCAGATCATATCGAGACGTGATTATGTGTTTGATCTGGAACGTACCGAAAAATCCATTGAACTATGCGGTTGTCAACTGAATTCACGATTCAGACTGCTAAACCGAAACGCACAAACAGTTCATGTAAAAAATGTATTCTCCCTAATGTGGGTCTTTTGCATCTTAATACCTCTAGCCACTTGGTGTAGCTCTCGACTACGATTAAGTAATAGTGGTCATCGAGAGGACCTGCAAAGTTGATGTGGATTCTTGACCAAACCTGGTCAGTTTTCGGCCAATGTTTAATTATGATTGGTGATGCTTTTACAGCTAGGGCGTAACATTTGCGTTTGCAAGAGTCGATCATCTTCATTACGTCTTTGTTTGCGTTAGATATAGTATCTTATTGAGTATTTTAGCCGACTATTTTAGGGTGCCTTGTGTGAGAATCCCGTTGAATTCTTTTCTGGAGACTTTTCGTAATTACCACTCTTTCGCTATATTGTTGTTGTATTTTATAACAATCTTGCTCTTAATGCCGCAAATAAAGTCACCTTTTTCTGTTTCCATTTTCATTGCAGGTAGGGATACTGGAAGCTATCCAATTGTGTTGCCTGCCCTTGTTTTTATTTCGGAACCGGTACGAACTACAGTAATTATGGAATCCTCAAACGGTCCAGTTTCTTTGATATCAATCGTGATAAGCCACCCACAGAGCTTATTTGTTTCGATGACAGGTACTCACATTTAAGGCAAAATTTAATAGGATAGTATCCTATCTCAATAGTCTATTGGCACTATATGTTATCAAGCCTACTTTGGATCCGGAAATTGTCAGTAAGGCTTATGATCGGTTTTTAACGTGAAAGTTCTGCCGTATAAGTACTTATAAAATTCCGTTACCTGAAATATTTTATTTAGAGCTTCTTTTTGATTTGTGAGTACTGTCTCTAAGCTGGCAGTACCGTTTTCGAAGCATGTGAGATCGATTTTTGTCAAACATTATATGTAGTATACAAGCTCTAATGAGATATGAGCTTGCATCGCTTGCTACTATTGTTTTTAGCTTTTGATCACAATGCCTAAGAATCAGTTCTAATGTTAGAGTATCCTTGACATTCAAGCGCTCACTAACAGGCTTTTTCTTACTTTGGTAGTTCATTCAGCAGGAGGCGGGCAAGTTAAGCATGTTCTTTATGAAGACCTGGTAGAAGTTTGCCAGTTCCAGAAACTTTGAATCGCTTGTACATTATCGAGAGAGGCATGCACTTTATATGTACTGCTCTTCCACTTTTTATACATTATGTGACCGAGGCACGTTATCTCGTTCATGAGGAAATCACTCTTTGCTTCTTTTACTTTAAATGTATATGTTTAGAATGCTCGTCTGCGGATTTCTTAGCTATCCATGTCGCCCATGTACGGGCATGTGAAGTCGAATCCGCCCAGCATATTATCCATGACCCGCTCGAAAATCGCAGGTGAGATCTTGGCCTAAACACCTAACCTCTCAAACTTGTAGAGTCCTATATGGGTATTGATGCAGAGGAGTTTAGAGTATTTCTCTTCGTCGGTGATCTGTAGATACACCTCACTTAAATCCACCTTAGATAATAATGTGCCACCAGTGAGTTTGTTGAAAACATTCTCTGTTGTTGGGCAGAGAAATGAAGTAATCTTTCATCGCCGCATTCAGGCCCGTGGAAAAATCTGCGCAGATACGAATTTGGTAGGAATTTTTTGTAACGTATAAGTTAGAGGACGCCCATTTATTGTTGCTCACTTTCGATAGTATTAGTGCCTTTTATATCCGATCCAGGCCATTATCAATTTTCTTGACTGCAGCAAAGGAGACGTTTTGCTTCCTCTTGAAAACGGGTAGATGGTTTCTCTCCGGTTCAAACATTGTTATAGCCTTGGTATTTATGATAAAAATTCCGGTAATTGTCTTTTTGAATCGTCATTTAAGTGTTGTACTTCAATAGAGTTTCTACCCTATGGCAGAAATTGATATACTCATTGCTCAATCCAATCTGTTTCTAAGAGGTTTTCGGATGTCTTGTGCACAAAGACTCTTTCTTTTTTTGGTGGCACAATTCAATGTAACAAGGAGTATAATCACTCCCTCAAATTTTATTTTATCGCCTGTCACTGCGCAAGCTAATGTGTTAGTTCTCCTCATGGTTGGTTTCATCAACCTTTTCCATGTTTGTATGTTGATGATTGGCATGTCTGAACCGAAATCTGGCTGTAAATCCACTTTCTTGTTGAGAATGTCTGCAATACATATTTTCACCGATTCCACTCCGATTTTATGCCAGATGTCGTTTGCCGCACTCAGTTGTTACTTCTGTTTTTCCACAATGTGTCAATTTGTAACATTTCCTGATACACTTATGAGATGTTCATTTTGTAAAAAACAGTTTATAGATCAATGTTGTTCTCCGCAACGACTGTACAGAGTTGTGGGCGATTTTGTTTTGGAGACTGGATAACTACTCTTTGATTGTGCTTGGGTTTCTTTCTTGTTTCCTTAGTTTTTTTTCTGAGGGAGTACTCCTTTATTCTGTACCTAGTACTTCGTACGTATAACACGCCAGACTTTTCGATATTTCGTTAGTCTTTCTTTAGGCTGACCACATTGACAAACTACCGCCAGCTTTGAATATGATTTATAGTTAGCTTTCGAGTTATGAAGCAATTCGTCAGCTTATCACAATGTTTTTCATTAGGAAGAGAACCTGTTATAAAACCAAACACCGTAAACAATGGGCGCTAAGGTAGGATAATCTTCGTCATTGCCTTTCGCCAAATTGAAACATTTCCATCTCTTTTGAAATAGAGTCGTATTCGGGCCAAAAAGTTCAGATAGGAGTTTGACCACTTAAGAGAATTCTAGTCCGCTCTTCTTAAATAATCAACGAACTTACTGTGCTCTGTGGTCCCTAGTTTAATTAAAAAAATAAGCGAGCCTTTTTAGATTTGCTACACTGTTTACAATGAATAGAAAATATTATTCGGGTTTCCTATTAAAAGCATCAAACGTCTTATTCTGCTCCGATACGTAGGGGAACGAATTCCATATCGTATTTTGAAAAAACGGCTGCGTTATCTTAACCGTGTTCAATTCTGTTCAACATTTTAAAGAAAAGTTCCTCTTGTTCCATTCGTTGAAGTAATAATCTCTCTAACACTTTGTTCCGCTGGTGCTGTTTATGTTCTTGTTCCTATAGTTGATTCTATCGCATTTCATTTTGCCACTTATGTAACTGCAGGAAAATGTTGTTACTAAAACGTTTGTGGAAGTCGCACCCGGAGCTGGCTAGTTTGTTCTATTAAATTTTCCTTTTTTTTTGCGGCACCTCAATCTTGGATATCTACTCCTAGCAAACGACAAAAAACGTTTTATATGAACACTGGAAAAAGTCTCGGAGGTAACAAAAAAATTATAATTTTTGTGTGTGTAAATATTGTAGCATAGCATAGAATTCTTATACACATCAAACACAAAGTCCTCCCCAACACTATCAATAACTTACACCATCTTTCATTCATCGATCTGACAAAATTCAAACCGTCAAGAAATTTGATTCAAGCATTCTACATGAAGAAACTCTTACAATATCTCCATCATACACTACACAAACTTATTGAAGAATTCAACACCACTAAGCCTGAATTGACCACCATGTACACACATATGCTACACAAAATAACCAGAGCCATAGATAAATGTTATCACTATTCTCTACAGACCGAAAAAGACTAAAACAAACATTCACGTAACTGCTACATTAAAACAAACCCGCATACACTCTTAGAGAGGAAGACAGAAACCTCAGTACGCACACACCTCAAGCAACGCACACCCTAGTCACGAATTCCCACGAAGAAATGACCTTCGAAGCCTCGGACACAAATTCATCATTACTCAAAATAGTTTGCATCTAAAATGGCTAAAATGGATAACCAACAACAGCACTCAAAGGCCGCGCACCACCGATGACTTCCCTGTGTATCAAATAAACCGCCCACTACATCCTCCACCCAAAGACCAGGAACTAGAGACCAAGCTTGCAAGATTAAAACGAAAGATCCTCGATATTATAAAACATGAACAATCACGTGTGATATAAAACATCTCATACAAACAACGCTACTCACTTAAGAGCCTCAAACGCAAAGACTTTTTCTACCTACCTTTCGATAAAGGAAAGGAGTTCTGCGTCATATATCAAGACATATACGACCAACTTGCATTCACACACCTAGCATTTATATACCCCAACTAATGACATTACATCCACACATATCGAAAACAACATTAACACCGCATGGGCCGACATATGTAGAATTAGAAAACTCTCCAACATATACAAACAGAACTTCACTACTAAAAATAGCAGGCTCCCCACTTTTTACCATCTCATCAAAACCCACAAAACATCCGCAACCCCACAACTAAGACCAACAGTTTCAAGCATTGAATGACCCTTATATTAGCTTGGCTACTCTCTCAACTATTTAAACCCTAACTGCCCTCCTTCCTCGGATACGTCAGCAGTTCCGATGAAGTAATCCGCCATCTACACACCCTCCAACCACAGCAACTTAAACAAGGTAAATACGCTTTTAACCTCGATGTAGTTGCCCTCTACACAAAAGAACCTGCACACCCAGCAGTAGATCTAACCACCGACATCTCCTCCTGCAACTTACACTGCTTCGGCGTCACTCCCTCAGACATCCACAAACTCTTACTTATAAAAGTAGACAATGCCTACTTCACCCAACAGCGCCAAACATGCAGGCAGATTACAGCGCTGCCTATGGTTCCAGTCTCTGCATATTGGCCCTCTCGTGCATAGACAGACTAGAACGCCGAGCCCTCAACACGTGCAACTCTTTCTCTCGAGATATGTCGATGATGTTCTGATCCTCACATCATCACGCACCGATGCTGCGAACATCTACACCACATTTTCCCATACTGACCCACACATAAAATTTACCAACGAACACTCTATCACTCCTAGATTTCAATCCCAAAATATCAGACAGGGGGGGGGCTCAATACTAAATTCTATCGAAAAGCAGCCAGCCGAAGCATATTTGTACACTATAAGTTGCCCCTTCCTATTACGGCTATTATCGGATACGCAAGGAATGAGATCATCCACATTCAAAACAAGTGCAGTAAACCAGCAGAGAAGACAGAATGTATAAGGCAGTTCCAACAGGTCCTGGAAATAAACGGATACCCCAACACTGTCATTAAACACCTCTAGAACCTGAAAAAAACGTGTAAAAAGCTTCCCTACCAATACCTGCTTCCTTAAATGCCACACTTCAGCGACAAGATCACAACGGCTATCCGCAGGGCTATCAGAAGTGAGGGCCTCAATATGCAACTAGCCTACTTTGGACCATCCCTTAGACAGCAGCTTTCTAAACGCAAGCGCAATGAGGACCCACCTTCATACACACTGACAAATTGCCGCGTATACCCCGTAACCATCTGCCACCGGACACACGTAGTCTACAAACTAGAACGCTCTGCCTGCGGAAAATTTTACGTGGGTAGCACCACGAGGCCCCTACATATAAGAATAAAATAACACAAACAAACACAAGCATCATTATTCCTCAAACACCTTAACACCTGCAGAAACACGAATGTATCTATTAAATTCGATATTTTAGCCACAGAACGCAATATTATGAATCTCCGCATAAATATCGTAAAAGAATCACTACTAATATCTAAATTATGGCTGGAACTCCACAACAGACTGGATCTCGGATTATCATTCGTTATATAACATTACATACGGCTTCCACCTTACTTACCACCACACTTACAACATTAACTCATTAGAACAGGTATGCTACTACAAACCCCTCATGCACCACCTGGCTAACCTCATAGTCCAGACCGGGCCATACTACAAGCCCCCTCCCATATATATAAGATTAAATTAAAAAAAAAAATAGCAATATATATATAAAATAATAATAAATAGGTAACTGAAGTAACATAAACCAATATAAATTTTTAAAAAATTTTGATTTAAGCTATCCCACCTATTCAAACCAAATAAACACTATCAAACACAATTAAACATGCATAATTATAATCCCACAATAAAGTGTCACAATAACATTTAATCAAATAAATAACAACAAAACTCATCAAAAGCGTGTGCATGATTACAAGTACGAGTGTGCATATGTACGTATATTTGCATGTATGCGTGAGTGTGTGTCTGCACATGTGCGCACATGGGTGGGTAGACATGTGTGTACGTGTACAAATGCGTATATGTGTATGTGCATATGTACATGTACATGTGAATGTATGTGTATATATGTTAACATGTTTGTGATTAAGTGTAAATATATGTGTATAAAAGTACTATGTGCGTATATGTATGTAACTGTGTAGGCGTATTTATGCACATGAGCGTGCATGTAAGTGTATATTCGTGTACACGTGTGTGTGCGTGTATATATATATATTTATAAATATGTATATATATGTATATATGTGTGTGTGCATGTGTATGTGTGTGTATACATATATGTATATGACAAACACAATTAAATAAATCAACTAAAACAGTAAATATCACAAATGCGGCCACTATCAAACAGATACTTCAATTACCGGCATAAACACACACGTAACAACAACTAGACAAGCCCATGGAAAGGAACGAAATGATTGACGAATAAACAGCTAGACACTCCTCTACTCAAACATACCCATCTAATTTTGTTTGTTTTTGTTTTCTTTACTTTCATGATTCCGTTCTTTCTTCGCATTGTTTTTGGCTTTTAAAACTTCTATATATTCCTTTACAAACAATGCTTCAAGCAAACTACTACCTACTCTTATATATATACATCGAAAACTAATAAATCGACAAACCTACGATCAATTATCAAACATACCAAGCTGGCACTTAGAGGGAAACTCGTGGCATAAGGAGAAGTAAAATTATTTAAATTAAGTAAACAATTAAATAAATCAAATTACGATAGCGTTTAGACGTTGAATACTCAATATATACCAATATCGTTAACATCCAAGTTTTAACCTTTAATCATTGGCAAAAAATAAATAAATACGTAATAAATACGTAAATAAATAAAGAAAAAAATAAGGAATTAAAAAAAAATTTAAAAAAACAAAAAAACTCCAACAACTACAACAATATGTTAATAACCTAAAACAGGCTATACATATAAATCCCCTCCTTACATTTGCTGCGAGGCTCTGCAACCATTTAATTCGCTGCATCATCCGGCGTGTTTTTAATCGATCTGTTACATCCATATTTTAACAGGGGAATTTTCCCCGAAATATTATATCAAGTGAGATATTTGTATTTGCTACAATTGAATATGTATATATAGATATATATGTATGTACTTATTGATTTGTAAATCACCACTTGTTTTCGTCTTCTCTCATCAACACCGATTATATCTCATTCCTCGCATTGTGATAGCCTTCTAAATCTCTACTACATACATGCATACATACATACATACGTACATATATATATATACATATATATATATATATATATATATATATATATATACTAGTTCAATTAAAAAAAATGACCCCTATTATGACCCCTTAACCTTTATTGGTTTGAGCTCCAATCAGGTTATTACGTCAAATCCATGCCCTATATCTAAAATTTCAAGTGTTTAGACGCAAAATTTGCGGAGACGTTTGGTAAAGTTCTAATAGGTCAAATCGTTGAACTTTGACCGCTAAACAGCCAAATTTCTAGCCGAAAACTGATCAAATAGTTTTTCCCAACTCTCAGTAATCTGTATATCAAATTACGAGTCTGTAGACTAAAAATTAAGATAGTTATTGCGTAGGGAAATGTACACACACAGACAAACATACACAGACACACAGACACGTTACCTTTTATGGATTTACTAGCATGGGTGCCTGGCGTTGCCCGGGTGTTTGGAGGTGTATGCTGAGCAAAAAAAAAAAATAAATAAATAAAGTAACAAACATACAAACAAAAAACGGTCAAATTTTTTTTACTATTATGACCCTTAATATTTATTGTTTTGAGCTCAAATAAATTTATTAAGTTAGATCCATGTTCAAGAAATCTATATCAAAAAATTTCAAGTGTTTAGACCCAAAATTGTCGGAGGAGTTAGGTAGAGTTCGCAAAGGTCAAATCATTGAACTCTGACCCCTTTAGAGCCAAATTTCTGGCCAAAACCCGATCACATAGATTTTTTAAAAATCTCAGTACCCTATATATCAAATTTCGAGTCTTTAGACTAAAAATAAGGAGAGTTATTGCGTATGGAAATGTACACAGACATACAGACAGACAGACACACAGACACGTTCACTTTTATAGATATTCTATACTTTCATCCCGGCGTTGCCCGGGTGTTTTGAGGTGTATGTTGGGCAATTAAAAAAAAAGGTCAATTTTTTAAAATTTTACCCCTATTATCGCCCCCTTAACATTTATTGTTTAGGCGCAAATCAAGTAATTAAGTTAGATCCATGTTCAAAGAACCTATATCTAAAAGTTCAAGTGTTTAGACCCAAAATTATCGGAGGAGTTAGGTAGAGTTCTCCAAGGTCAAATCGTTGAACTTTGATCGCTTTACAATCAAATTTCTTGCCGAAAACAGATTACTACGATTTTCCAAATTTCAGTACCCTGTATATCAAATTTCGAGTATGTAGACTAAAAATTGACAGAGTTATTACGTAGGGAAATGTACACACACACAGACACACGCAGACACACGCAGACACGTTCACTTTTATATGTATATACTAGCATTTCAGCCCGGCGTAGCCCGGGTGTTTGGAGGTGTATGTTAAGCAAAAAAAAAACGGCCAATTCTTTTTAACTTTGACCCCCATTATAACCCCTTAATGTTTATTGTTTAGGTTTCAAATCAAGTTATTAAAATAGATCCATGTCCAAGATACCTATATCCAAAATTCCAAGTGTTTAGACCAAAAATTGTTGGAGGAGTTTGGTAAAGTTTTCAAAGGTCAAATCGTTGAACTTTGATCGCTTAACAACCAAATTGCTGGTCGAAAATGGATTATTACGATTTTCCCAAATCTCAGTACCCGGTATATTAAATTTCAAGTCTGTAGACTTAAAATTAACAGATCTATTGCGAAGGGAAATATACACACATACACCCGAACAGAAACGTTCACTTTTATATATATACTAGCATGTGTACCCGGCGTTGGCCGGGTGTGTGGAGGTGCATGTTGAACAAAAAACCCCAAAAGAAACGGTCAATTTTTTTAAAATTTGACCCCTATTATGACCCCTTAACGTTTATTGTTTTGGGTTCAAACTAAAATATTAAGTTAGATCCATGTCCAGGGAATCTATATCTAAAATTTCAAGCGTTTTAACTCAAAATTGTCGGGTAGTGTGGTAGAGTTCTCAAAGGTCAAATCGTTTAACGTTGACCCCTTAATCGTAAAATTTCTGGCAGAAAACCAATCACATCGATTCTCCCAAATCTCAGTACCCGTATATCAAATTTCGAGTCAGTAGACTAAAAATTGACAGAGTTATTGCGTAGAGAAATGTACACCTACACACAGACAGACATACACCATACAGACACACAGACACGTTCATTTTTATAGATATATAGACTAGCATTTCAGCCCGACGTTGCCCGAGGGGCTGGAGGTGTATATTGGGGGAAAAAGGGGTCAATGTTTTTTAACTTTGGCCGAGTTATTGCGTAGGGAAATTTATCAGACACACCCACACCGACGCACACGCACAGACACGTTCACTTTCTTTTATATACTCGCAGTAAAGCCCGGCGGTTCCCGGGTGTTTGGATGTGTACGTCGAGAGAAAAAAAAAGCAGCACATTTTTTAAAATTTTACCCTTATTATGACCCCTTGACGTTTATTGTTTTGGGCTCAAATCAGGTTATTAAGTTAGATCCATGTCCAAGGAACCTATGTCTAAAATTTCAAGTGTTTAGACCCAAAATTGTCGGAGGAGTTTGGTAGAGTTCTCAAAGGTCAATCCTTGAAGTTTGACCCCCTAACAGCAACATTTATGGCCGAAAACGGATTACGAAGATTTTCCGAAATCTCAGTACCCTGTATATCAAATTTCGAGTCCGTAGACTAAAAATTGACAGAGTTATTGCGTAGGGACATGTACACACACAGACACACATACACGTTCACTTTATATATATATATATATATATATATATATATATATATATATACTAGCATGTGTGCCCGGCGTTGCCCGGGTATTTGGAGGTGTATGCTGAACTAAAAAAGGTCATTTATTTTTCAATTTTGACCCTACTATGCCCCATAACTTTTATTTTTTGGGTTCAAATGGAGTTATTAAGTTAGATCTATGTCCGAGGAACATATATCTAAAATTTCAAGTGCTTAGACCCTTAAATTCTGGGAGGAGTTTGGTAGAGTTCTCAAATTTCAAATCGTTGAATTTTGATCTCCTACCAGCCAAATTTCTGGCCGAAAACCGATCACATAGATTTTCGCAAATCTCAGTACACTGTTTGCTAAATTTCAAGTCTGTAGACTTAAAATTGATAGAGTTATTGCGAAGGAAAATTTACGCAGACACACAGACAGACAGACACAAAGACACGTTCACTTTTATAGATATACTAGCAGAGGTGCCCGGCCTTGCCCGAGTGTTTGGAGGTGTTTGCTGGGGAAAAAAACTAAGATAAATAAATAAACAAAAACGGTAAAAGTTTTTACTTTAACCCCTATTATGGCCCCTTAAAATTTATTGTCTCGGTCTCAAATTACATTATTAAGTTAGATCCATGTCCAAGGAATCTATATCTAAAATTTCAAGTGTTTAGACCCAAAATTGTCGGAGCAGTTTGGTAGAGTTCTCAAAGGTAAAATCCTTGAATTTTGACCCGTTAACAGCGAAATTTCCGGCCTGAAACCGATTACATAGATTTCCCCAAATCTCAGTACCTTGTATATCAAATATCGACTCTGTAGACTGAAAATTAACAAAGTTCTTGCGAGTGAAAATGTACACAGACAGACAGACACACAGACACGTTCACTTATATATATATTTATATATATATATATATATATATATATATATTAAACAAAAATATAAACGTATACATAAATATACATGGTAAAAATTTCGCGTTTACCATAAACTTTTTACGTAAATATTATATAAGTATAAATCATGTAGAATATCTGCATGAATATAATTACACGTATTAGTTAACTAAATGTGATCATCCCATAAGAAAACCGAAAAAAAACTAATAAGAAATTATTTAAAATGAATGTTTAAAAGGATATGCAAAATAGCTAGATCTTTTGCAGATGAATGCAATTGCACGATCCATATATGAGAAAATTGTGTGTTCTTTTTAAATAAATAGAAAAGAGGGGGGTTAACATGAATAGCAATGCACATAAAAGAAAAACGAATTTGTAGGAGTATAGATTGGATGCAATATATAGTAATGATTTTAAAAACGTATAAAAAAGACTCATGCGCCACCACTGAGAATCGAAGCCAAAAGGTTTAGCTCACTATTTATTTTGCCTCTGTCGTCAATGACTGGGCTTTACTTCGAGGCCAAAAAATAAAACATGAACCAATAGCTACTACGTTATGCATGCCGGCGTTCGACCTTCACCTGGCAAATTTCCTTTTTTTTTTTTAACTTTCACACTTTTGCACCGATTTTTCCGGGCTAAACCCCAAATATAAAGTTTTGCATAGATTCAAATACCTAATATATGAAGTCTCATGTCCGTAGACCAAACACTCTAAGAGGAGTTTGATAAGCAAAATGTGTTAAACAAAAATATATACGTACTAGTATTTCAGTCCGGCGTTGCCCGGGTATTTGAATGTGTATGCTGGGCAAAAAAAAGTGGTAGTATGAAGGCAGCCTCGAACCCATACCGCAAAGGAGGAAAAGAACGGGGAAAAATCTGACGTATTTGCGGTTTCGACCACCGCTAAACCTGAAGTGAATTACGTTAACATTTAGGTTAGACAAGCGAAAGGAGAGGATAACTTTAAAAAATATCAGCGGAAAAAGCGACCCCCCTGCAGAAACGTGCCTAGCTGAAGGTGAAGATAATTATGTTTTTAGCCAATTTTTCGATATTTGTTGTCAGAAAGGTGGAACTTTTAAACGATACTGATCTTAGTAAAATCCGTCGGCTCTGTCGAAAGTTTTAGGCGAACATGCAAACATACACATATACATTTATATATTAATAACACAAATTTTTCGACCCAAACCGTTGAAAAAGGCTTGCCCTATCTCTGAATACCCTTTATGTAAAATGTCAAATCTTTAGACCAGAAATTGTCTGAGTAATTTTGTAGAGACTGCAGAGATTATTTTTTTTTAAAACTTTGACCCCTATTATGCCCAATTAACATTTATTGTTTTGGGCTCAAATCAAGTTATTGAACTTTGACCCCTTAACAACAAATTTTCTGGTTGAAAACTGATCACATAGATTTTTGCAAATCTCAGTACCCTGTATATAAAAATTTTGTGTCTGTAGACAAAAGATTGAGAGAGTTATTGCGTAGGGAAATGTCCACAGACAGTCAGACACGCAGACATATACACAGACACGTTCACTTTTATAGATATATAGACAAGCATGGGTGCCCGGCTTTGCCCGGGTGTTTGGAGGTGTATGCTGAGCAAAAAAAAAGTTCATTTTTTTAACTTTGACCGCTATTATGCCCCCTTAACGTTTATTGTTTTGGGCTCAAATCAAGTTATTAAGTGAGACCTATATGACAGGAACCTATATCTCAAATTTCAAGTGTTTTAACTCAAAATTGTTGGAGGAGTTTGGTAGAGTTCTCAAAGGTCAAATCGTTGAACTTTGACCCGTTAACAGCCAAATTGCTGGCCGAAAACCGATCAAATAGATTTTCCCAAATCTCAGTAATCTGTATATCAAATTTCGAGTCTGCAGACTAAGAGTTGACAGAGTTAATGCGTAGGAAAATGTGCACAGACAGACACACACACAGACACGCCGACACGTTCACTTTTATAGATATATTGAGAGATAAATAGATAGATACATAGACTAATAGGTTTAAATATATATATACGTATACATAAATATATATGGAAACAATCTTTTGTTTACTGTAAAGATTTTACACAAATATTATGCAAGTATAAATCATGTAGAATATCTGCATGAATATAATTACACGTAATAGTTTACTGTAGATGATCATCCCATAAGAAAACCGAAAAAAAAACCTAATAAGGAATTAATTAAAATGAATGTTTAAAAGAATATGCAAATCAGCTAGATCTTTTGCTAGTTAATGCATTTCCATAACCCATATATAAGAAAATTGTATTTTCTTATTGAATAAATAAAAAGAGAGTTTTTTTAATATTAATATAAATACCCACAAAAGATAGAAAAACAAATTAATAGGAGTATATATATATATATATATATATATATATATATATATATATATATATATATATATCACTTGGGAGTTTCAAGTCTAACATATGTAAGCCGAAATAAAATTACGGGAAAACTTGATTCCAATCTTTAACAGTGAACAAAGATTACGTCCTTGCCATCTAGCTAGAAACTCTTTTCTTTGTTTCATAAAATAAGATTTCACTTCAAGCAACATCCAGGAAAAATATTAAAAACTCGAGGAGAAGAAATCCTGAAAAAATTAAAAATGCTATATTTCAATTTTCCAGTTTGAAAGATATTAAACCAATGAACTGTCAATTGCAACACACGTCCGACAAATTAGACCAACCTTTTAAAATGGAAACGTTCTGCCTCCTTCGAATGCGCCAGTTGTGTGTGTTTTTTACAAGTAAACTGTTCAACGTACAAAACGCTTTGTTTTCACTTTTTTCTCAAGAAAAGGAAAAAATAACTTACGGTTGAGCTTCTTGGATTTTCTTTTTCTTTTCATGCGTTCGGTTTTTTTATGAGTGGTTTTGGCGTCCGTTATTACTTTAACTTGTGAGACCTAAAAGAAAATATACTTTTCCTTTTTTTTTTCAAATCAACATCAGCTGTGTTTTGCTTGTGAATCTTCGCTCGTAAATGCTTTTCGTATTATCTTTAATTACTAGGGATTCCAATTACTACGTGCCCAGTTTATTGTAGTTCATAAGTTGAACATAGAAATAGAAGGCTTACAACCCGTGAAACAGAAAATACAGAAATATATGTTGGTGATGTTGGACTGGAAACCCAAAGTAAGGTTACGACGCATACCTTTTGAGTCTTAGGCCAAGACTTCTCAATCGCAGATACTGGGTCTCAGAAGTAACGTCAGGAATCAGCTATTGTAAGAATCTATAGGGCTGCACTCCAAACAAATATATTGCGGTGCCATCTCTAGTTAAACATGAGTATAACGTTCACAGACTATTATTTTTTTTAATATTTGTAGCAAGAAATCCGTTAATAAATATTGAATGCAATGTAGATCATTAGATATAAAACATGTTTATTGAAATAGCGTAATCTGACCGATAGTTGAACTAAGCAAGTATAATATAAAAATGGATGCTTCTTTGTTCGTCGTGTCGATTGTTACTCATTTGTTATTTAATCCGTCACTGTATGCGTTCAGTTGTAAGTTACATGGTTCGTTACGTCACTTAGGTTATCATGACATCTTCGACCGATTTTGCAGTCAAGGAAGAATAGGAGAAACACATCATTTCTCGGTGATTGTTTTTAGAATGGACATATAAATCATATTTTAAGCATTCTAAATGCTTTTTTGTGAACGGCGATTCAATTAACACGTCGAAACATATAAAGCCAAAAAATCGATTACAGAGGCAATATAATAAAATACAGCATTTCTAGATAGTATTTTATTACTCGTTTAATTTACGAGACCCTCAGGCGTCCTGAAAGAAAAAAAAATATATTAATCCATTCTTTTTTGCGGTTTGATGAATACACTCATCAATTTGTGACATCCTTAATCGTATATATGGTTTTTATAGATGAGATCATTCTTGAATCCGTAAGAATTTATACCACCATTATATTTGTGATTTAATATTCACAAACATAGTGAACGGAGACACACATAAACCAAGCTACAAACAAACGACATTCATACAGTTTACATACGCGCGCACACACGCATACACACACACACACACACACACACACACATATATATATATATATATATATATATATATATATATATATATATATATATATATATAAAGTGAGTACACCCCTCACATTTCTTCAAATATTTAAGTATATCTCTTCATGGGGCAACATTGAAACAATGATTTTTGACACAATGAAAAGTAGTCTGTCAACAGCATATCCAACATAGTTACTTTATTTTTCCCTCAAAATAATCTAAAATATAGCCATTAAAATCTTAATTCCTGGCAAGAAAAGTGAATACGCACCTTACGAAAAGTTGTCAATATTAACATACATGTCAACTCTCAATATTTTGTGTGGCCACCATCATTATCCAAAATTGCCTTTACTCTCCTGGGCATGAAGTTTATAAAACCTTCACATGTAGCCACTGGAATGCTCTTTTACTCTTCAATTACGACGTAGCAGTGTTGACGGATATTTGAGAGTTTGCACGCCTCCACCTTCTGCTTGAGGATGCCCCCAAAAATGTTCTATTGGGTTCAAGTCTGGAGACATGCTTAGCCAGTAAGTCCCCGTTACCCTCAGCCTCTTCAGTAAAACAGTGGTTGCCTAGGTGTGTAGTTTGGGCCATTGTAATGCTGGAACACTGATCTGCACCCCAGTTTCTGAAGGGAGGGGTCATGGTCTGCTGCAGATTTATACAGTACATGTGGAACACACACAATATACATATATATATATATATATATATATATATATATATATATATATATATATATATATGAGCAAACAGTTAATAAAACATGTTAAAAACACTTTGAAAAAGAGTTAAAAACATATTTAATCTGAAAAGGAAACACTTGATAAGTGGATAGTCCTTAATCCACAGAGTTTCGAAGAAATACTTTTCTTCTCATCAGAGGGTAGGAATTAGCAAAATGCGGGATCGGATTTTGCATACAAAAGTATTTGATGAAACTGCAAGTAAGTCAAAGATCTTACTTGATAAGAAAAACTGAAACAGAGGGAATATGGTGAAGAAAAGGGTGATTACACGTGAATGGATAGTCTGGTGAACGGTAAATAATCCAACGACGGTAAAATCCAAAAATATAACTCCACGAAAGTTAATTGACTTTCCATTTGCACAGGTAAATCTCAAGGACATCACTTAATTGGAAGATGGTCCAAAATAATCCAAACTGCCGAAATCCATGGAATAATTCACAAATATGTACAAGGAAAAGGGGGAACATTCCAATAATATAAATAAAAGAAAAATAAGATATGTTTTTCATACGGCTGCCGAGATATAATGTAAATAAGAAAGATAAGGGAAGAAGAAAAGGAAAAAGATCAGGAAATAAGAAGTGGGAGAAAAATTAAATGGTGATAGAATAAAATATAAAGTAGAAAAGCAAATGTCAAAATGGCCCAGATAAAATATGTTAAAAGGCGCGAAAAAATATAGGGAAAAATAGGTCAACTGAAATGTACAGGTTATTACTTAAGAAAATGTCAGCAAGAGTTGTGAAAAGACACTAAATGGAAATAAATAAATAATAAATACCAAAATAAAAATAAATAAATAAATAAAAACAAAAAATATAAAATAAAAAATATTTTTTTTAGGGGAGAGGATGGCCGGTATCTGCAAATTCAGGATAAAGCAAGTAAGTATGTCAGTAAATGCATATAGTAAAATATAAGGAAATATACATACAAGATATGAATGTGTGGGTAGATTGATATATTAGATAGATAGAAATATTTAAAAACTAAAACGGAAATTGCAGAATAAAAAAATTGCAGATAAAAAAACGGCCAAGCAAAGAAGAAATAAAGAATTAGAATAAAGGATTATTAAGTTATAAAGTATTAAGAAAGTATGTAGAAAATCGATAAAGGTAAAGAAAAATTATATATTTATCTGAAAAGTTAAAGTAATAACTATGTAATTTCAAAATTACCATAATTAAATTTGGACATATGTTTACAGAAAGAGATCAGTTCGTTTTAAGAATTTATTATATTGCTACTTTGAGGGGAAGTAATTATAGTTATAGCTTCGGTTGTGCAGAGGCGACATAACTTAGAGCCTGGAGTATAAGACTTAACTTTTTTATGATAGTCCATTTGATTGAGAAGTGGGTATTATTAGAGGTAAGTTTTTTTAAATTAAAGTGGTTAGAGAAGTTCCTTGGTTATTATTAGAATTAGGGTTGTTAAAAGTAGAAATGTGGTTTGATAATCTTTTCTTACTTAATGTTGAACCAGCGCCGATATATGTATGTACTTTATTAAAAGCTCGAGGTCTGATATTAATATTAATTTGCTGATTTGTATTAGTTAAGTAGTTTGAATTTTGTTCCTAGTGTTCAACAAATGGTGGGACAATGATTGTATGAGGGCTATTTTGGAGGGGATAATGAGTGTTGTTAGTGTTAGGATGGCTGTTAGGAAAAATATTATTATTATTATTACTATTATTATTATTATTATTATTATTATTATTATTATTGCTAGTTGTATGATTGTAGATGGAGAGACTGCTCGAGTGGTATATTGGATTAGTAACTCTATCATATGGAGGATGGGAAGAAGGATAACTTGAAGACGAAATATTAGTGTCTGATACAGGAAGATTGTGTGGGAGCTTAGTAATTCTGCATGAATATATAACATCCTTGTGGATGCAATCATTATTGAGTGGGCAAAGATGTTTTAATTGGAAAAGGGCTTTTTGGGGCTGATTTAATTTTTTTGTAATTAGATCTTAAGATTCTTTGTGCTAAATTAGGCATTGTTGAATAAGAAATCCTGATTGAGTTTTTATTGTAAATAGAACTATATATGTGTGGGTATTTGAAAGAGTTTTGTACAATGTTGAAGAATTCCTTAGGTATATTAGTTTTGACATTTACGCTAAATGGAAGATTAAACCATTTATTTTTATTTTATCATATATATATATATATATATATATATATATATATATATATATATATATATATGTGTGTGTGTGTGTGTGTGTGTGTGTGTGTGTGTGTGTGTGTGTGTGTGTTGTGCGGTTTGAATCCCACGACTATCGGCGATCATAACTTCCTGCAAAGATAATTCCGGAAGGATGAAACACTAGTGTCCGTAGATATTAAAAATAATTATTTATAATTATAATGATTTCTGCCTGTTAAAGAAGTAAGTTTCCTAAGATTTGAGCAATGTCTGTTTACATGTAAATGTAGGCCATGTTGCCTGCGTTCGTGATTGCGAAATTTTAACCGTCGATGATTATAGACCGGTCTTGTATAACGTTCATGCCTTCATAAACGTTTACTTTCACTTAAATATCATTGTGATTGGCGGTGGCAATGTGGTCTGTTCCGTGCTAATGGAGACAGAGATGGCCTCCTTGTGGGGCTTCGAATCTCACGATCAGCAGCTGTAAAAACTTCCGGCACTGGTGATTTCAGAAGGATTAAACACAAGTATCTGGAGGTACACTAACAGTTCAGCCCGGATTTTCTCGGGCCCTATATACTGTTCATAACGTTATGTGCATATATATATATATATATATATATATATATATATATATATATATATATATATATTAAAAAGGTTGAACCATGTCCAAGTTAGCTACATCTAAAATTTCAAATGTTTAGATCCAAAAATTACCGGAGGCTTTGGTAGTCTTCAAAGGTCACTTTTTTCAAGTTTGACCTCTTAGCAGCCAAATGTACGCCCCCAAACTGATTAAACAGCTGGCTGCATGTATACACCCACTTTATGTAAAATTTCACATGTTTAGCCCCTAAATTGGCTAAATAGTTTGCTAGAGACCGTTAAGGGAAACTATTTTGGACTTTTACCCCTTGCCAATCAAATTTTCTGCCAAAAACCGATTAAAAGCTTACCCTATGTCTGAATACACTTTATGTAAAATTTCAAATGCTTAAACCAAAATTAGCGCAGGAGTTTGGTAGAGTTTTCAAAGGTTCAATTGTTGAACATTCATCCCTTGACAGCTAAAATTCTGGCCGAAAACCGATTGAAAAGATTTTTCCGAATCTCTCCACACCTTATGTAAAATCTCGAGTATGTAGACTGGAAATTAGCAGAGTCGTTTGATAGGGATGTACACCCACATTTATATATATTATGAAGTAACGTTGAGCCTGATCAATAATAACAAAATCGGTGGACACTTGGGGTGCTACATCTTTTCTTTGCTTATCTCAACCTTGTTTCCGGTCGTCTAGCACTTCTCTTTGCCGTCGACCTGGAGCAACCCTCTATCACAATTACACGCGCAGCTACCCTTACAGGCGGTATCCATTGTCTCCTGAGACTTAACGGAAGCTGTTCTGGAACTCGCGGCAGTTATTCCTCAGAATCTTGCTTTCAGGTACCTACAATACCGTATAGCAGTCAACTTTAGAAAGCGTGCGTTGATCAGACAGATAAACTCAAATCAACATAACGAAAACAACTGGTACGTTGAAAACGTTTTATTAATTAGTTAAAAAATCTCATGGCTTAAACGGGGAAAGCCCAGTTCATGGAGTCGAGCAAAGTCCGTCTGTGTAGTTTTGAATTCCGCGGTGAAAAGGAGGGAGGAGGGACAGAATCGCAGAACGAGACTAAAACGAGATCCTGTTGATAGCGACATGACATATTTTTCCTTTTCTTTTTTCATTTGGAATGCCTAAACGGGTAAGTTTACCATTAAAGAAAGATCAAGAAGGGAAGAAATAAGAAAGAAAACTATATATGAAAAAACTCGCACAGAGATGAATGAGAACGAGGCCCGAGGCACCGGTGCTCTTAAAGCGTGTGTCCCTTGTTAAAAAAGGGCCCGGTCTGAAGACAGAACACTCCCTGTCCAATTGTTATTTATGCAATTGCACTAATAATGCATCATCAATGTGCAGGCAAGGGCTCCATTGGAATCCCCCGGTCTTTTAATCGGTCTTGGAAGGATTTGTTTTGACATCGTAGAAGGTCAAGTTCTTCTCCTAGATCACAGGGGGGAAGCCTTGCCTGTAGGGTTTTAATTTCATACTTTAACTTTTCAATTTCGGCCTTTTGTCCTTCTGTGATACGGACCAGTTCAGAGACCCGCCCATCTTCGACCTTTTCCTCTCGCTCGAAATTGGTGAGTAATTCAGCATCGTAGGCCATGGCACCAGCTGGTGCCGACGTCGTCTTTGGTAATGATTGGTCTTTGGTTACACTTTGTGGGTTGTGAGCTTTTTTCATGGGTTGAATCTTCGTTCCATGTGACACATTTTTATTGGATGCACTGCTTTTGTCTAAATTCTTGGTGCTAGACACTTTCTGGATGGTGCTGTTTGTAGAACCTTTTAAAACCTTTGACGGTTTTGTAAAGACGACATTTTTGTCTTTTTCCTTCAGAACCTCTTCGTTATTAGTTTTTATGGAATCCGTCTTTGTACTAGTGGTACTGGTAGTAGTTGCAGTAGTAGTAGTATTGGTAGTCGCAGCCGTATTAGTATTCAACTTGGATTTATCTGTCAGTAGAGAGAGTTTCTTCTGACGCACGGCAAGATTTTCATGACTTTTACTGAGATATTGCTCCCCAAATTGAGTCCCTGTTGGCTTCTGGTCTGCTGTCGAAGTTGAACTGGTGCTGAGGCCAGAATTTTCAGATTTTGATCGCATTGGACCCACAGTATCGGCTGCAGAATTGACAGACCGTGGTTGTCCATTGTTCTGTTTCTTCATGAAACCCGGTCTCTGACCAACCTTTTTCTTGTTTATTGTTCTTTCAGGACAAATTTCGCCCACCACGCTCCATCCTAGATCCAGTTTCTGGGCATAGGGGGCACTGCGCGGACCGTTGATCGTTCTCCGGACCTTGTGGGCGTCAATGACGTCGCGTCCCAGAAGTAGCAAGATGGGTGCGTTCGGATCCAGGGCAGGCACCTCGTCTGCGATGACCGCTAAGTGAGGCAGTTTCCGCACCACGTCGGGTGTCGGTATCTCAGACCGGTCGTCTGGGATCTCGTTACACTCAATCAAGGTTGGCAGAGTGTATGTGGTTTTCCCGTCGAGTGACCCCACCCTGTATCCTAGCGCTCTTCTTCCTGACGTCTCCGTGACTCCGGCACAGGTTTTCAGGGTGTATGCTGAGGTAGGGCCCCGGATGTTGAAGACGTCGAAGAACTCCGAGCGAGCCAGGGATTTGTTGCTGTGCTCGTCGATCACGGCATATGCTTTAAGTGACTTTTCTTGTTCACTAGTATATATGTTCACCAAGCAAATCTTGGAGCATGATCGTCCATTTAGGCTGTCTCCACAGATTTGTAAACAATTGGTCGAGACATCCTCCTTCTCCCCGCCGTGCAACGGCATGGGTTTGGCATTGGTTGGTTGGGGTGTCGGGTGTGGATGCATCGAGCTTTCGTGGCTGTCGCTGCCACATTCTGTGCATTGTAGAATGGCCTTGCATTCCTTCGCCTTGTGGTCCGTGGTGGAGCAGCATCGGAGACACATCCCATTTTGTCTAAGGATGTCTTTCCTTTCGGACAAGGGTTTTTTCCTAAATGTCCAGCATTTTCGGAGAGGATGAGGCATGTTGTGGATGGGGCATAGTCGGCTGCAGTCCTTTGGTTTAACCTCGATCTTATGGACAGACACCTCACCGCGGCTCGTCCTCTCGTGCCCTTTAGGGGATTGACTGTCCATTGTCCGATAGAAGCTGGGGTCATTTCGGTCATCTGCCTGCTGTTCTATGAAACCGACAAAAACAGAGAAAGGGGGGAAGGACACTTGGTGTTGTCGTTTGTACTTCGCACCGTATGATGCCCACTTGTCTCCTATAGAAGGTGGGAGCTTTTCCACTACTTGCCGGATGCCGCGGGCAGTGTCCAAGGTGGCGAGGCCGGGTATGTCCCCATCGTCCTTCAGAGCTTGAACCTCTGCAAGAAGATCGCTTAGGTCTCTGAGTTTTGAGTAGTCCCTTGTGATCTTAGGGAACACCTCGAGTCTCTTGAAAATAGAGTCCTCGATGACTTCAACGGCTCCGTAGCATTTGTCGAGCCTCCTCCATATCTCATACAGTCCCTTTTCAGGCCGGTTGAAGTGAGCAGTTCTTAGTCTGTTGGCTTGGTCTGAAGAGTGTCTGCCGAGCCACTTCACCAGCACATCCATCTCCTCCCGAGGAGAAAGTCTCAATCCCGAGATAGTGTTCAGGAACGACGCTTTCCAGACCCTATAGTCTTTAGGTTGGTCTGAGAATCTTGATAGACTCGAGGAGAGCATTTCCCGGTGGGCCATATATAATAAAAGGTCGTGTGGAGGGTCCAAGGTTTGGTCAGGTGGAGGTCGGATGTGCTGATCGGCAGGGGGAACGACTGGTGTCTCCGACTGTTTTAGGGACCTCTGGCTGATGACATAGTCGGTAGTACGTTTTAATGCGTCGAGAGGTGGTTGGTCGAGCATGGGGTTGGCTCTGTGGTGACGAGAGGAGATGACTGAGCTTTCATCTCTGCTGGAGCAGGTGGCTGTGAGGGCCACTTCCTTGCGCGCTTTTATTTTTTTTAATTTTGTTTTTAGCTCTACCTCTTTCTGTAGAGCGTTAATCCTCAACATTTCAAGCTCCTGTTCCAGGTCGGCTTCGCTGTCGATAAGGGCGAGATGAGCTTTAGCTGCTTCTGCTCTGGCCCGAGCTGAAGTAGACTTGGTTGAGGCTGAAACTTTCGACCGCGTGCGGTATGATGCGGCGGAGGACATCTTGCAATTGGTAATGTATCCGAGTGTAACGCAGCTGAGGATTTCTGTTGCTGCGCTAAATATTTTCCACTTGGACTGGGTAATCCGTTCAGCTACCAGAGATTTTTTACTGTTCTGGAACTCGCGGCAGTTATTCCTCAGAATCTTGCTTTCAGGTACCTACAATACCGTATAGCAGTCAACTTTAGAAAGCGTGCGTTGATCAGACAGATAAACTCAAATCAACATAACGAAAACAACTGGTACGTTGAAAACGTTTTATTAATTAGTTAAAAAATCTCATGGCTTAAACGGGGAAAGCCCAGTTCATGGAGTCGAGCAAAGTCCGTCTGTGTAGTTTTGAATTCCGCGGTGAAAAGGAGGGAGGAGGGACAGAATCGCAGAACGAGACTAAAACGAGATCCTGTTGATAGCGACATGACATATTTTTCCTTTTCTTTTTTCATTTGGAATGCCTAAACGGGTAAGTTTTCCATTAAAGAAAGATCAAGAAGGGAAGAAATAAGAAAGAAAACTATATATGAAAAAACTCGCACAGAGATGAATGAGAACGAGGCCCGAGGCACCGGTGCTCTTAAAGCGTGTGTCCCTTGTTAAAAAAGGGCCCGGTCTGAAGACAGAACAGAAGCATTGCATAACATATATATAACTTAGTCTCATTTAATCCTGAGAAAATTTGAGTCTTCTTATTTGATTCTCATAAAATGTTTAGGGACAAGTAATTCAAATAAACTAATTGATAGCACGAGTAAACTTCTCTAATAATCAAATCGTGTTTATCGTACTTTAATAAATGAAATAAATGGTGCTTTTTATTCCTGTATTATTTCTACTGTTTTTTTTTTAAACACGTAACGCACTTTTAAATAAAATGAATTTTCTATTTTTTAATTTCATTCATTCATCTTATGTTGTTTTCTGTTTTTGTTATTTAAAGCTTTTTTCCGGTGAAAAACTAATTATTTACACTTTCTTTTTAGTCCGGATTGTTCAGTTCAATCTTTTACGTGATATTCAACGTCGAATAACGTCGAACGGCTAACATTTAAAAAAAGAGTCTTATCTTTCGTGTTTAACTCCTTTGCTGTGTTCATCAGATAAACTCTTTTTCTTCTAATCAATTCCATTTCAAGAAGAAAATAATTTAGATTGGAATAAAAGATTTTAAATACAGTGAGTTTTTTTTTTTAGTTTAGTATGACATTATCTTGATAAGAGGATAGAATTATGCCAGCATCTGAAAAAAAATGACCAAAGAATGGTATCGACTATGATACAGTCAAGAATCTTGCATTCAAAACATCCAATGTGTAGATCTTTATATTCACTGACAGATATTTAGGGATTATATCTATCTATCAGTCTAACTATCTATCTACCTATCTACCTATCTGTCTATCTATCGATTTTTATATATATATATATATATACATACATATATATATATATATATATATATATATATATATATATAGTAACGGGTGTACCAGGGGTTACCCGGGTGTGGATGGATGCTGGGGTGGGGTTAAAAAACAGTAGGAATCCGGGTAGAGAGATGTATTAAAAAATTGTAGTAGCGGAGGGAATCAAAACAACAGTAGACAAACCGGGTTGAGAGATGGGTAAAAAAAAATCGTTGTAGCAGGACGGGGGTTACCCGGCGTTGCCCGAATGTGTGATGGTGGTGTAGTAAGGAACCTTGGATGAAGAGAGGTGTTTGGAAAAAGTAGTAGTAGAGGGAGGTGGGAATCAAAACAACAGTAGGCAGCCAGGGCGAGGAGAACTGTCTACCAAAAAAGTTGTAGTTGGCAGGCAGGCTCGAACCTGTGACGCGTAGATGGAAAAGAAAGTGAGAGAAAATCTGACGTCTTACCGATACTCCATGATGCGACGGGAAACTCGAAAAGTTGAAATTAAGCGAAGTCAATCCAACCGATACGATGACTTACAAAAATAGCGCCGCAACCCCCCCCCCTAAAATACGCCCCTTCCTTGTAGAAAACTGCTCAGTTGGGGGTGATGAAATCACTGTGTTTGGACAATTTTTCGATATTTGTCGTCCGGAGAGTCCCGGTTAAAAATGATATCAATCCCATGATGATCTGTCGGCTCTGTCGAAAATTTTTGAGAGATATACAAACACACACATACATACGCATTTTGCCCTTTATATATGTACTAACGAGGGGGTATCCGGCGATGCCCGGGTGTTTTGAGGTGTGTGTGGTTTTTGGTAAATCCAAACTCCGGGGGGGGGGTTTAAATAATAAAAAAATATTTTGTTAGGTGAGTATGAGGATCGAACCCGAACCCTTGAGGCAAAGTTGGAAATTAAAGTGTGAAAAAAGACGTACGACGTTAACACTTGGCCACGGAAAAATACCAGAAAAGTACGTTTGAATTTATTTATTTAACTATTGACAGGTAGCAGCAATAAAAGTTAACTCTGCTGTTTTGTATTTGACCTAATTATTGAGGTCAAATTTAAGTCACGCAGTTAACTTGGGCTTGTTTACCCAACTTTGATTGGTTGGGGAGGGGGAAACCAGCTCCCTATTTTACAGATTGATTAGCAATTGTCTGATATGAGAGGAGTTTGTCCCCACATTGATCAAAGCTGATTGCTTCTGGACGTTTCCCGGCACGATGACGAGAACATTGTGATATTTAGCCATTTCGGCCCCGGCCTTCGCATTATCTACTGCCAAGGCCTCATTTGGGGTCCGAAACAACTTAGGCACCAGGGCCAGTAAGGGGGAATGGGGGAAGAAAACGGGTCTTTGCTAATTGACTAAGCTAAACTTGCGATGGAAAGCAAGTACTTTATTGAAAAACCTATACTAGAGTTTCTATCATTCTGCCGCCTAACAATCTTACCGGGACCTACTTAAAACACGACTGCTCCCCAGCTTACGGGATGGCGGGCGACATTTACGCTGTAACAAAGAGAATATTTACAAAAGAAAAACAAAATAAAACTTGTTATTTACAAAATAAGATAAGTATATATATATATTTTATATATAATGGGGGTGAGATGATGGGGAGGGGTGCAAACTAGAAAACACCCACAAATAAGAAAAATAAAGCCAATAAACAAAATTACTATGGGGGCGGGTCCCCAGCATGAAACGCCCACTGTCTTCTGGTCCCCTCCCCGGGGGGAGAGGTGAAAGCAAACAGGTCGTTCCCTAGTGGGGAGTGGGGGGTTTAAAGGACTGCACTTCTGCGAACATAACTTGGGGTTGGGGTCAACAGGGATGGACGGCGTCTTCCAAGAAAAAGGACGTAATGGGGGAAAAAAAAAAACAGGCCGGAGACAAAACAAACAAGTGGACTGGGCATCTTTGGAAGCTCTCCTAGTGCCGACTATCGAAAAATAAACTACGGGAACAGGATCGACACGCATACTTACCCTAGTCTAGGTCCTAATAAAGTGCAAACTTTCCACTCTTGGCGGTTACTCAACCTAGCTAATCCCTACACCTACCCATATTACAAGAAAAAAACCTTGTATTAAACCATAAGGGCTGGGTTCCGAGAAAAAAGTAAACCCCAGCACCTTAGGACCAATACCACTAGGGTGGAAACACCAACTCGAACCTCAGATCGGATGCCTAAGCTTCTGTTGTCCACCCACGTCCTATCAAAGTCTATGCGTGGCAATCTTTTCCAACCGCATCTGATCTTTATTTTAAGTTGATGTTTAAAATAAACAACCAGATCGCGATCGGAAACAGATTGCCCATCATAGATAATGCCCAGACGTGAAACCCACGTCACTAATCTAGCTACAGCTAGGATCGCTAGAAACACCGCCCGTTTCTCCCTGGTACACGGCGGGTCCACATTATCAAAAACGTACGCTAAATCAAGTAGCACCGACCGCTCGGGGTCGATGCGAGCCATTACCTTTCCGACATACTTCCAGAGACTCCGCACCCCGCTGCAATGAAAGAACGCGTGTTCTCTCGTCTCCCCCTCCTCTTTTTCTTTGCAGCGTGGGCACTTGGCATAATAATATTCTCTATCCCTGCGATCCCTGGCTAGTTTGCCAAAGAGTGGCAGCGCATCCCGAAATAACCTCCATGTGATGGAGAATTCTGAATTGTTTAAGTAGCTACTGGCAAGCGACCTACTCCACAGCGAGAGAACTTCCCCCCTCGACAGGTGTAGCCGTTCCCCCAACGGATCGATTGCGGTACCCACCACTAACTCCTCATACAGTCTCCTCCTAGGCCGTGCAAGGTCATTGGACCCCGGCAATGCCCTAAGGGCGGCTCGGCATTCGGTCAGGAAACGCCGTTCGGATATGAGCCGTGGAAAAGCTTGTTCCACGGCTGGTAACCAGTGCATTTCCTCCATCAGTGTCCGATTCAGGAACACCAATCTTTCAGCATGCTGATGGCTTTGTATGTCTGGCATTCCCAAGCCTCTCTGTCTAAGATTCTGTGTACAGACCTGTCTGAGGACGTACGGCTTTCCTCCCAACCAAAGAAGTTTGGACAGGAGTTGCTGTAAATCCTTACAGCGATCCACAGGCAGGGGAAGAACAGACAAGTGGTAAAGTATCAACGGAAACACGTACGTAGCACATGCCTCCGCGCGATTCTTCAAGGACAGTCTCCTACGAATCCAAGTCCCTACTGACGACTCGACCTTCGTCTGTACTTCCGACCAATTCTTGTCCAGTTGGAGGTCCGGCCCGAACCACACAGCGGACCATCAGTCAAGCCGAACGCACCTGGAAGCTAGTTTATCCGAGTCCAGGCGCCCAACCGCAGGCCAACGGACTTGCTGCGATTGATCACGCCCCCTGTGACAATTTCCTACTCAGCGATCGCCTCTATCACCGGTTTAATATCGCTACATCGAGCAACGAACACGGTGACGTCATCGGCGTACGCGGACACCCTGGCAAATTTGCCTCCAGATCGAGCTATGCCGCGCAGGACGGCTCTCGCCACCTCGTCCCTTAATTTGCGAAGGAAGGGCTCCAACGCCAGGACATATAACAAAGGCGACAGCGGGCAACCCTGCCGCACCGACCGGGAGACCCCCAAAGGACTCCGACAACCTACCGTTTACTTGCACCACTCCCGCGGGATCACGATACAGAGCAGAAATTCACTTGCGGAAATCCGGACCAAAGCCGGCGGTTTCCACAACAGATCTCAAGAACCCATGGTCGACCCTATCGAACGTCTTGGACTGATCTAAATTGATCAGTACGGCTTCTGTGTCGTCTTCTAAACCCTCTATGATCGTGTAAACCAAGTGGAAATTGTTGTGAATCGATCGACACTTCACAGCCACGCCCTTCCAGGTTTGTCACCTCCCGAATGTACCCATCCGAGCCGCGTCTTAGGGCGGCCCCACGCCCAGCAGCGTTAACATTCACGGCTTCGTTGGAGACTCTTTTTAACCTAGTTCTAACTTCCTGACCTGCATATCGCTCGCTAGCCAAGCGACTCAGGTTCCCCTTAACTAGAGCTAGTTCTAGGGAATCCCCCCTGCCACCGCCCGGGTCAGTCTATCATCTAGGTGCCTTATGGTCCAAGACCTAGTTAACGCAAGGCGTTGGCTGTATTGGACAACAAAAGTGCCTAATAGTAGCCTTAAGTTTAACCCACTAGCTACTCCCGGTAATCGCCTCCACTAACTCCCTCTGAATTAGTGACGTCAGCTGCTACCGCAATCGTTCGACTCCGTCAAGGAGACGTTCAACTTCCAGTTGCCAGCAAACCTAGGCCTATTACCTAATTTCAGACGGGTAACTCGAGTTTGTGGTCCGAATGACCTAGCCAGTGGAACGTGGGACAAGATAGAAAATCTATGTCGCCCCTTCTAATTAACATTCTGTCCAAGTATGTGCTCGAACAGACGGCCTAACTAGACTGACACGTCCACATCTCTCTCCTGGGATGATTCAGATGGAACCTGTCGACCAGATCGCACGAGGCCATCAGGTCAGACAGGCTGTTTTCACGCCCCCCCAACCCTCTACCCCCCACACACCTTATCTATATTGGGGTCCAGGACGGCATTCCAGTCCCCCATAAACACTACTCGCTCCGGACCCGAAGAGAGAAACACCCCTACCCGCCGAAAAAAGTAAACCTTCTCCCTGTGGATGTTAGGCGCATAAACTGCCACGATCTGGAACGGGCCGCTTTAAATGGCAACATCGATCACGACGAGCCTCCCATAAGCGTCCGTGTGGACAACGGTAACCGTCGCAGACAGAGTGCGACTCACTAGTACAGAAACCCCCCGGCTGAGTAAACATCAAAATCGTTTACCAGCACATCGCAGTCCCAAGCCCAAACAAAGTAAGTCTCCTGTAGTACAGCTACATCTATCGCAAGGGCCACGAGATCGCTTAGCACGCGAGCAGCCTTCCTTCAGGATCTCATGCCCCTGGTATTATAACAAGCTAGGTTAAAGCCCGTAGCCATGTTTCCCCAGCTAGTAGTATTTGTCTACTAAGGGTCTGAAATCCTCGGGAGAAAGGACGTTGAAGGTCTGGCCGAGACTGTCCGTGAGCAGGTCGGGCGTAAGCCGCCCGTCTCTGGCCAGGCCCACCACGTCCAAGGGAAACGTCAACTTAATCGCCCTATAGAAGGAAGGGTGAACATAAATAGGGACCCGTTTCTCACAACGCTTGGCAATTTAAATCAATGATGGGTGTTCCCCATCCACCAGTCTGAAGCCCAGAAAAGAATTTTTTCCTGCCTCCAACATCCTCCAAAGTGCCTTCGCTCGTCCTCCCCTATTCGGTCTCACAAATGTTATGATGTTTGGGGCGTCGGCGAAATTCCTTGGCTTGGTGAGCTCTTTCCCTTCCACCTCCCTCAGGCCTTCAAGTTTTTTTTAGATACTTTCTTTGTGCCCCATTGAGGTCACCACCCTTCATTTCTGCTTCACATAGACGCTCCCCCCACCAGAAAGGAAACTTTCTCGTCTGTTCCACTCGGGGGGGGGCGCCTTTTCCTCTTTGTTTTCCGCCGACACCGCTTTCTTTTGTGTGATAGCTGGAGCTTCCAGGAGTTTTGAATAGGGAAGGAGTAGGCTAACCGTCTTCCTGGGGGGATTATGTTGGAGGCTCAGCGTCCTCGTCTTCCATCTTTGTCTCCTTGGGAGTCTCTTTGGGAGCCTCCTTCCGCTCCTTTTTCTCTTTTTGTCTCCCTTTCCTCCTTGTCTTCGCCCTCTGATTCGGAGGAGCTCACTCTTAGTTTTCGGTTGGTCGCCGCCACTGCCGCCCTCGTTGATGCTGGAGGGGCCTCCTCTTCCTTTTTCCTCCCTTTCTTGGCGACGACCTTAATCCAACCTTCTCCGTCTTTGCTGGTCTCTGCCTCCTTTTTTGGGGCCTGTTTTCCTTTCGCCGGCTTTCTTTCCCTCCCTCCAGCTGTTGCGCCGGCTCCTTCCTCAGCGGCCAAAAACGGGACATGTGCCCGGGCTTCAGGCGTTAATATATTTCGGGGGCTCTTCACCGGGTGCTTCCCACCACCTCTCCATACTGGGATAAGGTGGCTCCCAGCTGGTCCTTCCCGATAAAACATGGGGCCCGTATCACTGTGACCACCGTTCTTCTTTTGGATTTGGATTTCGGGCGCAGCCTGATGTTTTTCCAGGTGAGGTCCCCCTGTGCCCACCTCTTCGCTTCTTCCTTCGACGGCAACAGGAGAACCCACGTGGCGGCGTGGTAGACTCTTACCAAATACTGAGCCGGGATTTTAAGGCCACCCAGTATTTCCATCATTTTTTCCAGGGGAACCCCGGTGAGTCCCTTCCCGCTAGCCTTGAGAGTAACCAAAGATAGTGTCCTGTCCTTGATGGCGTCGAGGGTCGCTGGTAATACGTTCATTGTATTACCCTCGACATACTTCCGATATTTGGTCTCAAACAGGTCTCTATAGTAATCGGGAGCCTTCTTCTGGCCAACCTTCTGGCCCAGGCTCCTCCTGTCTTTCCGGGTTCCCTTGGCATACTGGTCCCGGCAGGCTGCTGCGTCTCTGGCTTTGGTTTTTACGCTCCTGGTATCGGGGAGGCATCACTTTGTGTGATGGCTGCCCCCTCTTCTACGCTGGCTGGCGTCTTGTCATTTAAACCCCCCCCCTTCCCCGAGGAGCACCCATCAACCACGATGACATCAAGCGACTTGGATTTTCTTAGCCCCTCTGCTGCTGAATTCTGGGGGCTAATGGCTTCTGACTGCGTCTGCGTCGGCGGCGTTGCTGTTCCTCCGTCCAGGACCCACCACTTCTTAATTGGCTTTCTGTGTTTCTTTTGTGTGGCCTTCCAGGCTTCTTCGCTTCCGGGGGTCCCCTCGACGAACTTCTTCCAAGCAGCCAATTCTTCCTCCCTCGTCTTTGCCACCACTGTAGCGGGTATTATCCATGGTCGCCCCATCTGCCCAGGTCCTGCTACTGCGCCCAGGTCGACCATTGCTACTTGCGAAGTGCTGGGGGTGACAGCCCCCGGACTCGTACTCGAACCGACCGCACTGACTGCACTGGGGGTGACGACCCCTGGAACCGCACACGAACCCACCGACGACACATCGACCGACGCACCTTCCGAACGGGGGGCGGCGACCCCCGAAACCCTTCTCGACCTGGGGGTGCCTTTCAGGACGGCACCCCCCCTGAACCCTTCACGGCCACTACACCTGGGGCGCCCCCAAGTTGCAGGAGCAGAGGCCTGCTCCATCTAGTTGAAGGCCCAGAGCCCAACTAATGCCCGCCGATTCGGAAACCTGGGCCCAGAGCTATCTGAAAAGAAGATGAAAACTGCAACAGTTAGTGGAAAACAACATGCAAAAATACAAACAAGTCCTTAATGGCACAAATCCACAAAGAAGGGGCTGGTCCTTGCCGGACAAAAATAAAAATAAACTCTTAACCACAATGGTTAGGAGCACCTCCTCGGACACTTAGACGCGGATCACAGATGCTACAATTTGATCTTAGCCCAAAGAGACCAGGAACATTGTTAACTTTGAATTAGTTTCGCTTTTTATACGAAAAAGCCTAATCAACACGTGAGAAGCCAAAATAGTCGATGTAAATAAACCTAGACGCGACGCGCATTCCCAAATCCTAGATATTATTATCTAGGGCGTATATAAACACATGTAAGCGATCGTTACCCCCCCCGGGATCATGTGCGATAAAAGCCTTTGCGGGACATACACGAACTGGTCACACACATTTTGCCTTTTATATATACAGACTAGCAGGGGTGCCCGGCGTTGCTCGGGTGTTTGTAGGTGTGTGTGTATGTTGGGGTGGAAGTTAGACGAAAAAAAATGTTAGGTAGGTAGAATTGACCCAGTAGACTTGAGGCGAAGGTGGAAAATAAAGTGTGAAAAAAACCTGACACATTACCCGCTTGGCAAGCAAGAGAGAGAGTAACAGGAAGACTTTGAATTTATTTAAGGAGTAAAAAATTGAATTGACAAGAATAGCCCCCCCCCCGAAAAAAGCTTTTGTGGGACATACATAAAATGTGCACACAAATTTTGCCTTTTATAAATATAGACTAGCGGGAGTGCTCGGCGTTGCCTAGGTGTTTGGAGCAAAAAAAAAGGTGGTAGTAGACAGCCTGGGTAGGACCCGTGACGCGAAGGCGGAAAAGAAAGTGAAAGAAACCTGCTATCTTACAGCTACGCTATGACGCGAGAGGAAGTTAACACCGTTCAAATTTATCGATGTCAATCAAAAAGCTGACTTGCATGTGTTCACGTAGTGCAGAAATGAACATCTGACTGCAGGCCAGTGAAGCTTCTCGCTATTTGCCGTTTTATTTGTTTCCCCACGATGTTTGGCAAGTGGGGAGCTCTGGCAATGTCCAAATAAATAGCAATTGTCTGATATGAACGGTTTCCCCCACATTGATCATAGTTAATTGCCTTTTTGGACGTCCCGGCCGATAAGGCGGATAATGATTTTGCTTTGATTAGTTTCGCTTTATTTGTGCGAATAAAAGAAACAAACTCGCGAAAGGACGGAGCAGATGGGATTTTTTAAAAGTCAATCAAAATAAATGTAAAGACGACGTCCGTTTTCGAATCTGAGATATTATAATCTAGGAAGTATGAGGCACCTTCTAAATAAATGTAAGGTAGTCTATCACCTCGGCGAACAAAGCCTTTCGTGGAAAAACAAAAATGCGAGCGACCGCTTTACCTTTTATATATATAGGCAAGAAGGTCTACCCTCCCAAAATTGAAGTTGATTTTGAAAATATTTGTTCATTTTGAACATATTTGTTATTCTTAGGACATGGGAATTTTGAATGTCTATGTATCATTTGCTATTTCGAGCACAAGAATATTTTACCTATACTAGGACAGGTATTCTTCGTGTATGAAATAATTGTTCCTTCCCTAGGATAAGTAATTTACAGCATGTATATGAAATGGTGTTACCTTCGCGAGGACGGGTAATGTACAACACATATTTAAAAAAAGTTTACCTACCCTCGGACAGGTTATTTAAATACATACACGAAACAATTTAACTTACTGTCGACAGGTATTGTACAACATATATGAAATAATCTCTCTTCCCACCAAGGTTACCATAATTTTATGAAAATTAAAATCATTTTTAGAAGATGGACCATTAAATTTCCAAATTAATACATAAGTACATTGTCGATTTACATGATTAGAAACCCTTCCTTCACAATAAATTTCAAAATTACTGGGTTTCTTTCCTTCCTCACTATCGGCACTATAATAGTAAGAAAAATATGTCAGGATTGTCAAATTAATAGATATATACCTTGACACAGTTAAGTGATTAGACAACTCTTGCTTCATTATCGTTACTGTGTTTCATTTTTCCCCACTATCGACACACAAATTATTGTGAAAAAAGACGTTATTTTCGGAAGATTACCTCGCAGGTTTTACAAACAAATACACAAATATGGTGAGAACCGTAGTGATTAGGCAACCCTTGCTTCTCTACAGAATTCCATTTTATTGTGTTGTTTCCCTCCCAACTACTGTCATTATCATTTTAAGTGAAATTATATCATTTCTTTCCCATAATTCAGTAGATTTTCCACAAAATTACATAAATGCATTGCACGGATGATACCTTTTATTTACCACAATTTTCAATATTAATTTAGTTTCCCCACCATTACCACCGGCAACATAATAGTAAGAGAAACGATGCCATTTCAGGAATATGATTCCACATATATTCCACTTTTTTATATGACATTGTGGGAGATTGCATTATTACTCCAAAATCCCAAAATGGACATTACTCCCTTCAGTCCCACCTCAAAAATGAAATGGTTCGTAATCCCTAGAGAACTCCAGAACACCTTTAAAATTAACATAATCATGCTTTTTTTCTACTCACCACACAACCGTGACGTAATTTCCCGAAGGTTACATTAACAATTCAGAAAAATATTCATTACCCCTACAGAAACTGGCCTACTTTACTTTCACAGAAAATAAACAATAAAATAAAATAATTTTAAGATCGTAAACTGTTCAGCGATTTCCAGGACTGACTTAATTTCCCCCCACAAAAATACTATTAAATATAGACATGAAATAAATAATTTTGACATCGAATACTGTTTCAGCCATTTCCAGGACTGATTTTTTCTTCCAAAAACCTACTTTAATCCCCAGCAACGTCAGGTCTTCTGCTAGTATATATTTTCCTGCATCTCATTCAATTCTTTGAGACACTGGGTCTTCCGCTAATACATATTACAACACATCTGATTGAATCCCGAGCTACGCTTGCCATTCTGCTAGTATATATTTCCACACGTCTCATTCAATCGCGCACTACGCCAGGTTTTCTGCTAGCATATATTTCTACACGTGACATTCAATCCCCAGGGACACCGGTCCTTCTGCTAGTATATAGTTCCACACATCTCATTCGATCCCTAGCGATGCCGGGCCTTCTGTTATTTCTACACTTCTCATTCAAACCTGAGCGACGCCGGATTTCTACTACTATATATTTCCACACATTTCATTACATCACTTGTGACGCCGGGTCTTCCGATATATATATATATATATATATATATATATATATATATATATATATATATATATATGTATATATGTATATATGTATATATATGTATATGTATATGTATGTATATATATATATATATATATATGTATATGTATATGTATATGTATATATATATATATGTATATGTGTATATATATATATATGTATATATATATATATATGTATATGTATATATATATATGTATATATATATATATGTATATATATATGTATATATATATATATATATATATATATATATATATATATAAATTTGTATTTCTGTCTGTTATTTTGTTTGTTCACAATTTGATTAATATATAGAAAAGTTTTCTTACTTTACTATTTCATTTATATAGTATGATTCTTGTAAAATATACGTTTATGAGATCATATCATTTGTATATTATATTAAGAAAAATCGATTTTATTAACTAGCGGTATCTTAACTAATGTTTCTAGCGAGATATTTTTTTCAAGTGTTCTATTTAAATTGTTAGTCAATAAATTTTAAACAATAATTACATTGATAACATATTTAATTTAATTTAATTGGAATGATTATTCAAACATTGATTTAAAACAAACTTTTTAAAGTTATTTGCCCCTTACAACCTTCCGAATATTTTCATTTGTTTGTTTTTACTATTCTTTAAACGGCTATACAGAAATCAGTAAATTTTTACGATGTGACCTAGCGTCGTTTAACAACTAAATAATAAAGATCTACTGGACCCTCTAAATTCCACAATTTACACTTTTCTTTCTTTTTTCACATTAATCTCATCGATTATAAAATTAAATTTCTTATTTAAAAAAAAAGGTAAATTTTTACGTCACTCAGCGTCGTTTAACCCCTAAAAAAAAAATTAAGACTTATGCTTTGGAGGCCAAATACGTTTGAACAGCCTTTATAAATGATACTACCTCCTGTCGGAAATAGTTGGTGCAGAATTAAAACTGCTAGCGTTTTAGGTTTTTTCACGCACCATTTCAATGTTTTAGGGGGTAACTGGTAGTACTTTAAAGCGTGTTTAATTGAAAAAGAACAGTTTTCGTTCTAAAAGTCATTTAGAGTTTAATCTATGCACATTACTTTGTTGACTGTTATATAATCTATTTTTAAAAATACCCGCTGTGGCTATATAAATATGGAAAATGTAGTTGATGCCAATGTGGAAGATAAAAAGAGAACTGATAAGAGAGAATTGACAAATTCAAGACGAACAGCAGTTCTGCAAGCGTTACTACAAAGGTTTAAAGGGCGCATCCTAGACCGAGGTGCAATCAAAGATGTTGCCACAAAACTCGGTATAGGAAGAAATACTGTAGGCAGAATTTGGTCACGGACACTAAACAGTTCGTCCGATATATCGGTGCCAATGGATTCTTTGTGCCGTAAGTTTCTCTGTGGCCGAAAAAAGAAGGACTATAGTTCACATTTGTCAAAAATAAACACCATTCCCTTAAAAAAAGAAGCACTCTGAGGTCTACTGCTCAAGCATGTGGAATATCTAAGACAACGTTGATTGCAAAGATGAAAGATGGCGAAATTCGGGCACATGAAAACGCTGTAAAACCGCTTCTCACGATAGAAAACATGAAATGTCGCCTTGAGTTTTGCCGTTCGCAGTTAGATTTAAATCGATAAACTTTTAGAGAAATGTTTGATGAGAAATAGTTTTACATGACACAAAATGCAAGGAAATTTTATTTAGGCAAAGACGAACATGACCCTTTGAGAACCACTAAAAGCAAGCGTTCCATTACAAAGGTAATGCTTCTTGCTGCCGTAGCTCGACCCCATTGGAATCCACATCGCAAATGTTACTTTGACGGGAAGATTGGAATGTGGCCATTCGTCAAACAAGAGGCGACTAAACGTAACAGCAGAAACAGGCCTGCTGGAACAATGGTAACTAAAGTCATGGATACAATCACGAAAATTCAGATTCGTGAATTCCTTGTTGAAAAGGTCCTTGTTTCCACACGGAACAAACGGCCAAGTGGATTCATTGCACAACGAATCATAATTCAGCAAGACAATGCTAAGCCACACGTACATCCAACGGATCCGGTGTTCAAACAAGAATCGGAGAGATTAGGGCTGAACATTGAACTGGGTAACCAGCCTGCAAACAGTCCAGATCTGAATGTGCTTGACTTAGGTTACTTCAATCCAATCCATTCACCACCAAAAGGCTACAAAGAATATTGATGAATTAATTGAAGCAGTTGAAACCAGCTTTCAAGAATTAGAAAACATCAAAGTTGAACAACATTTTCCTGACATTGCAGGAGACAATGGAACAAATAATTTTGGCTGATGGTGGCAACAATTACAGACTTCAGCATATGTCAAAAGCAAATGTAGAAAGAAAAGGAAAACTTCCACTTCAATTTTGATATAAGAAGAATTGAAAAGTAAATTAACACAATTGAATGAATAGATGTTTTTGCTTTTTGCATTATTTTTTGTATATTTATTTAACCGTACATTGTAAGAATGTACGTACAATCAATTGTCAATTTAGTTAAGTATAATTAGTTGGTTAACCTATATTTCCTTTCAAAAGTACTGCCTTATAAAACTTGAAACATGTATGCACCAAGTATTTCCGACCAAACTGAATATTTTTGTGCACCAACTATTTCCGACCTGGAGGTAATATGAAGAAGAAATTAAAAAAAAAAATATATATATATATATATATATATATATATATATATATATATATATATAACATTTTAGAGTGGGGGGATAACTCTTCTATAAAAAATTAACGAAACTGAGCACCCACTTTTTGGCCAAAAAGTGTTCAAGGAGACATGTTATCTCTAGTATTTTTTCAAGTTTTGCGATAAAGGTGGGCACAGCAAAATAAATACAAATTTTTGTGGTGGGGGGCGACAATTACATTTGAAACATAAAATAACGATAAATTTAATTAATTCTCAGGAGACCATTCTGTACTTTCACCTAACAATTTTATAAACAAAAACGGACCTCAAAACATGACAAATTCAATTTTTGGGGAGGGGGAGCATTACATAAGAAACTTAAAATGACGAAAAGTATCATTTAATTGTTTTGTTTTCTTTTGTTTTATTTTAATTGTATTAATCAATTTACTAATACATTAAAATATACTCTGCTCTTTACACTGTTTTTATAATCACCTGAATATATATATATATATATATATATATGTATATATATATATATATATATATATATATATATATATATATATATATAGATAGATAGATAGATAGATAGATAGATAGGTCTGGTTGAATATCACTGCTAAGCTCTACATACTCATTTTTTATCTATTTATCATATGGCGAGCAAATTTTCTCGCGTTTTCCATGATGTACTGCAGACTTACTAACGGTTTAAACTCATAGCTATCAATTTCAAGTACTGTGGTATAGTGACTGTTCATTGGTGAATGTACTATATCAGATGATGCACCTATAGATATTTGAGTACGCATATTTCAGGCGCACTTTTTAATCAGTCAATTTACCAATGAGTGGTAAGTATACTACAGTGCCGGAAGACGACCCGTGTGTGTTGAAAACATTTATACGTTTGACGAATATCTCTGACTGTGATCATGCAATGTTTCTGTGTGTTCAAGATGGCTTGTTAAACCGATTCGAGCTTTGAAGTATTTTGCCAATGTGGGACACGGCTGGGATAATTCTGTATCAGAGATGTTGATTGCTTTTCTAATGTTTTAAACTTCTGCAGTAACACGATTTGCGCGTGAATTAGTTTAAAACAAAGAGAGCGTGCGCAATATTGTCCATATTTTCTCTTGCTTGGAAAACAATCTGGATCCAATAGTAAGACATAGTCAGGACGTTGTTCCAATGGAAGGAGTTGCTAGAAACTTGCCAGAGTTTGGTCAAACTAAATAACTACGAGGCTCCACTCTGAATTTCTTTTAGTGTTGTTTCTCTTGGATAAAACTACCTTTCTGGTCTAACGAACTGACCTACCCGGGATCGGGACCAGACCTATCTATCTATCTATCTATCTATCTATCTATCTATCTATAAAAATGAAATTGCCTATCTATGTGTGTATAATTGTGTGCGTTTCTGTATACACTTATCTACCAAACTACTCTGTCAATTTTCGATCTACAAACTCGAGATTAAACATACAGTGAATTGAGATTTAGAAAAATGGTTTTAATCGGGTTTCGGTCAGAAATTTGACTGTCAAAAGGTTAAAGTTCAATGACTAATCTTATGAAAACTCTATTAAACTCCTCCGCCAATTTTGGCTCTAAACACTTGAAATTTTAGGTGTAAATTACTTGGACATGGGTCAAACTTATTATTTTATTTGGACCCCAAAGATGGAATGTTAAGGGTCCAAATTCGAATCAAAGTTTTAAAAAAATTGAATAATGCGGTCTCTACCAAATTACTTAGCCAATGTCTGGTCTAAACATTTGAAATTTTACATACAGTGTATTCAGACATGGGGCAAGGTTTTAATGGGGTTGGGTCGAAAATATGAGTGGCCAAGGGGTCAAAGTTGAAAAGATTTCGCCTTTGCGGTCTCTAGCAAAAAGCTCCGCCATTTTTTTATCTAAACCTTCGAAATTTTAATGACAGTTATTCAGATGTGGCAAGCATTTTAATCAGATTTGGGGCGGAAATTTGGCTGCGAAAATGTCAAATTTGAAGGAGTTGACCTTTGCAGATTCTACCAATGCCTCTGTCAATTTTTGGTGTAAAGACTTTAAATTTGAGATGTAGGTAACTTCGGCATGGTTTAAACTTTGTATTTTGATTTGAAACCAAAAGATTAAATGTTAAGGTGTCAAAATTGGGGTCAAATTTTTGAAAATTTACCTCTTCGGTCTCTACCAAATTACTCAGACAATTTCTAATCTAAACATTTGGATTTTTACATTTTACATAAAAGGATTCACACATAGGGCAATTTATGAAGAGTACATAGAGCCCAACCAAAGCCGGGCAGAACCGCTAGTATATATATATATATATATATATATATATATATATATATATATATATATATATATATATATATATATATATAATGCCAGTGATCTTTGTTCCACGTTTGATTCAATTAAAAGATTTGGATTCTAGAAAGAGATCTTCAGCAGAATCTGAAATTCCAAGAAATGTTATTTTATTAATGTCTAACATCTATAAAACAAATTCCATGCTTATGTGCGATATTTAAACTGGCAAATGATAGAGTATACTCATATTATAATGTACCCTTAAATACTTAGTAAATACGCTAACGAAGCTAATATTTGGGAAATATTTTTAATTGGTGTCTACTAACTCTAATTACAGTTTTAGAAAAACAGTTGTATTTGTATTCATATGAAAGGCATTCAGCAATTTTCACGACTATACATAATCAAATTAAAAATAACGTATACCGCGAGGACTAACGTCTAGCATTTGTTCTTAAATCTATAACGATCGGCTAATTATTTAAGAGATTCAGACTGCGCTTATAAAAAAACTAAAATAAGTATACCTAACTATATAAGGATGAAAACATAGCTATTAGCCCGAGTTCAAATATTGGATTTTCTTGTATGCAGATGAGATCAAGAAAAATGAAGTCGATAATACAGGCTAGTCTACTTAAAAGCAGTCCAATTTCTCTCATCTTTCTTCAATCATTTTCTTTTTTCTTTTCTAGATTAAACATCCAACTCAAATGTAGCGCAATCTCTATTTTTTTCTCTTAACGACACCAAAAGACAAAATGCAATTCTTTTACCAACAAGATGGCGTTACATGCAGCTACACGTTTCACAGATCACTGACACGAGCTCTATGACATGTTTACAGAAGAGAGAACTATAAGCTAACGGTTATGGCCACCACGTTCCACGGACTTGTCATCGTGCGATTTTATCTTTGGGGAACTTTAAAATAAAAAAAAGCTTATGCAAGTAATCCTCACAATATAGACCAACTAAAGGAGAACACTATGAACGCTATCAGAAGAATCACCAAAGAGGATCTACAGACAGTATCTGCAAACGTTGTTAAGGGGGCCTAAAAATGGATAGATGACATCAGGGAGCACTTCCAGAATCTGTTATAGCAGGTAATTTAAACAATAAAAGAATGTTTCCCCTTTTTACTACATCGACTCTGTATATAGGCAGGCATGATGTCAAAGACGACAGCGGACAGAGAAATAAAACGTAAGTCATTCCATCTTGCGAAAGTTTGATTCAAGCTGATAATGATGATGATGATTTTTCAATGAAGTAAACATTTTGTTAACTCTCTCTCTCACACACACACACACTCTCTCTCTCACACACACACACTCTCTCTCTCACACACACACACACACTCTCTCTCTCTCTCTCTCAATTTCCTTCCTATATCTCAACAGTGAAATTTGAAACGATTTGGTCAAGAAGAATTTTCTATATAAATAAATGCTTTGTTTGTTATAGATTTTCGATGGTCGTTAAAAGCCATTTCTGCTAAACGTTTACCCCTCACCCACGTAGTCGCTATATATATATATATATATATATATATATATATATATATATATATATATATATATATATATATATATATATAAATCGGGTTTTGAATCTCGAGTTCGGAGATGTTCAATTGGTGAGCCAAGATGAGGGCGAAGCTCGAGTTTTGGATTCCGTTTTTTGTGGATTTCATGGCTTGTGTGAGCTGCGATATTGTTTGACTATGGAAATAATCTCTCAGATTTTTACATCTTAATATTAATTACCTCGCATACTCAGTAAATTGGATGACAAGACCCTAGCGGATGTAAAAAAAAAAAGATATTGTAAGACATCGGCTTCGGTTTTCAGGGGTTGGGTGAGCACACCCTTATTTGGAGTAAAAGAAGGTACATTCCATAATCGAATTGTGCCGCGGTTGCTTTATTTGCGTTAAGAAATTTATGTTCTAGATGGCATAATGTCAGCAAAAAAAAAAAAAAGGTAATTGTAGCTTCTTTTCCAATTTTCGGATTTTCTAAATAATGCCCAAACGCATCTTATTTCCTTTTGGTGAGTTGATAGTTGCTAATTCTTCTGATGAATTAAGGACGATTCATTGATTTATATAATAATTAAGTGAATAAGTGGGACCTAAGAATACGATTGTGTCAAGAATTTTAAATGTCAACTAAATATAAGGAATAAATTGTAAGATGGTCAACATCAGAAAATTTTGAATACAAATTTTTGTAATTGATTTAGTATTTGCTCTGTAATTTCATTGAACTTCTTAAATAAGTATTTGTATGTATAAAAAAGAAATATAAGTGAATAAAGAATATTCGACAGATTATATATATATATATATATATATATATATATATATGTAAAAGTAAAGGTATCTGTCTGTCTGTGTGTGTCTGTCTGTGTATATTTCCCTACACAATAACTCTGTCAATTTTTAGTCTACAGACTCAAAATTTGATATACATGGTATTCACATTTGGGAAAATGTTTACAATCAGTTTTCGGCCAGAAATTTTGCTGTTAAGGGATCAAAGTTTAACGATTTGACCTTTGAGAACTCTACCAAACTCCTCCGTCAATTTTTTGGTATAAACATTTGAAATTTAAGATACAGGTTCTTTGGACATGGATCTAACTTAATAACTTGATGTGAGCCCAAAACATTAAATGTTAAGGAGTCGTAATAGGGGTGATAAAAATTGACCTCTACGGTCTCTACCAAATTACTCAGACAATTTTTGGTCTAAACATTTGAAATTTTACATAAAGGGTATTCAGATTTGGTTGATAATTTGAGCCACCAGTATATAAATGCATGTATGCTTGCATGTCTGACTAAAAGTTTTGACAGAGGAGACGGATTTTCACAAGATCAGTATCGTTTTGAAGCTCGACCCTTCAGACGACAAATACCGAAAAATTGGCTAAAGACATTAATTTATTCACCCTCAACTAGGCAGTTTTCTAAAGGGAGGGGTTAGTTTTCCGCCGAGATTTTTAAAAGTTATTCTCTCTTTTCGATTGTCTAGCCTTAATTTAAACCCATGTCACTTCTGCTTTGGCGGTGGTCGTAACAGTAAAGACATCACGTTCCCCCCCCCCGTTCTTTTCCTCCTTCGCGATACGGGTTCGAGTCTGCCTTACTACTATCACTTTATTTTTTTGCTCAACACACACCTCCAAACACTCCAGCAACGCTGGGCCCCCACGCTAGTGTATATATATATATATATATATATATATATATATATATATATATATATATATATATATACTTAGTTATATATTTTTAAAAAATTCCAGCAGAGTGCTCTATAATATTGAAAAAATTCCGAAAATAATAGCGTATTATTTATATTAATATTTACAGAAAGTTTACATTAGATAAGTCGTCGGTACCTTCTTTTTTGTTTCTTTTCTTTTTCTTTTGTTTTCTTTAGTGTCCAAACATTAAACGGAAATATTTTTTAAATTTCATTTGAATTGTAAGTTGTTCAGAAAAACGAGTTTTGAGCGAGATCTTGTAATGTATGCATGTTCCAATTGCGGTTATAAAACAGATGAGTATCGGCTGAAGAGGCCTAATGTTGGTCTCTAAAACAGTCTCCTATTATCAGGTTTGAAAGCGATGGTAGCAATGACTTATCGCCTCCTCAAAATCTGTATATATATATATATATATATATATATATATATATATATATATATATATATATATATATAAGTTAGGGTAGGTATGTTTCAGTTGTTTTGCTACGCGTACCGGCGCTAAGTTTCGTTCGTTTATAAATTGAACGTAATGTACTTTGAATTTGAAAGTACATTTTATAATGCAATGTACACGTATGCTTGTGTTATAAAAGCTAGGAAGTACGTAACAAAAAACAAACAAACAAATATTCACATATATTTGCATCTCATTATTCTGTTTATTATTTGTGACAGTTTTCTTCACTTTTAAGGAACTTGTACTAATACAGGCTGGCTGGGACTCACTGAAAAATAACTCTGATTTTAAACTTGAATCGTTTATTTATTTCTCATTGGCATCTTTATGGATCTTTAACATAACGAAAACAATTAGAAATTTACAAAAAGTAAAAAAATAAGGAGGAATCTATTCATAGAATTTAATAGGAATCTATTCATAGAATTTCATAGAAATCTATTCATAGGATTTCATTGGAATCTATTCATAGAATTTAATAGGAATCTATTCATAGAATTTCATAGAAATCTATTCATAGAATTTCATTGGAATCTATTCATAGAATTTAATAGGAATCTATTCATAGAAAAGCACGTCTTTTAAATAATTTGTATTTTCACCTTCACACATGCATGCCGTGTTTCTTTTTTTTCAATGTAATCTACGGCCGATAGCAGGTTTACCCCGTTAGAATTTAATACTCCGCATTTATTTCTGCAGTTCTTTAATTCTTGTAGATCTTGAAGTTTGCTCAATTAATATATTTACAGCTCTATCACTAATTTTGAAGATATTTAGACATAATTATTTAAAAAAATACTGGGATTCACTTTATTCAGAAATGGTATTCCCGTAATCATCGCTTTGTACTATATAAACTGAATCTTCCTTTGTAGAATCGCATATGTAGCAGAGAGAAGGAGAGAGACAAAAATGAGGATAGAGAAAGAAAAGAGAGATAAAGTTTGTTCTGATTAAAATATGATAAAGGAGCGCAAAGGCCTTTAAGCGCAGGAAAATGCTATTTAATGGATGGTTATCTCAGGTCGGATATTTGTTGATTTTTCATTAAGAATAGATTATATTTTTCTCGTGAAGAATAAAGATAATATAAGTCAATAATACAGTATTTACAAAGTAAATAAAAAGTTACAAGCAATAATCGCATTATCAATTGAACTGACTAGTATATAATAAAGATAAATAATGCAAATCATTTATTAATAAAAAGTGTATATATGATATATATATATATATACATATATATTAAAAACAAAGAAAACTTTCGAAACTCTATATAACTATATATATACACCCCCACACACACACATATATATATATATACTGTAACCCGGATATAAGATACTCTAATATAAGAAAGCGTATAGAAGAGAGATTTTCTCCGATCCAACTTAGAGCATAATTTAATGTACAGTGGAACTCGGATATAAGAATCCCGGATATAAGTGTAACCCGGATATAAAAATGGACAGGAGAAAAAATCTCTTATATCATGGTGTATATATGTATATATATATATATATATATATATATATATATATATATATATATATATATTTATATATATATTTATATATATATATCCATATATATCCATATCTATATCCATATCTCTATATATTATATATGTATACATATATATATATATGTATACATATATATATATATATATATATATATATATATATATATATATATACATATTAGTGTTTGTACATTAAGCATTAAGCTATTGATGTAGGAGCAAGTATTGGGAACGTATACCAGAAAGATCAGTCAGAAATACGTCACACACCATCTATTGATTCTATGCAATTTCAACAGCTACATAGCCAAGAATTGATCCTGTTAAATTTGACATATCATACAACACAAAATGCAGAAGAGACTTTAGTAGAAGTTATTATCTGACGTATGTTTTTAGACACTTTAAATAAAGTTATACACACTAAACATTACCAGAAAATAGAAAAAATGGCATAACTTTCAAAATATTAGTTCAAATTCCACAATAATCAGAGAAATAAGGCACCTTATTATGCTCTCTGAGTGTACCCAATTCCCCCTGTTAGTCTTTCATAGCAATTTCCAAATTTGAAAAATATTGACCTGCAATAAAGCGATATATTACGGATATTTGGTCGATATTAACCGATACCTGGTATCAGAGTCGTGGCGTGAGCATAGAAAAATATCTTCCAAACCTTAACAAAAACAAAAAAAGAATATGAAGACCAGTTTCAACATTTAATATAGAAATTTATTGAAGAAAACATCATTTTTTATATGTGTGCATTTGTGCTCTGTCATCGCACTGGAAGAAAAAATGGTAAAGTTTGTTTTTGATGTTGGAATCAAATGAGAGAGTCTTATTTTTCTGGGCGAAGGGAATAATATTCTTTCAAGAAATAAGAGTAAAACCGAATTAAATTTCGTCTTACTATAAATCAAATCCAATTAACGGTAAATAATTTCCATGCAAATATGTCCGAGTCGGTTGTCCCAGTAGTAATTCTGATCGTCTCGAAAGACGAGTAATGTTGAGCGGCAAAAACATATTTTCCTTTCAGACGGGATGTGCGTGTTTGCGTCATGTTGGTTAGGCTGGGGCCAAAGCCAACAGGCGGTTTGCTTCTAGCCAGAAGGGGGTACAGAGGGCCAGAGAGAGAGAGAGAGAGAGAGAGAGAGAGAGAGAGAGAGAGAGAGTTGATGGTCGTGCAATGTCTTTAATACGCATTTGTTAGAAAACAAAATTGAAAAATGTTTTTTTTTCTTCGAGCGTTGATTGGACGGAAAGTTGTTACTCTGTCATGTGATATGCGTTGTCTTACGTTCGCACGAAAAGACAAAGTGTTATTTTTTATTTCCACAGAATTTGCGTAAATGGATATGGCAAATATGCGCGTAACTGAAATGTTATTTATTTTAATGTACAGCAAATTCTTCGTAACTGAACTGAAATATTATTTATTTATTTTCATGTCTCTGGCGTACCGCCACACAAACACACCCACACACCCACATTAACACACATATACACATACACACGCACACACACACACACACACATATATATATATATATACGCATACACTCTCCTATATTTCTGTCATCAGAAATGGTGAAATCGTCCACTTTCCAATCTAATTGATTGCTTGCCTACTCTAGTTGGGGTTCAATCGCTATACACTAAAAGACAGCTTCTCGCAGTGATCAGTCTACAATATAGTTGTAGTCTACATTGCAATAATTTTAGTCTATATTGCACCGTAGAGAACTTAATGCTTATTTCATAAAACTATTTTCTAAATATAACAGCTTCAGAAACATTAGTTGCTTACGCGCCCGTGTCATATCAAAGAACATACTGTTGATTTATATTCTTACCCTTACGGCTTGTGTGGTAATAACACTTAACAAATGCGCTTACAATGTTAGGCTGTAGAAGGTGTTGACTTTGGTTAATATTGTCTGTTCCTTCTTTCGTCGGATTTTTTTTTTATTATCGATCTTTATCGACGATATCCCTTTACAAAAGCTATCTGATAACACTGCTAGATATTAAAACTACATTTCTTTGAAATTTCATAAAATCGCCCAAGCTGTCATCGAGTCGATATGGAACGAACTCACACGCACATGAAGTGTTTATTATTTACTAGGAGTGCAGTCCGGCTTTGCTTGAGCCCTATGTACTAGCAATAACTTTATATGCATATGAATATATATAATAAAAAAAAATTGTACTCATGTCCAGGTAACTTATATCCAAAATTTCAAGTGTTTAGATCCGAAATTGGTGGAGGAGTTTAGTAGAGTTTTCAAAGTTATAATCCTTGGACTTTTACCACTTGACAGCCAAATTTCTGGCCGAAAACCGATTAAAAAGATTTTCCAAAATCTTAATACCCCTTATGACAAATCTCAAGTGTGTAGACTAAAGATTGACAGAGTACTTTGCTATGCTTGACTCAAGACTTATTTACGATTAATTCATTATTAATTTCAAAACCAAAATTATTTGCTATTAATTTACTATTGTTCTCTATTCCATACTTATTTACGAATAATTCAGTATTAACCTCAAAACCAAAATTATGTGCTATTAATTTATAATGCTATTAACTCCAAACGTATTTACTATTAATGTATTATTAATCTTAAATCCAAAATTATTTGCTATACATTTACTATTACTCTCAACACCAATCTTATTTACTAATTGCATTTTAGTCCGGCTTCGCTCCGGCACTTTGTACTGCTCCTAATTTTTTATGTAAAATTTAAAATCTGTAAACCGAAAATTGTCTGAGTAATTTAGTAGAGACCGCAGAGTTATTTTTTTTTTTAACTTTAACCCCATTTTTGACCTCGTTAACATTTGGTTTCAAATCAAAATAAAATGTTTGACACATGTCCCTACATCTAAAATTTCAACTGTTTAGACCCGAATTTGGCGGAGGAGTTTGGTAAAATCTGCAAAGGTCTATCTTGCAAGCTTCACATTTTAGCAGCCACATTTCGCCCAAAAAACATATTAAAATGCTTGCTGCATGTCGTTGTGTAAAATTTCAAATGTTTAGACCAACAGTTAGCTGAGTAGTTTGCTAGAGAAGGCAAAGGTCAAATCTTTTGAACTTTGACCCCTTGACAGCTCAAATTTTCGACCCAAACATTAAAAAGCTTTCCCTCTCTCTGAATATTAAAATTTTTGAACCATGTCCAAGTAACCTACATTTAAAATTTCAAGTGTTTAGACCCAAAATTGACGGAGGAGTTTGTTAGCTGTTTCAAAAGTTCAATCAGTGAAATTTGACCCCTTGTCAGTAAAATTTCTGGCGGAAAACCGATTAAAAAGATTTTCACAAATCTCAATCCCACTTATATCAAATTTCAAGTCTGTAGACAGAAAATATACAGACACGCACACATAGACAGACATTTCCACTTTATATATATATATATATATATATATATATATATTTATATATATATATATATATATATATATATATATAGGGGACACGCAATGTACTAATGCTAAAAAAAAAAGATGACGGTACACATTTTCATTTATTTTTTTTATCTTAGCTGCATATCGTATAATCGAAGTGACATTTAAAAAATTAAGTTTCCGTCGGGTTTGCATAGAAAATAGTATTTATACGGCAGGTAATTTTTAGAATTGTTTTGTTTGTTTGTTTGCTTGTTTTATTTAGAGACGTTGAATAGATATTTTGTAGATCCTGCCTAAATGAATCTGGTCTGCAAAAAGTCCTCCATATGGGTCTCAGTAATCCGTTAACATTTAGGATTTCAAGTGTATACCGCCGATAACGAGAACAGCGGTGTTGCATCGTTGTTGTTGTTGTTGCATCATCATCATCATTATCATCATCATCATCATCATTATTATTATTATTATTATTATTATTATTATTATTAGAAGAAGAAGAAGAAGAACAACAACAACAACAAAAGCATTTAAGGGTTCCAGGGGATAATAGACACTGGACGTGACTAAAGAAAACCACTTGATTCATGAGCGTGGTATTTTATCGTCTTAGTACGCGAGACTTGAGCGGAAAACGTGTTTTTCTGCGATTGCGTTTACAGTCGGTGACTGGATTTGCCCATAACATTAAAAGAAACAACGAATGAACGAGGTTTACAATTTTACTCCATTGATTTGCGATTAACTGCCTTATCGTCTTTCTTTACCACATGTACAAACGATGAAGACCTAATGACGGCGGATCCTGTATAATGTATACTCTTTTCTTGGGTAATTTAGTTCATTATTAGACATAAATCTATGTAAGATGTCTAATCGCTAATAATTGAAATATTTTTTCTTTGTACAAATAAAAGACAAGTGTTAGATATTACTTAATTATTGGAATTCTTATAGATGAGTAATGTGTATATTTATTTATTCATTTGCGGAGTGTTGTACCCATCTTTATAGTTGTTCTTTAACGACATTTCGGCCAAGTATTTTTCTGGCCTTCGTCAGGTTGTAAGCATTATTATCACGTCGCGGTTAAGCACCTGACGAAGGCCAGAGAAATACTTAGCCGAGACATCGTGAAGCAACGACTATATCCAGCGCGCGGCCGTAGCCGAGATCGAACTCAATACACGAGTTGTAGTGTAATTCAAATTTTGTCGATAGCTGAATACTTGATGCTTCGCCAGGGCTATCAAGGGTAATTTTTTTTATCGTGACGCCACCTACCACGGCTTAAGAGAGTCCCATCTATCCTCGAGAGAAGGATAGACCGCGCCAGTTTCTCAACCTGGTATTTTACCTCACAATATCTCGCAGTGTCTCGCCTTCCCAAATGGTTACCCATATAATATTGACCAGGCTCAACATTGTTTAACTTCAGAAATCCGGCAAGGACTAGTGTGTCAACGTGAGTGTGCCGTATTTATACGGCACAAACAGCTATAAATATATTTAGTCCGTAAATAAATAAATATATCGGTGTTAGATGTTTTTCGTGTTACATATTTAAGCACGATACAATAGAGATTATCATGAAGAACATATCGTATCAGATGAAAAAAAAAATACTGAAAGTTTAAACAAAAAGGGAAAAGATATTTTTTTTAAATTATCTATTTTCATGTTTTTTTTTTTTTTTTTTTTTCATTTTTGATGAATGGCGTTATTAGCAGTTGTTACATGTAATACAGGTGCTAATAGTTGAAATAATCCACTTAAAAATACTGAGAGAAAAAAAACAATGAAAACGCAAGGTTTCGATAAACCAAGGCATTTTTCACACCGGGGAAAATTGTAAAACAAAAGAAACAGAGTAAAAAATCTGCATTAAATTGTGGATCGCGTGAGAAAATTGAGAAAATACAGTGATAAAACAAATGCATGAAAATAAATAAGAAAAAAAATTAGATGCTAATAATGATCAGATAACGGAATCAATTAAGAAGAAATGAGATAATTAATAAGGAAGGCCAAATACATCAGCGCACGTAAAACATCAATGCAGAAAAAAGGACACCTGAAAAGGAAAATGGCTTCTCTACTAATAACCAGAAATGCAATCTCGATCATTAAAACGAAACAAAAACCTTAGTACACACTACCCATGGAAAAAAAATTTGTAAACACTTAAGACAATTGCAACAATATAAAATACAAAATAATTGAATAAAGCAAGTGAAACTTTAAAATACAACAAATATACATATTAAGTCACAGAAAACGGACTATTTTTAGGAAAACAAAACTCTGCAATTTTTCAAGAAAATATTATAATGTACATCAGAAAAGACATTTACTACACCATGCCATTATGGAATATTTAGTAGCGAAAAACTTGTGCCTGACAAAAGATGGCCATTTTCACTAGCACAAATTTTAAGCCGCTTTCTAAATTTAGCCTCCACTTTCACTAAAATTTCTTCACCTATTTTTGAGCCTTCTAAGAACATCATTTTCCCGTGACTCAGCCTGTAGTATTATTCAGTATATAATGTAGTAAATTTCGAACTTCACGAACGACTGCACAATACAAAAGGTAGAAAATCAATGAAAAGTACTATTAGTTATTACTGTTATACTTTTAAAGAACAGGGAAACAATCCCGGAAATACAAGAAGAATGAAAACTATGAGAAATCGCAATAAAATGAAGACTCATCACCATATTTTGAACTCTATCAAGAGAGGATAAGCTGCTCTAAGCAGCTCCTGCCAGATGCGGCAACAGTACTCCATCGTTGGCCAAACCTGGCTTTTATATAGGAAGAAAATTGCATCAGGAGTGAGAAATCTACTGAAGCAGTAGAGGGAGCCCACCATTTTTCCAGCGACTTTGGAAATGAATTTGATATACATGTTTCATTTCGGATCGGGAGAAAAGGTCAAGCCCAGAAGCTTGGCAAAACATGAAGCCTCCCCAAGACGAGAGCCATTCATTTCGATTAATGGCAGCTTGGCAACAGAGCGTTTATGATGTAAAGATAGACGCTTGGTTTTAGATGCATTAAAAGTAACTAGCCACTTTTTCCTCATTGTACGACGCGCTCAAGATCAGCGGAGAGAGAGTTAGACAGAACTTGGTCGTTTACGGTCTTCGAAGTACTACCATAGATGTTAGTGCCGTCAGCATAAATGCCTACGAATGATGTAAGGACGTGATATGGAAGATTTTCGATTTTTTATCATGAGAGTTATATAAGAAAGTAACCTAAATTTGAATGTATCAATTGAGAAACCAAGAGAAAGGTATGTCCCAGAGGATATTGAGGGATAGTGCCATGCAGAACTTAATTGAAAAGGAAATGAAGAGACGAGTAAAACTTTGAGCAAACATGTTTCTATTTAACTTTAAGAGAAAGGTATCAACATTTTCGGGCGAAAATACACTAAAAAACGACTGCTGCGAAGATAAAATATGATTTATAATTCAAAATGTTGGAAAGTACTGAAAATATGCTGATACTTGGTGTTATGCATACTACTGAGAAAGCTAATGTATTTTATTTGCGAAATATCATTTTTACTAGAGCCTGCATATAAATGAAGTATTACAAATACTATTACGTGTAACGTACTGCTGCTGCTACTACTACTGCTCCTACTATTACTATTACTACTACTACTACTACTACTACTAATAATAATAATAATGATAACAAGATTAATTATATAAAGGAACTATACTTGTCTATTTGTATGTTCATCGCAGAAATGTCAAAACGTGCACAAGATATACCAACAAAGTTTGGACATCATTTCGCGCAAAATATTAGTACATTGTGTGTTTATTATTAATATTTCTTCTCATAGAAGTCACAAAAACCTGGATTTATTAGAATGATCCAGAAAATCACGATACTTTATTTTCTAATTGCTAGAAAACACAAATGATAAAAAAGGTAGTGCTAGAGAGATAGGTGTAAACAGGGGTAGAGGACAAGGGTAGAGGGAGGTATAAGATAAATAGGAAGAGAGGAAAAAAAAAGAAGAAAACGATTAAAGCAGAATAAAAGGAGATAAAACAAAACGATTGGTAACAGTTTCTGTCTTCAATTAGACGCATCAGTAAGACATATCCGAACTTGGTGTTCAAAAACCGAGCCCCTTGCATGCAAGGCAAATATTTTGCTTAAATGCTTAACACACAATAAAATCTATTAAATAACACAAATCATACAAACCGCGACGAAATTAGACTATGGGATGGACTATATTCATCTTGAAGAAGAGATGTTGTTATCGAAATATATATATGTATATATATATATATATATATATATATATATATATATATATATATATATATATATATATATATATAATATAATATAAAGCTAAGCTATGTGTGTCTGGTCACGAATAGGCTCATATATGGTTGACTATTATAGAAAACTGATTATATATAATGAGAGAAGATGTATCGACGCACAGGATGGGTATGTTTGATCTGGCATAATGGTGATTCACTAAAATTGTGAGGTCTTAGTTCGCGCCTGGTCCACAAAGTATGGAAATTAAAAAAAAAACGTTTACAAGTGTTTTTGATATAGATGTACACAATAATACTTTGATAAGTATGTTTTAACTTAAATAGGGATGGTATCATAAAATTGTGGGGTTTGCGATCGCGTCTGGCCTCCATAGAATGGAAATAGGCACAAACTTTAATAAATACTTTTCATATTTACCTGCGTAACTATACTTAGATAATTATGTTTCAGTTTGAAGAAATATGGTATAATAAAATTATGGGGTGTTCGTACGCGCCTGATCTCCATAGAATGGAAATATGTCACAAAGTTTAACAAGGTTTTTTTAATATAGATCCACAGAATATCGTGATACGTGCTTCGATGTGAACAGGTATGGTATAATAAATTATAGGGTTTATCTATTTTATTTTTACTTTCATCATATTTTGCTTTTGTTTTGATACCCCCAAATTCGAAGCTATCTCTTCACAACACTTCCTTTTCATAACCTATCATACTTTCATAAATCAGAGTCCATTTTCTGTAGCCTGTTTTTGAACCCAGTCAACGACGGGTACTTTTGCTTGCATATCTATCTATCTATCTATCTATCTATCTATCTATCTATCTATCTATCTATATCTATCTCTCTCGCTCTCTCTCTCTCTCTCTCTCTATATATATATATATATATATATATATAAGTGAACGTGTCTCTGTGTGTGCCTGTGTGTGTTTGTGTGTGTGTCTGTGTACATTTCCCTACGAAATGACTCTGTCAATTTTTAGTCTACAGATTCGAAATTTGATATACAGGGTAATGAGATTTGAGAAAATCGATGTGGTCCGTTTTTGGCAAAAGATTTGGCGATTAAGGTGTCAAAGTTCAACGATTTGACTTTTGAGAACTCTACAAAACTTCTCCGAAAATTTTTGGTATACGCACTTGACATTTTAGATATAGGTTCCTTGGACATGGATCTAACCTTATAACTTGATTTTAGCCCAAAACAATTAATTTTAATAGGTTATATTCGGGGTCAAATTAAAAAAAAATTGACCTCTGCGGTCTCTTCCAAATTACTCAGAAATTTCTGGTCTAAATATTTGAAATTTTACATAAAGTGTATTCAGAGATAGGGCCAACTTTTTCATCAGTTTGGTCGAAAATTTTTAGTTATCAATATATAAATGTATGTATGTACGTCTGTTTGCACATCTGCCTTAAACTTTCAATAGAAACGACGGATTTCACTAAGATCAATATCGTTTTAAAGTTCGACCACAGAGGTACTGTGGTCTAGAGGGAAATTTTGCTCGCAAAATATTATATGTGGATAGAAAACTGATACTCAAATTTGTCGAATAAAAAACGAGCTCCATTTTAGTTATAAAAAAATTACACACACATATATATATATATATATATATATATATATATATATATATATATATATATATATATATATATATATATATATATATATAATCGTTATTTTCATGGCAAGTGCTTGGATGAGTTTCAATCTATGGTTCTCCCTTGCCAAACCCTCATAAAAAATACTCATCTACTGAAAACACTATCAGTAAGTCATTTAGTCATCTGAAATCAATGAATCAAATTGCTCCCTCGAATTCATTATAGTACTAAGGTTAATTTGATTGATCATCCGTTGTTTACCATGAAACACTGTTTTGAGAATTAAAAATAAACATTATATCTAATCATGGCTCCCTGGCAGTGTTGATCAAACGCCACCTACTATGATTATTACCTCATATATTTACATTCTTATTCATTTAAAATGAAAAATATATAAAGGTACAACTATTTATAAACATATACATTTAAAAAATTATTTTATCTATTTTTTATTTTTATTTTGTACATATATATATATATATATATATATATATATATATGACCAGATCTCTCGCCAACCCCTCATGTACATGAAAACATGCTATGCGACATACAAATATCTGTACGTGATGTTGCCAAGCTAATCAAAAACTTTGATTTCAGTAAAGCAACTGGCCCTGGCGCGGCATTCTAATTATAGTGCTCAAAAAGCTTCAACCAGAACTAGCGCCCATACTTAAAAAGTCATTTAAGCGTTGTCTTAAAGAGGCACTTTCCAAACACCTTAGAAAATCTCATCAGTATGCCCTGTATTTAGAATTCGTGTGATTGCCCATCTCCCTCTCAGTACAAAACAATAAGTCTCATGTGCGTCATGAGTAAGCTGCTGGAATCTTGTGTTAAATAGAGAAGTAGTCAACGATCTCAGCAAAAATAACCTTCTTAGTGACGTGCAATATATTTTCCGTTCTGCTAGATTCACAGCAGATGTGCTTACAGTTATATCTCATGGGATTAGCGAATCTCTCGGCGGAGGATTTCTCTCTAGTGCAATTTCTCTTGACATATCAAAAGCCTTTGATAAGGTATGGCATAAAGGGCTACAACACATGATCTCCAGCTATGGTATAGCTCGACATGTTTTCTCAATTATTAAATCATTTCTCTCTGATAGGTACGTAAAAGTAGTGGTTGATATGCCGAAATCAGCTCACAGTATTAATGCTGAAGTCCGTCAGGGGTCAATCACTGGCCCAACTTTTTTCCTGATCTACATTAATGATCTTCCAAATAACATCCCGACATCATTCGTAGACATTTATGCTGATGGCACTACGATCTATGGTAGCACATAAGAGACCGTAACGACGAAGCTCTCTTTAATTTTCTCTCCTAGACTGAGCATGTGGTAAAATGGGGAAAGGATTGGCTTGTTATTTTTAATGCATCTAAAACAAAGTTTTTGTCACTACACCATCTACGCTCTGATACCAATCTGGCATCAGTTGAAATGAATGGCTCTCGTCTCGGGGAGGCTTCATCTTTTGACAAGCTTCTGGGCTTGACCTGTACTCCTGACTTGAAATGGAACACGTACATCAAATCCATTGCCAATGTCGGTGGAAAAATGGCGGGATCCTTCTATCACTCTAGTAGATATCTCACTGCTGATGCAAATCTCTACTTATATAAAAGGTCCTGGATATGACCTTAAACTATATCCGATGGTGAGGCCCCACCTTGCGGGCTTTGGGGAGTATGGAGCCACCCTTTAATTGCCATTGCTCCCAGGTCCACTCTGACCCGGAGTGGTAGTACCTGTTAGCTATGGGTTAAATAGAATTTTACGTAAAAAAATATATACTCAATTAAAAATCGGTCCTCAAAATAACTAGATTCGGCATTAAATAACCTGAAAAAGGATGATATGCCGTAAAACAAAAACAACCAACCAACCAACCTATATAAAAGCCAGGTACTAGAAACGATGGAGTACTGTTGCCACATCTGGGCAGGAGCTGCTAGAAGTAGTTTATTCTGCCTTGACAGAGTTCGAAATAGACTTCGTAACTTAGTGGGGAATGCCATTTTCTCTTCCCTGCAATCCCTTTTCCATAGAAGAGCCGTTGAGAGCCTGTCTCTGCTTTTTCGTTATTTTCATGGCAAGTGCTCGGCTTAGCTTCAATCTATTGTCCCCCTTTGTCAAACTTCCACGAAAAACACTCGTCTAACCCAAACCACTATCAACAATTTCCCACACTCTTTATCTGTACCTAAACCTAAATGTAGATTCCATGAACAAAGCTTCTTTCTTAGAATTACACGCCTATGGAACTCTCTTTTGATAGTATGCTTTCCATTGTACTACAATCTGATTGTCTTCAAGTATAATGTAAACAAGTTCTTGATGAACCGTCCCCTTAAGTAATCCAATTTACAAGATTTTCACTACTTATGTTTACTACGCTATAATCACATTGACTAATGTATACCCATAAACACTTATCCTCGAGTGGCCTCCAGGTCTTGATAAGTGGTGATTTCTGTGTAAAAAGGACTACATAATTAAAATTAATTATAATAGACAGGTAAACAATAATCTAATAAGAAACCACACAAAATTAACAATTAATTAAGGAACGCTCGTTTTTCTTAAGGAATATGCAAATTAGTAAACCTCATGAAGTATCTCGCATATTTATGCTTGAGTATATAAGGGAGACAATTTTAATATTCTTTTACGTAGAGTAAAACATGCTTTAATATCAATATCAGGTGAGAACTCCTAAAATTAATAGTTTTATAGATAAAAAATAGTTAGATAGATTAATAGTTATATAGATAAAACCACTTCCTACATAAGAAACCATATCAAAACATTGTGAATAATCAATATTATACGTATGAACTCAAAATTCATAAACACTTGCTACAATATTAACTGGCAGATATTTCTTTGATATTTCTTCTCTTTTGAAATGTAGCCTTAACTTTCTGAATAACCAAGTATATGACAAAATATTAGTTTTTTTTTTACCTAAGCATATACACACATACGCGCGCATACACACGCACACATATAAATATATATACATATATGTATACATATTACTTGTATATGTATCTATATATGTCTCTATGTAATATTTCTTGTTTAATTGTTAATTCATCTATTTTGAATATTTACTTCAACCGTATTCATTAGGCAAATAGAGCTCGGTAGTATGTTTTGAAAATACATATGGCAATTAAATGATAAACGTTTAAGGAACAGCAGTGCAACACTGTAATTATACATCAATGTCAATTGCTTCTGACAATATTACAGAGAATTTCACGCTAATTAAAGTTTAGATTGATAAACTCACGGCCGTTGGTTGCTGAAAATAATAGATGGAATAACAAAGAATCTTATTAGTAAACAATCGATTTTACACAACGTGTATATATAAAACACGCGGCAACATCATACCGATGTAATAGCCATGACAGTTAACAGGGGATGAAACTTGGGGTATTATTCTAGCTTAATTGGCATATATATATATATATATATATATATATATAATATACATATATGTATATATATACATATATATGTGTATATATATGTATACGTATATATATATATAGAGAGAGAGAGAGAAAGAGAGAGAGAGAAAATGACAAAAAGTTATATTCCAATATTCATAATGTTGACCATCTTATAATTTATTTATTTCATTCAGTTGACTTACACTTAAATTTAATATGGCGTAATGAAAAAAGCAAAAGGTATTTGTAGCTTCTCTTCCAATTTTCGGATTTTAATCATGTCAAATCATAGTTCAATTCTTTTTGGTAGATTGATTGTTGCTATTTCTTCTGATGAACTAAGGGCAAAATAAATTCACTGATTTATATAATAATTAAGTGATAGATTTTGCGCTACTAAACAGATACTGTCAAGAATTGTATCGGTCAATTTAATTAAAGAAATATATTATAAGATAGTCAACATCATTAATTTTGGGAATATAACTTTTTGTCATATATTCTCTATATTGCTCTGTAATTCTATTGAGATTCTTAAATAAATTATTTTAAATAATTTAGATCGCAACAAAATATCTCATTAAAACCAATGTGATCTTTACACCCGTTTCAATATCGACTCTTTTTTGGGGGGTCTGATGAAGTGTTATCCCTGAATTGGGGCACTACTGATACATTGATGCACATATGTTACCAATAATGTTTGTATAATACACAGTCAAACCACCAGCCTTGTCCTGCATTGAGCACCCTTTATAAATCACGCGAATTTGATTGGATTATCATGTAGGAAACCAACCAATGTAATCCGTATATATATATATATATATATATATATATATATATATATATATATATATATATATATATATATATATATATATACGGAATAATCGTGTTAGCACACCGGTTCTCCTCAGATCACCAACGTTAAGCAACGTTGAGCTTGGATTGTACCAAATGGGTACGATTTGGAAATTAAAGGTGCTGTATGTGCTCTCCGCTTAACTCGGCATTTGTTTCCAGTCGTCCCGAAAATACACTTCACTTGCATGTGGTATTTAACAATGTCGACTCAGGAAGGGTGTGGTTGAAGATTGCGCACCTCTTGACACAAAGATTTCGCGCGCAGGCATTCCTCCGTGGGTATCCATAGTCTGTCAAAGGTTGAAGGAGCCGCTAATATATAATGGCTCTTGTGGGTTGCGACGTTGTTTGGCTGTGGAATTTATTATATACAATCTCTCACATTCTGAAAATCTAATCATAAGTTGCTCGTTTGGTTAGCATTGCTGGATGGCATCGTCCTTTAGAGTTAAAACTCCTACTTGTGAGACATCGGCTTGGGGTTATTAGCTGGTTGAATGACTGCGTCCCATGTCGAGACGAAGTAGGTTCATTTCACAGTCTGATTTCGGCGTGGTTTGCTTGATCTGTGTTGGTTAATAGAAATTCTTGTGCGTTTGCTCAGTTGGTAGAGTGCTTGCCTCGCATGCAAGAGGCTCGGGTTTCGAATCCTGAGTTCGGATTTGTCTAACTGATGAGTCCAAATTAGGGCGAAACTCGAGTCTTGGACTTCCGGTTCTTTGACTGTCATGGCTCTTGTGGGTTGCGATGTTGTTTGGTTATGGAATTTATATATATATATATATATATATATATATATATATATATATATATATATATATATATATGGGGGTGTAAAGAGAGAGGGCGATAGTTAGTTAGATAGATAGATTGATAGATAGATAGATAGATAGATAGATAGATAAAAATATAAACACGTTTTACTTGCTCTTTCCAGTTTGCATCTAGTTACATCCACTTGCAAAAATGTGTCACAACAACCACCTTACCTTTCTCCTCCTTCTCGTCGTCATCTTGTTCAAGTTTAGACTTCTCCACTTCCGACGTAATGCTGAGCATGGCGGTTTTTTTGTCTCCGTACGTACTCGGATAATAGATCGACACATATTTCTATTAGCGAATATACGTATTAATATACACAACACGATTTTTTTTTAAAATTCTACAGCCGCTGAAATCTAATTAACAGAAATGGCCGATTATTCATCAAACCCGAACTTTACTATAATTAAATTAATAACGAAAACGACGGCATTGGGTTTCGTTCAAATGGTTTAATTCATTGTGTTTTTAATCTAATTAAACTCCCTAGGTGGCGTCAGATTAGTTTCAGTTATATACTCGACAAAAATAAACGGGCAAAAGAACATAATTATCATAATAATGTCATGTCGTCATAAACACCAACTATCTAAATATCCTATCTTATTATAATAGGGATGGTGTGTCCGTCGATCTGTCACTGAAAATCCATTGTATGTTTATTAACACTTCTTCTGTATTGAACATATAATTCAATACGATTTCAATATTTATATTCTAATAATAAAAAATAATATTTTGTACTATTTTCCCTAGTTGAACAAATCTACAATATAGTTTATACATATCGATAAAACTAATGTAATTTTGTGACCCTTTGGGCTGTGATCATAGCGTAGTATCTGTGTTAACTGTGGCAAGCGGGGGCAAGGTCAAAACATTATTATTATTATTATTATTATTATTATTATTATTATTATTATTATTATTATTATTATTACCATAGATTGTAGTGTCGTCAAAATATGGTTGCCAGGAATGTGTCAGGGCTTTTGGAGACCAGCATGGCTCAATGGAAAACGGTGCTTACAGCAAACACAGAGGTGCTGGGGCAGGTTGGCATTAAACGTGGAATATTCCAAGGAGATTCCTCATCTCCACTTCTTTTTGTAATGATGATGATGCCACTGAGCATCCTCTTGAAGAGAGAGAGAGAGAGAGAGAGAGAGAGAGAGAGAAAGAAACTGGGGTATAACTTCGGATCTGGTGGAAGAAGCCTCAACCATCTATTCATGGATGATTTGAAGATATTCAATAGAAATGAAAAGGAAATGGAGAGACTGGTAGAGCTCAAAGGAACATACTCAGAAGACATCGGGATGTAGTTTGGGATTAGTAAATGTGTGGTGCTAGTGATGAAAATGGGAGTGAAGGTTCATTTGAATGGAATAGTGCTGCCAAATGGCATGGATATCAAAACAAGAAAAGTTTAAGCAATGTTTGGTATATTCCACATTCGAAGTAGCGTAGGAGGCTGTATGAAAAGAAAGACAGTGGGAGAGGATTGAAAACTGTAAAAGATTGTGTGAGAATTGAGGAGATGTCGCTGAAGGAGCATGTGGTTAGAAGTGAGGAGAGGATGCTTAAGGTTGTGACCAATGAAGTGGAGGTATGTGAAATCAACACTGATTATGTGAAACGTATGGATAGAGAACGGGCAGAGGAACTGGCTAGGAAGAAAATGCACGGAAGGTTTTTCCACGATATAACAGAAGTGGCTGATGAAAGATCATGGCAATGGCTTAGAGCTGGGTATCTGGCTAAGAGTACTGAAGTTTTTGTTTGTGCAGCACAAGAGCAGGCATTAGGACCATGATTGTTCAAAAAAGTTTCTAGGACAGGAAGTTGCTGCGGAATGCCGGATTTGGCGTAAGACCTCAGAGAAAATTGCGCACCTTACAGCAGGTTGTAATGGATTAGCCCAACGAGAGTATCGCAAAAGACACAATCGCATGAGAATCCGGATATATTGAGTGTAAGAAGGTTGGGGTGAAGTGTGCTGGAAAGTGGTTTGAAGAGGTGCCTGATGAAGTGAAAACAAGTGACGATGGAAATATAGAGGTATGGTGGGACAAAAGTGCCATAACGACAACGCAATTGGAACATAATCGTCTGGATTTCGTCGTCATTGACAGGGTCTTAAAAAACTGGAAAATTGTAGACTTCTTAGTACCCTGGGACAGGAATGTGAGTAGAAGGAGAACGAGAAGTTGAGCAATTATGCTCCATTGGCCTTTGAGATAAGGCGTATACATGGGGTTAAAACACAAATAATCCCGATCAAAGTAGGAACGCTAGGAGTAGTATCAAGTCTTCTGGAAGTACAATTGAAAAAAACTATTCTGCTATTGTAGGTACCACCAACATCATTTGAAGCTCCTGGTTTGGAGCCTGGATTTAGGGAAATCCTCTGGAAATGAATTCCATCCCTTTTCAAGTAGACGTTTATAAACGAAATCAGAATTATTATTACTAGTTGATTAAAGCGACGGCGGGTCGCTGGATCAATTATTATGATTAGAAAAATAAACAATTAAATTAGGACAAAATGATTGGCATATATAATATAATAATATCGCAAAAAGAATGTGAAAATAAAAAATAATAGATATCAATATTTTTTCTGGTTTTATAAACAAATAATTAGATTGGGGGGCATCAGCTGTTGGTTTGAGACACGTACTGAAACACGTGACGAAATTTAGATTTAGGGAGATTCTAGACAGTCGTTAGCTGGTTATCAGAGAGAATGGACGTCTCAAAAAGGGGAGTTTGTCTCCCTGACGCAGGGAGCGGCGTCATTTTATACAGCTTAAATGTAAAAATGTGTAATCTCCGAAAATGCTGGCCGGAGCCTGAAAATAAATGTTCGTAAATAATTGAGGTATGTGTTGTGTTATTTACATATGTTAAAAAGAACTGTTTGGTTACAACTACTTTGATACGTCCACGTCAATTTTTTCCTGTTAGAACTGTTGCATAAATATTAAAATATACACACTAGACGATAAACTAAATGATAAAACGTATATACATACACGCATATACACGTGCATGAATATAGAGTAAAAAATAAACCCAGCTATTTAAGATGTACGTCGTTATAGAATATATTTCCATACACATTACACAATAGGATCCTTTTTAGAGCATAATGTGACACTACTTTTAGGTTCACGGATGGTGTAACATTAGCAGATACATTGTTCCGTCAATAAAAATTAATTTAAAAAATTAACAATTAGACCCACCTTATTTCGGACCTGATTACTACTTGAAAAAATATTTGAAACCCTATGTTCCAATAAAACGCGAAGAGAACAATTTGTTTTCAAATATAAAGCGTTTAATAGAGAAATATACAATATATTTTTAAAAAATAGATTCTATAAAAACCATAACAAGAAATTAAATGAATTTTAACTTAGTCCGAATTAAAAAAAATATATATAAATTCAAAAAATTTACTAACCCATCTAAAAATTATAGTCATTATGTAGTTTCATTATTCCTGTTCAGGAATTTGTCAGTAAATATATTTGATAATCCATGTACGTTCAAATAAATTAATTTTGGAGGAGACACGTAAAAATAGCGTCATATGTAAACGTGTGTAAAATTAAACATAAAACAGAGTTGTCTATCTTTGTTGTTTTCCAGAATAGTAAAACCTAGAAGAGTTTTAAAAAATTATTTATTTAAAAAAAGTGAAAACTACACATTAGAACATATCTGACCTATTTCTGGCACGTATGGATCACTGTCTCCCCAAAAGGGTGATATTTTACTAACGAATTAAATTTTTGTCTTTTTTATGACACTCAAAAATAACGATAAATTGTCCGACTTTGCTTTTTTCTTTTAAACAATTACATAATATTTTTATATAAAGCATAATATCTATTTCTCCCAGAATGGATTTTTTTTAATGTGAAAAAAAACAACAACATTTAAACAAATAGAAAAATTTTAAGTAAATATCACATTTTTACGTGACCATGTTTCCAAATATAACCTTAACATTCTTTTTAAAAAAATCGGGTAGTTTTTGTAAGAGAAAGGTTTTAAATTTTTTAGATTTTTACATTACGGGTAATTTGAAAAGAAAAACTTATCACTTTAAAAGAAAACGTAGACTATTATATATACTTACCTTTTATTTTTTATTTGTGATAGATATATAAAAAGTATTAACATAAATTATTTTAATTTTAGTAGACATTTCCAAATGCGGTGGTAAATTTTTAATAATGTATATATAAAGAATATAATTTTCAGTTTATTTGAAAGAGCACAAAATTTGACATTATATCTAAAAATATCGTAAAAATTTAATCAACATAGAAATTTTGATAAATTTTTAAATCGAAAAAAATTGAAACATTTTAGATTCTTATATAGTACGTAGAAAAATGAAAGTGCGAGCCCGCACGGGCAATTTGTGAACATTTGATTTTAAAACCAAAAAAAAAAATCTATAATTTAAAAACATAATCATTAATGTCTTATTTTAGAAGTATGTTCAATACAGAAAAATTAAAAAACGTAATAAAAAAACGAAAATTATGTGTTTTGTATATTTTAGTTGAAATTTTGCGTTATGTGCATCCAAAAATAATGAAACTGAGAGTGTAACGTCGCATGAACAAAGGAAATAAAAAATCGGACTCAGCATTTTATTAAGTGCAAATCAAATGCAATTATCCCTGATTCGTTCAATACAATGCATTTCATTACACTTCTTAAGCCTTTTTGCACGCACATATGCTTTTTAAAAGTCTCTATCTCTGGCACTACCCATTGTTTTCTCACCCTCGACTTTCACACGGCCCTTATGCCCGGCGCGCAACTTACTTTTGGCGTGGCACATTTTTTTCTGTTTTTCTTGTAACGTATCCTTACTAATTTGCATACGTCACTATTACTCCTAATAATTTCTTTCACGCTCACATACAGGCTCTGTTACAATGGACCGAGTTGTTTAATTAACAGTCTTTCTAGAAAATTGCCTATATTTTTTTCAGAATTTCAGACTCGTAGCTTTTATTTTAAAATATAAAAAATAAGTACGTGTATATAATATTACATAGAAAAATAGAAAAAATGCGAGCACGAAAAGTAATATGGTTAAGATAAAACTTAGAAAAGTAAAAGGACGGGTTGTTATATCTGGAAGATAAAACAATACAAAATAGTATCGTAAAAAATATATTACATTAACTTAAAATATTGCAGCAATTTAACATGATATGATTAATTAATGCTAAACAGACATTATATTATTAAATTTTATCATATACTGTTAAATTGAATTTTCAAAAATCTTAATGCTGAAATATTTTTATGCATAAATTTATTATATATTTTACTAGAATAGTTTATCTTTTCCCCATTTTAACAACTCGTCTTTTTACTTTTTCATTTTAACAATATTACTTTTGATGCTCGCATTTTTCTATGTAATCCATTATTTTTCCAGGTTTTGCATTGTAAACATATTTTCTTTTCTCTTTTCAAAATCATATTGTTGTATTCCTTTGATTGGCAGACATAGTGAATACTGAATTATTTTCATAAAAATATTTATTTTTGAAAATTATTATGAAGGAATATACTTTTTTCAAATATTTATTGTTAAATATATTTTAAACCAATCCATTTTATGTTTTCTATAAAGTTCACTCAATTTACTTATGAATCTCAATAAATAATGATATTTAAGGTAAAAGCAACAGTAAAAGTTGTAAATACCATTCCAAGATATGAATAAATATGCAAAAATAATAAGAAAAAGTAGAATTTTCAAACAAATATTTGGAAGAAACTAACAAAATAGTATAGATAAATCCATTTTTGAATAAAACTAATAAAATATAAAAATTTAAGTCCACACGTATCTTTTATTTGAATAATTATTTAAATAACGGTCATCAGGTTAAATTTCAAATAATCTATTCAGAAAAAACATATAGCAGAAAGTAAATTATATTTGAACAAATCTTGAGAAGCAGTTCTAAAATTGAAATTAATAATACATTTCTTGGAATTTATTTTAGTATTTGATTAAAAAAGCATTATGAATAGAGAGAAAGATAAAAAAAAATATTTACATCAGTCTAATTAACTCTTTTAGAATGAAGAATTCCATTTCAGTCTAAATTTTTGGCACTCCAAAACATACACAGAAATAATGACTGGCTATATAGTAATCAGGTATGTATACATTTTTTCCTCGATTTTGATTCAATTCTAAGAAGGAAGCTTTGTTCACGGAATCTACGTTTAGGTTTCGGCAAGGATAAAGAGTGGGGGAATTATTGATAATGTTTTCAGCTAGAAAAGTGTTTCTCGTGAAAGTTTAGCGAGGTGGGGACCATAAATTAGAGCTCAGACGAGCACTTGCCATAAAAATAACGATAAAACAGAGACAGGCTCGCAACGTCTCTTCGGTGAGAAAGAGCTTTCAGGGAAGAGAAAAGGCCCCCCCCACAAATCTCTCTCTCTCTCTCTCTCTCTCTCTCTATATATATATATATATATATATATATATATATATATATATATATACATAAATGTAATTCTTGGTTTGTTCGTTATCAATAAAACCATATTTCTACGTTACAAATTTTTTTGAAATTTTCAGACAATCTATATTTAAAGTCGAGGAATGTTTTTATGTTATTAAAATAAATTAACATCGCAAATTATAAAAAATATATTGAATAAGATAAAAATATTTTTCGTAAATGCGGAACTCTTCTCTTCATTTTATTTCCGGTAGAAATGAGCGGTTCACAATATGACACCACGAGTTGACGACTTTCGAATTACAATATTTCCTTATCTGTTTAATTAATAAGTATAAAAAAACATTCCCTATTTTTTTAATTCACATTTATTTGTTCATGTTATTAATTTTAAATTCATTTGTTTATCTTAATGCTTTTCACCCATTTTTCACGGCATCTAAGGGCATATCGATTTTCCAGAATGCATGTTTTTGCTGTATTTTTTTGTTTGGAAGGTCCGTCTCACATTCGTATATAACAAAATATTGTTTTGTAGGTTTCGATGTCTTAAAAACGAATCTTCAAACCGGTGTCTTAAAAACGAATCTTTTTCGAAAAGTGGGTGATCACTTTTCCATGTTAATTTAGCTTAACATGAGCACCCACTTTCTGGCCACATCCGAGAGGGGATATTTTCTTTCGTGTTTATTGGTTAAAAGGTTTTTTGACAAGGCAGTTCGGTACGCGAGTGCATATTTAACAGCCTTTATTTATGGTCGCGCGTAGCGTAACTGAAGGCTAGGACTGTGAATGGAAAATGGTCCCAGAGTTCAGGGGTTATTACCTAATAAACACACACAAATGTAGCTCTCTCAGGTGGCCAAAAAGTGGGTGCTGATTCTAAGTTAAATTTACATCGAAAATTTATCACCTACTTTTTTTTTCGACGGAAACGGTCTGCAGATTCATTTTAAGCACACCGAAATCTGCAAAAACATACTTTGTTATATACGAACGTGAGACGGGCCTTAAAGTAAAATAATACCGGATTTTGGGGGGCAGATTTGCCGTTTAGTCGTACGTATATCGTCGAACCAGGTAATCACTAAAATACACTCTTAAAAGTCGTCACCCGTATCGAGCAAATGTTTGTTTACAAATTTTACAAACTTTAAATGGGTAAAATATAATAACATACTTATTGAAAATGTGATCATGTACTTAACAAATTAAAAAAAACTGCAAGATGAAGTTTTGAAATGATTATATGTGTTTTATTTTATTTAGCATGAAAAACATTGACCAATAAAAATGGAATTTTCGGTATTCATGTAAGTTTGGAGCCGTGCTGAAATATAAGGTTATTATTTGTAAAACCATTCTTAATGAGGGGTAAGGGTATTTTCTAACTATTTGGCGGTGCTTCTACCTTACAATTAGATAATAAAAAAGAAAAACACCATGAAAATAGTACGGTTACCATCTGCCATCGTATGCACTCGGAAACAATATCTCCTGTAAGATTAAACCAAATTTTGGTGCTTATGCATTTTTGATATCACGCAATTTTTAAATATTTTTTTAGGTTAAATTTCACGATTTCTTTCTTTTTTATCTGTAAGGTGTAAGCACATATTAGTTTAAAAACACCCTTCCCATGCTAAGAATGCATTTCAAAATAATAGCCTTATTATTTCATCACAGTAACAAAAAATATATGAGTACCCAAAATGTTATTTTATCATTAAAACTATAAATTGTTAGGTGAAAGTACAGTTTTTTCTGCATTCTTCGTATCGTGATGAAATAATACCTTTTTTATTATTTATTTTTTGCGTTGGAGAGGAGACAGTGTTTTGTAACTATTCTGTGCTTTCAACTTACAATTTATTATTATTTTTTACCTGCAAGGTGTAAACACAGATAGGTTAAAAAAAACATCCTTCCCATGTTAAGAATGCCTTTAAAAATAATACCATTATTATTTTAGCACAGTAACAAAAATATATAAGTATACAAATTTTATTTTTATCATTAAAACTATAAAATGCAAGGTGAAAGTACAGTTTTTCTGCACTTTTGGTGTCGTGCTGAAATAATACCTTTTTATTGTTTTCATTGGAGAGGGAGGGTATTTTGTAACTATTCTGTGCTTTTAACTAACAATTTATTATTATTATTTTTTACCTGTAGGTGTAAACAGAGATTAGTTAAAAAACATACTTCCCATGTTAAGAATGCCTTCCAAAGTAATAAAATTATTATTTCAGCACAGTAACAAAAATATATAAGTACACAAAAATGTATTTTTAGTATTTAAACTATGAATTGTTAGGTGAAAGTACAGTTATTTCTGCATTTTTAGTATCGTGCTGAAATAATACTTTTTTAATTTTTTCATTGGAGAGGGGAGGGTATTTTGTAACTATTCTGTGCTTTTTACCTGTAAGGTGTAAGCACAGATTAGTTAAAAAACATCCTTCCCATGTTAAGAATGTCTTTCAAATTAATAACATTATTATTTCAGCACAGTAACAAAAATATATAAGTACCCAAAATTATATTTTTTATTACTAAAACTATAAATTGTTAGGTGAAAGTACAGTTTTTTCTGCATTTTTGATATCGTGCTGAAATAATACTTGTTTTTATTTTTATGTTTTTCATTGGATAGGGAAGGGTGTTTTGTAACTATTCTGTGCTTTAAACTAACAATTTATTATTAAGAAAATAAGATGTCGTGAAATTATTAAAAATATTGTGAAAGTATACGTCAGTCGATTGTTGGAGTTTAGCTTTTTTACCGTAAATTGTTAGGTTAAAGTATTTTTTCTTTTTTTTAGAAAACATTTAACAATATTGAAAGTAAACTTTTTTTTAACAGAAGTTGTTTTTTATGAGAAAATATAAATGCCTTTTCTTCATTAAAGAAATTGTTAGGTGAAATACAGATAAGCTTCTACCAAGAAAATCGTTATTTTTTTAGCCATTCTTACCATGGGGAGGGAATGGTGTTTGGTAACTATATTGTGCTTCAACTAACAATTTATTAAAAAAGAAACAAAAGGTAACTTTTTACATTAGGTCCACCTCAACAATTTTTAACATGGGTAGGTTGGGGGTGTTTATTCCGAAAGCAGTTCTTAACATGGGGAGAATTGTGGTATTCATTCCAAAAGCCATTCTTAATATGGGGAGGTTAGAGGCGTTCTTAATATGTTTACACCAAATCGAGCCACAGCAACGCGTGGCAGGGCACAGCTAGTAATTAAATAAAAAAACAAAAAGAAAGGATAAAAAAGAGAGAAACAGAATTAACGAGCCACGTCGTAAGCGAAAGATAAGATGGGAGCGACATTCTTCCCATGATTAATGAAAATTCCTACGACGTGGTAAAACCTTAATAAAAAGGTTACTCTTTCCTTTTCTCCTGCTAGGTACAGACACCAAGATAAATGACACTCAAAATCCCTTTCTGTTTTAACGTTATGATTAGAGAAGAAAATAAACAGACCTCTCAATATTATTATATTATATATATATATATATATATATATATATATATATATATATATTATTATTATTATTATTATTGTTAATAAACATAATAAAAATCCTAAAGTGTTGGCTTCAAATATTATTCATGCAGTCGTCTGCTTTAAATAAAATCCCCATCAAATAATCTTACAATGTTTCTATCACTCTTTAATTCTCTTTGTTTCACTTTTTACCTATATCCCTCTCTCTCTTTCTCTTTCTATTTCCATCTTTCTCATATTTATCTCCTTTTCTCTCTGCATTTCCACTCACTTTTCTTCTTACTCACCCCCTTCTTTCATTTAATATTTTACATTGTTACTTGCAAGCTACTATATAGTAATAAAGCCGTAGGTACTGCATGAAAAAAAAAACACATTTTTAATTTCCTCGCCAAATATTTAATGAATTCCTTTGGAATAGTGATAATATTCTTCAGTTTCTTCTGTTTCATTTAAGATATTATTTTATATAATTTGATATAATATCGATTAAAAAATATTTTTTACAAAATCGATTCTCCTGGGTTTTCCAACCGGAGTACTATTCTATCTACCATGAGATAACAGCTAATAATTGCCAGCTAGACCTATTAGTTTTACTACTACTATTTATTTCTAACAGCATCAGACTGACTGCTTGCTAGAATTGCTGATGCTACTCTTTTCATTCTCTCTGTAAGCGGTTAATATTTTCCTATCGCTTGCACATTGATTTTTACAGAGAGAGAGAAAGAGAGAGAGAGAGAGAAAGAAATATATATTGAGAGAGAGGGGTGCGCAAGGTAAAATGATGAAGCCGTAGGTATAACATAAAATAACAAATTTTAAATTTCTTTACTAAATATTTAATGAATTCCTTTGTAATAGTGATAATCATAATACTCATGTTATTCTGATTTGTTTGAGATATATTTTTTTTTATATATTTTAATATAATATCGATTTTAAAAAAATATACTTTACAGATTTGTTTCTTACGGGTTTTCCACTGTAACTATTTATACTAACCTTTCTGTCAAAACACGCTGACTAACTAATAATACTAACTTTTCACAATAGCTGCTGGCAGCTACGCGTACTAACTGATTGCTTGTTAGAACTTTTGATGTCATCTTTTCGTTTTAATCGCATTTTCCTCTAGTTAGCTATGTTGAACGAGGAACGAAATCTGGTTAGCTAACCTGTATTTTCAGTTTTTACTTTTTAAAATCCTCATGTTGATTGGTCTTATCTTAAATTTTCTTAAATTTTGTACCCCCCGAAAAACCTTTCATATATATATATATATATATATATATATATATATATATATATATATATATAAATATATATATATATATAGTGTGTGTGTGTGTAGCCTGCCCAAAAAGAAACTGAGATTGTTTATTTTTGATGATCTCTTCCTGTAATTATAACACAATCTGACTAAGACATTGTTAACAACTTTGAAATAAAGGGTAAATTTTTATTAATAAAACATAATGTTTTTTAAATGTTGCTCATTTTCAGCTTCGCATATTTGTGCTTTTTCTAAAACATTATTAATTGCTGAATCCTTGGATTGCGATTTAACTCCATTATTTCGTTCCTGATGCTTTCCTTCAATTCTTTCAAGGTTTGCGGTTTGTTAACATTTACTCCTTTAAGATATCCCCACAAGACAAAGTCAGGGCTAGTAAAGTTTTGAGAACATGGTGGAAGTTTTTTGAATCAAAACAATTGACCCCTGATTTTGGTAAAACAATTTTACAATTTTCGTACGTTGTTCAATGCTATACTTATCCATAATTAATTTCCAAAATATTATTTGTAAAATATTTGAAATAGAGAAGAAATAAATAGGCATTAATGTAAAAACGACAAAGACTTTCAACCCTTAATTACTTTTTGGATGCATATGTATATATATATATATATATATATATATATATATATACATATATATATATATATGTATATATGTGTATATATATACTTACACATATTCATATATATATATACACGTGCGTCAGTTTATTTGTATATATATATATATATATATATATATATATATATATATATATATTTACGTATATATATACACGTGCGTCGGTTTACTTGTTCTAAAATACAAATAATGTTTATGCATTTTGATTATCTATATTATAGCGAGAGTTGAAAGTATATACTTCCCTAACTTACTAGATACTTTTCCTGAAATTCATGACATTGCTAATAAAAATTAATCTTATTAAAATACTTGCATAGTTTTTACCGTGTAGTTTAACAATCTGTATGAATCATTACGTAACCACGCAAAAAATATATAGCTAATAATAGCTATTAAAATAATACGTCATAAATGTGCCGTTTCTTTTAATGCAAAACATTATTTTTTTATTTTTTTACATATACTGTATTTCCGTTGTAAATATTGATTGATACTAAACAAAATTACATCTCACTCTTTTAAGATTGTGAGATAAAAAACTAAAAGTTTTCCTTAATATAAAATGATTTTCACAATCGACATTCAAATACTGATTAAATCTTTACTTTTCCACAGAAACTAATCTATGACAGACAGTTTAAAAACTAAAAACTTAATTCTGATTTTAGAAAGATTACGTTATTATTATTTTTCTCTATATCTATGTATGTTTTCAAACACCAAGAAGCAAAACTAAAGAGAACATACGGTAAGCATTATATCTTCCCAACCAAGTGTGGAAATGTGTGGATCTGTCTGGTGTGTGATTAGAATCTGTTGTCAAAGAAAGATTTTGAAAAGCATATAAACATGAAGGCATTTTATGTATACTCCTTAACGATTAACGCAGAATCACGCAACCCAATTTCCTCGATCCCCTAAATGTCCCGATTAGCCGATGGCATTAAACAGCATATAACTGTCACTTGTCTTAATATATTGCACTGATTTTCTCCGCTCATTACTGGAGTTTTTATATTAGAAAGACTTAATTATTTTTCTATCTCTTTGAAATGAATAGTTTTATTTGTCATACAAAATATATGTTTGAATATGTTTTGGTATCTAAATATAAATAACGTAGTACATTTAACGTGCGTACGTATGTCACGGTACCCAGAATATAAATTATTCGATCGAAGATCCTATTTATCAAAAACAGTGATAGAGGCTGATAGCATACTACGACCATTAAATAAATATATAGAAACGCTAATTTATGTTTGTAGTGTGACACAATAACGTAGCCCCGATCTTGGGGGAGCTTGGGGCCTCTGTATTAATAAACCCTGTGTCTAATTTTTTCTGTACTCATGATGAAGTTTAAATGTGTCATTCAGGGACTTTTGTGGGTTTGAAAACGTTAGAATATATCAACCAGGTTTGACTGACAAGTGTTTATAAAAATTTGGAGTCAAACTCATCTGAGAAAAGTGAGCATTGCATGCGGGTAGATGAATTAAAAAAAAAAAAAAAAACAATATTCACACATTATGTATGAATATCTCTCTTGGATTCTGGGCGCGACGGACGCGACATGGCAGCTTAGCTGACTATGTCTGGTTCATCTGGATTTTATTTAAATATGCTCCGCCAGTGTTAAACGTAAAATAACTTATATATTTTCATAAAAATGAATGTGTTCACTATGTTTTTATAAGCGTTCAATTTCAGCATGCTGCCCCTGCCTGTAACGACGCAATGTAGACCCAAGAAACGACCCATGCAAGCCTGTTATAGACAACAACATATCCACCCGTTAATGTTTCCATGTGCCTATCGTTTGATATCTTACAACACTAGGTTGCTGGTTTTCTCAGCCAAGTAATACTCCCCGGAAATGATAGTCCCCTAGTGGTATGATATCACTAGGGCTGAGACAACAGAATGTTACTTTCGTTGTTTTGACTCTCAAGTATATATCCGACACGGTTAATCAACCGAGAACTACATCAGTCTATATGAAAACATATAAGATATTAACGCATATATGCTCAAGAGCCAAATCAATGAAAAGAATATGCTGTTGTCACAACTCTAGTTATCACTTTATATCCTCCGATTTATTATATCGGATCTCTCAATCACCGAGGACACAGTCTAAAATATAATTAAATTTAAAAAAATTTGATGTCGAATTGATGTCGTACGTGGAACTAAAATATACCTTCTTGAACTTCTGGCTAGGATCCAAGGGTAGTATCTGTTCCGTCTAAAGATGGTATAATGATATTGTTGGTTTTCCGTTTGTGGTGGGCGTCCATGCCATGGAAATATGTAACACACTCTTATAAGGATATTTAAAATAAACCATAATAATCGAATATATTCTGACACTACATTAATCAGATTACTTTAACTACTTTAATAGTATTAATAAAAGGGCTACAATAATCTCCACGTTAAAAAACGACCCTGGTGCCTAACTCTGTCCCGTGGGGAGGTATAGTAAATAGGTACAATAATATCGCTAGATTCCCATTCATGCTTACCATTCAGAAAATACCCAGCAGCAATATATTACATATGGAAGATGTCGCTGTGGAATTTCCACAGGGCCCGTAAGTAAACAAATAATTTTCATTCTACTATGTTCACAAACATTCATATTCTATTTAGTAGTTTTTGTACTTAATCCAATAAACACTTCTTGTACAGAAAAACTATGCGTAAAGTATTTCTTGTCACAACGATCTAGTGCTTCTTTTAATTCAATTAGGAACTTTCTATGATTTTGTAAAAGATCATGTCACTATATCTTTTTGTTTATATTTTTGAACTTTGAAATTTTGTCATGGGTGTGTAATGTTACGCATAGCATTACTCTCTATATCTGTCTCTACTATTATATAAAAAAGTAACTTTGTGTGTGTGTGCATAAGTTCCTTTCCCATAGGTTCCAAAACGGTTGATCCTATCTTTTGCAAATTTCACACAAAGGTAATTTATATGTCTGGTAGTGTTCTTAGATATATTTTGTACAGAAATTAATTCGATAATTACCGAACATCGAACTAATCTCCTCCTAAAATTAGCTTTTCCATTATAGATAAAAATAAAAAGTATTACATGGGAATTTTTAAACTTTACACCACAACGGAAGATAATACAATCTTAGGAAATGATTTCTTAAAAAAAAGACAGAATTATTGACATCTGCAAATATAGCTAACTGGTAGAGCATTCACCTACAAATCGATTGATCTCCTGTTCAAGCATGTTTTTCTTATTACTGAATTCAATTTACAATAAAAGATGTACCATTTAAAATCGCCGCAAATCATTTTTTTAGTTTGCAGCCATTATAGTGCATTCATCGCCAAGCTTAGATTTCAGCTGCCGTTATATTGTAAATAAACACGACGGAATTTGATGAACGACATATTTGTTATTTTTAACAATTGTTTTTGGTAAGATAAGAAATCTGCATCAATTTAATATATATAATATTTAAGTGTATTGTATGAGCTGGCAATGAAAATTATTAACTTTTAAGGATATCAAATAAATAAATGTACTTTGAAAAAATAAATAAACAAAAACTCATTGAATCATTTGATTTTAATAATTATTAGGAAACATAAACATCCAGAAAGAGGTCTAAACAATAAATATCGTATTAGTTATAAATGTACGTGCTTTTCATTATGGTTCCGATAGCAAGTTTACAAAAGTAAATATTTGGCCGATATTACCCTGCCTATTGCCCTCCTAACGCTATTTCACACGATTAATGGTAGCCGAATGGATACGGCCTCCGCTAATCGAGACAGAGATGTCTCGTGTCGCGGGGTTCGAATCGTTCGACTGGTAGTAATCGTGACACCCAGCACTGAAGAATCCCGAAAGGATGAAACACTAGTGTCTGTAGGTATTTAATTATTATAGTAAAAAAATAATTATATATATATATATATATATATATATATATATATATATATATAGTAACAAAGATACCTGCTCTTAAACTTAAAAAATGGTGTACACATTAGGTGAGGGACATCATCGTGCAAGGTTTGATGATGATCGGTCTAATGGCGTGGGCTTTAGGAAAGTGTATGTACATAGGCTATGGGCCTGAACTTTGACTTGAACCTTGAAAACTGGTATTCACTATCCCTAGGTGGGATCCATCATCATGCAGGGTGGTTTGGGCTGTAGGAGATATTTACACACACACACACACACACACGCACGAAAACTACCAGTTTATATATTGAATGCGAGACAATTATTTTCGTAAAAAATATTTTTCTTTAACTTAATGAATGGGTGTGGGTTCAACTCGAAGTAAGCACTTTACTATTAAATGTTACAAAGAAATTTCCTCATCATGTTACGTATAATATATACGTAAAAACAATAATTATCAGTTTATAAAAATATTTAAACATAATATATATGTACATATTTTAGCAGACAATAAATAATAATATTCACAATATAATGTGTCTATATTTCACACTGAACTTTTAGAATATATATTTCAAAATTGATCAAGATCTGTTTATTAGTTTTAAATATAACCAACATACAGAGTAGAACGATAAAATTGTCGCCCAAAAATAAAGACCATATGATTCCATTTCCGTTTGATGAAACTGGTCTTCGTTTCTTGTTGCAAACTATCCACTAGTTCACAAGTTGCGTACAAATCCCTAGAGCGATAGAAGGTTTCTATTATGTCTGAAAGTGAAACAATGTTCACTGAGAAAGATTGGAGATTCGCCGCTGTACAACTCATGCTCTCTACCGATCCGTGTTATGAAAACAGGGTCATTGCCAGCATTCTAAGAATGAATCGCTCGATTGCTACGAATAGTAGGGACGTGCGCAGGGTAGTAAAAACCAAGTTTCCGGGAAACGATTATGATCTTAATGTGGTTTCAATTGAGGGTAAAATCATGCCATCTTAGATCTTCGAAGGCAGATTGAAAGTTGACACCAAAGTCTATTTGATGTGCTGAAGACTGTAGTGACCCCCTGGCAAACCCTGCGTGTTAGCAAGACTCGGCACCGGCCCTGAAGTCCAAATAGACGCAGGCTTGGCTTCAGCTGTGCTACGAGATTCTCCCACTGGCTGCTCTCCTCCCCTGATCTGAACCCACTAGACTAGTTCGTTTGGTCATACGGTTAGAACATTACCGACATGACCTCCCACAACACAAAAACCAGCCTGATCGCCGCTATCGTCCGAGTATTCGCCGATATCCCACCGAGGCTTGTGGAAAGGCATGTTTCAAGTTCGGGACCCGTATCGAGGCGGTGATGGAAGCTAAACGTGAATACATTGAGTAGATGTTTGCTCTACTACATAATAAAGTAACCTAAATTGATTTTTTTAAATTTAATTATTTATACGAAAGTGTATTTTTTAACTAAATCCGAGTTGGGAATAATGATTTTTTCACTGTAGTGTTGTTAGTTAAAAATACACTTTCGTATAAATAATTAAATTCACTCAAAAGTATCACAAACAAAAACGAATACATATCATCTATATAAAACGCGATACATTCAGCAGTCACGCGAGATAGCACAGGCTAGGGGTTTGGCTTCAAGCCACAAGGTCCCGATTTCGAATCACGCTGGATTTAGCCATTCAGAATAGTCGTAGACGACGATACACGTGTCAGTGACTACTAGTATTCATAACAATATAAATATATATATAATACAATAAAATAGGTCAGGACACTAGATATCTATGCTTTCCGCACAAAATAGCACACAAAAAGGAACGGGTTAACCAGAGGTCAACCGGACCTTTGTCCTGTAAGTGTCTGCTCATTGGTTATTAGAAAGGGTGCGGTGGAAACTCAAAAGCTTATTGGCTAACTAAAACCTCAATAGAAGGTGCGTATATAAAACCGCGAGACAACCACAAAATTCTCGCATAAGCATATATATGGGGTGTGTGTGTGTGTGTGTGTGTGTGTATAATAGAGAAATATCAACTTTTAAAATATAGTTTCAATAAATTTTCCAAGTTGCTTAAATTACTCAAGCTCAATGAAAATAAATTTACACTTTCTAAGCATATATATTTGAAAAAAACATACCAGACTAAATATACATTTATATCACACTTAGGCTATTTTATTATCCATATATTAATAGGGTAGCCTGTGTATTTTTTTATTTTTTGTGTGTCACGCTTACATCCGAGTGACTGTCGTTAAATTGTTACTAGCTTGTGTACGCTGCGTTGCCCGGGTGTTTGGAGGTGTGTTGAACAGACAAACAGAAAAGAAACAGTGGTAAAAGGCAGGCAGGCTCCAACTCATACCGCAAAGGAAGAAAAGAACGTGTAAAAAAAGTGACGTGTTTTGTGTTGCGTCCGTCGTTATACATGGAGTGGCGAAGGGTTAAATTAAATCTAGTCAATCAAAAAGAGGGCATTACTTTCTAAAATATCGTCAAAAAAAGCGAGTTCGTCCTGTACAGATGTGCCCAGCTGAGGATGAAATAATGAATGTTTTTAGCAAATTTTTCGGCATTTGTCGTCCGAAGGGTCCAGGTCCCAAACAATTCCGGTTGAAAAAAATCCGTCACCATTGTCGAAAGTTTTAAGCAGACGCACACGCATGCATTTAAACAAACAGGTAAGATTTATATTATAGAATACTAGCCTGGGTGCCCGGTGTTGCAGGGTATTTTAAGGTGAGTATTGAGCAAAACAAAAAAAAAAAAGAAAAAAAATAGTAGGCAGGAAGGCTCGAACCCGTGCGTGAAGGAGAAAAATAACGTGTATAAAATGTGACGTGTTTGCCGTTGCGTCCATCGTCTGATCGGAAGTGACGAATGTTTGAATTAAGGCTAGTCAATCGAAAAGAGGTGGTGACTTTCGTTAATATCGGCGAAAAAGTCGACCGCTTCTTGTAGAAAATGTCTAGTTGAGAATGAAGGAATGTTTTGAGCCAATTTTTCGATATTTGTCGTCCGAAGGGTCGTGCTTAAAAACGATATCGACTTGAAAATCCGTGATCTTTGTCGAAATTTTGGAGCAGACATCGATCCATCCATCCATCCATCCATACATCCATACATACATACATACATACATTTAAACAGACAAGTGAGATTTATATTATAGGTAACATTCCATTTCTTGGAATATATAATTTTACCAAGATGTCTACATAAGTTTTAGTTTCGGTATCGATTATAGCTTATTGCACTTAAGTCATCTAGTTTTTTAATAAATAATTTTACCAATAATTTTTCACGAGTCTTTGTTTCGGTTTCGATTATAGCTGATTGCACTACAGTAATCTATTTTTATATAAGTCATTTTATCAAGAATTCTTTATAAGTTTTCGTTTTGGTTTCGATTATCCCTGAGGGAATGCAAGTTTATATATATATATATATATATATATATATATATATATATATATATATATATATATATATATATAAATGTTTTAATTTCGGTTTCTATTCAAGCTGATGCACCCAAATCACACACACACACACGCACACACACACACACACACACATATATATATTTGAAATCGCAACTTTACAATACATAAAAATCGATAGAACATTAACTCTATAATAATTTGTACGAAATTTGCAAGAATTGAAATATCATATTTATACGTACTTTACGACCGGGTTACTACGCCGGGCGTCCCTGTTATCTTCGATAAATACTTTTACAGTTTTAACAAAAGAGCTGCAACAATAGTAGAACGTCTTCATTTACGCTGAACATCAGCAGAATGCCAACATCAATATATTACATATGAATGAGTTCCCTGTGGAATATCCACAGGTCGTGCCAGGTCGTATAATTCGTCTTACACGTTTTTCGTTGAATGCTTGAACTTCAACAAGCAACTAATCAGAAATAGATTCATATTCCTCGGAATAAAAATAGATAAAGTTGGAATTTTTCCCAGGTTAAACAGGATAAAAATTGATAAAAGCTAATAGAAACCTTTAAAGTTAAAAGGTTAAAACCTTCATTGTTATATAATCAGTTAGAATTGTAACCCTATAGGTCGGTCATTGGCGTGACCGACCCACGTGTTAAAGAAAATGTACTGGAAACGGTACCAGACTGTAACAATTCACTTTACTCAGGACTACGTCTTCGCTCTGATTGCTCCCTTTGGCTGGAATCGTCTTGATGCTAGGGCCGTCTCGACATTTTGATGCAGACTTAAAAAACGCACGACACATTCTTGTAATATATAAGATCTTAATCATTATATTTTACAACATTTACGAAATACATTACAATAAAAAGATAATTCATAATAATTACACTGTTAACTACTTCGCTATTCTTAACTAGCTTAACTAGTGCAGAAAGAAGGGAATGCCGCCTTCTCTAATTTACAAAAAGACAAAAGAATACGTGCTCACCCCATAGCTGTCCGAATTCAAAGATCAAGGGAATCGAAATTGCATTTGGGTTCGCTTTTTTCTGCTGTATCGCTCCGCGCACGACCCAATCACTTCCTAGCAATGCTGGGGTAAGGAGAAGCTACGACGGCCCGTACTATAAAAACATAGTACCATACACTCCCTTTGAGTAAAAACACTTTGGAATGCAATGCTCACAAAGTTTCTACTGATAGAGAACCATATTTGAAAGTACAATGTATTTTTTTTCTATTGAGGTTAACAATATTGAAGGTAATAATTATTCATAAAATATATGAGATGAGATTCATAAATATCAAGAATAATAAAAACCTTCAATCAGATTAAATTTTCCCGCCAAATTAACTGAATTCATACGAAATAAAATTTTAGAGTAAAACCTCTCTGCTCACAGATCAAATTATTTTAAATAAATATGCTCGATTAACCGAGAGGAAACACATATATAAATGAGTGTTCACCTTCTTAAAATCCATATGACGTATTTATATGAATTTTAAAGCCTACATATTATACTAAAATATTTACTGTTCAAATTAAGTTTACAAATAACAGATCGATATTAATCCTTATATTTATTCTAACTAATCGTGGTTTACTCACGTTAAGTTCAATAAATATAATTTTCTAACAGAAATCAAACGATTAGATATTTATTGTGTACTTCCCTTACATCTCAAGTTACAATTATACATTTTTCTTTCTCTTCCCTCATTTTTCTTGCCCTTCCTCTATTGTTTTTTTCTTTTTCCTTTTCCTCCTGTTTGAACATAACAAACAATACATTTAAATACAACCATATCATTATGTATCCATATTTATTTACTCGACATATTTTTATATTATTTTTAAATCGATGTTTCTGAATTTTTTGAGATGAGGATTGATTATTCGTATTATTTGGATTCATCGGACTACTGTTCTCATCTTGAGCGAATTTTCTCAACATTTCGGTCGATATAATCTCCGACTTTCTTCAGGTCTATCTTGTCGAACTCGTGAATGCTTCTCTCGGTTCAGGAATTTGGAAGGAATTTCGAGCGGAATCATTTTGCGTATTAATTTGATTACTTGGAAAAATCAATTGTAAAAGTGATATTTTCCTGAAGGTTGAAGGTTCAATATTCAGTGTAGGCGACCGAAAACTACAATTGCGAATTACTTAGGGCATATATCCAGTCATGGCTGACGAAACAAGATCATGCTACCCCTGTGAAGTAAATAAAGGGTTCTGATCGAAATTCCGTCCAAATTCCCGAGTTCGACAGAAACATTCCCGAGTTCGACAAGATAAACCTGAAGAAAGTCAGAGGGTAAATCAACCGAAACGTTGTTAAAATAACACTCAAGATGAAAACAGTATTACAATGAATGTTAATAATACGAATATTTTAAAATTATTATATTATTTGTATTTTTTTGCAATTCATAACGTTCTTTATGTCAAGCGTCTGATTCAACAGTGGCACATCGGAATGTAATACGTTATTAATGGAAACAAAAATATTTTTACAGGATTAACGCGTCTGATTCAACAGTCGCATATCGAAAGTAATATGTTATTAATAAAGAAAAAATATTTCTAACAAGATTAACGTGTCTGATTGAACGGTTGCAGATCGGAATGTAAATTGTTATTAATCAAAACAAAAATATTATCAGCAGGACTGGACGCCTCCGATTTAACAGACGCAGATTGAAGTGTAATATTATTAATAATCAAGATAAAAATATTTTTCACTTGTTACAATTCGTCTGACACAAGACAGACAATTAAAATGTCGTATTATTAATAACCAGAAGAAAGCCCAGCTATGGCCAAAAAGCCCCCACTGCTTTCTGGATGCCAAGAGAAAGACAAAGGCTAGGGAAGAAAACCCCGACAGAAATCCGGTGTGGGGTTCCGATAGGCGTATGGTGAAGCTCTGCAACATCCTTCCAGACACTCCTGCGGTCGCGCTGGCATTGGACGTGTTTGCCCTTTCGCCGGGGTCTGTCTGCAACGCCAATATGGGGGCCCTGGTAACTGAGAAAACATAATTTTCCTCATTAACGGCCCAGGCCTGCACATAGAAAGCTCATCAGTTTTGCTGTGCCAGTGTAGAGACAACAGAGAAAGATAGGAGTCATAGGCTAAGTCGAATCCCATATTGATATAAAAGTTAAAACCAGAGACGACTCCCCGCTACGACAAGAATCTCAAGAGCCTACTGGACAGTCACTGCCGACCTCATCTCTCGGGAACACAGCACTACTAAGCCAAAACTTGTTTCATTGGGTTTGTGAAGCGTATACAATCAGAAGGCTTACTGCATGAACTAAGCTCCAGCAAAAACCTAAAGCTAAAAATTGAAACCACCAGCTCTGAAATAGTAGGACAATAGGTTCTGGCCTCTCTGAAGACCACCAACAAATTAATGACGCTAGAAAAACATCAGTCATCGACCGTGGGCTAGTAAAACTGAACATTGCCATTGATGCTCACCACGAGACACGTCTAACCGAAATAAGCAGTCTCGAGGAGACGTTATACACATTCTTCTGGCAACGCCTGAACTCAATTAAGCACCGGATAAACAAAATCAGATTTGCAGACAATTCTGTCGTCAGTGAAGTCTCTACCGTAAGGGACTGTGAGCATCCTCTCACTACGCCCAGCACACATCTACACCCCCAGAATTTGCTCTTCTATCGAGGTCAAAAACCCTTTCTACGAGGAGCTCAAGACTAGGTTAAGATTAATTCCAGAAAATCAGAATATATTTTACTAATAATGATTGGTCTATTAGGTTAAACGTATATCTTGTAAACACACACACATACACACACACGCACACACACACACACACACACACATATATATATATATATATTATAAGATGTGGTCGTCAAGGTCTGGTGTGGGTGTATGTTAAAAGCACACATATGCCTTAGTGTTTTTCTGTGCTTCTCCCAGACAAATCAACCCCACGTGCACGTCGTGACTACTGATGGACGACGAGTGCTCTGAATCATATAACTAGACTTCCACTGCCTTGTAGGCCAAGGTTATTTAACCAAAGGCTAAGGGTGAGGTAACCCTGACAGAAACCTCCAGAGGAGCTTAAGCCCTGTAAGCTGCAACATATACGACCCAGCGGCGTGTGGAATATGCTCTGGTGCCCAGCAACCTTAGTTCCAGTTATGGATCAAATGACATGGTGGGTGGAGAGGGCTCTATAAGCCGTGGTTAAGGCAACCTCTTTAGGAGAAGGAAAACTCTGATATAAAACCTGCGGTGACTGCTGATATATATATATATATATATATATATATATATATATATATATATATATATATATATGTTTATGATATCCACAACAGAACCACGCTGGTATTATCGTTTTTAAACCCACTAAGGTCTTAAGAGTGCGTGGCCGCACATTACATACATTCTTAAGCCTCCGTTGTTTGAGTCGCCGTTTTCTAAGGCAACAGACCAAAAGGAAAGCTGGGGAGAGTAAATAAAAAGCTGTAACGTGCTCTTTCCACCTCGTTGGATTTGAAATGGACGGTATCGCCGAATTTACCTTTGCTGCATCCAATAATGTTGACTTCTTTTTGGATCTATGTGGCAGTTGTTTAGAGAGTGGGATTGTCTCGGTGCAAAGTCTTTTCTCACTATAAAAAGCCTCATACACAGGCATTGATCGATATAAATTAGATACACTTTTTACCATTTTGTGTATCTGGATAGCAAAAAGGCTGGCTGTAGCCTAAAACGGCAAAACATTCGATTAAGTTGGAAAATATGATTATAAACGTAAATGGCAATAAGGGAAGTGAAATTTTCAGGGTCTGGCCCGGCAGGTGTTTCAGGGCTCCACAACCCTGACCCGGTCGTCATCATGCTACTGCGAGAAAATATATGACAATGACCATCGGTTGTTGGAATGTGTAGACGCTGCCTGACTTGCCGCCAACAATAACGCGTCCAGAGCGTAGATCTGATCTTGTATCTAAGCAGCTTCAACGTTATGAAATGGACATAGTTGCTCTGTCTGAGACCAGGCTGGCTGATGAGGGACAATTTTCTAAATTGGCTGGGGCCTACACCATTTTCTGGAGTGATAGAGCAGATGGATGTAAGAGGGAATCAGGCGTGGCTTTTGGTATAACCCCATCAATTCTTTCTAGCCTGGAAGAACCTCCCTGTGGTGTGGGTTGCTGGGTCATGACTATGAAGTTACCTCTGGTAAATGGTCGTGATACAACTTTTTGGAGTGTCTATGCACCCACTATGGATGAAAATGAAGATGAAAAGGTTGTTTTCTACCTTGCTTTGTGCAGTGTAGTTAGACGCATTTCCTCTGCTGATAAGATCTTCATTCTAAGAGATTTTAATGCTAGGGTGGGAAGAGAGTTTGAAACCTGGGATGTGCTGGGTAAACACAGAGTGGACAAGTGTAATAGCAATGGTATGGGGTTGTTGCAGTTTTGTTTATAAATGAGTTTTAAAATCGGAAACCTCGTGTTTTAGCAGAAGGAAAATACAACGCGACCTGGATGCATCCTGGTTCCAAGCAATAGCACTTAAGAGACTATGTGTTAGTCAGAAAACGTGAGACGAGGGATATCTGCAGTGTTCGTGTCATGCGGGGTGCAGAGTGCTGGACCGACCATTTGTTGGTCCGTGCAAAGATTAAGTGTGTTGTGAAGCTCAAGAGGAGGGACCTGCTGTGGCTATCACAAAGCGATTTAATGTTGCCCGTCTGTCTAAGGGACAGTATTGTGAGGGAGAAACTAGTTAAGGAGATGTAAGAGATTGACTGTGAAAACACTAGGCCTGCTTTTAAGGAGTCTGTCTATGAGATATGTGAGAGAGTATTAGGTTATTGTGAGCGTAAATATCAGAGTTGGTTCAATCAGAATGATACTGGAATTTAGACTCTGCTTGATTCAAAAGCCAGGGCATTGCATGCTTATCTCGGGGGTGGTTAGACGGATGGTGAGCAAGATCGATTGAAGGACAAATTTAAGGCTATCAAGCGTGAGGTGCAGAGGACGTTGCGAAACATGCAGGATGAATGGTGGAGGTAGCAAGCTGAGGAAATACAGCTTGCCTCGGATTCGAACAACAAGGTTTTATACAGCCTACCGCGTGCGGTTAACGGACCATCAAGATCACCTATCAGTCCTTTGCGCTCGGGGGATCGTGGGGATCTTCTTCGAGACCCTACCGACATTCTTCATAGATGGAGGGAGCATTTCGATGACCTCCTGAACAGACCTTCTTACGTAGATCAGGAGTTTGTTAGGTCGATTCCTAGCAATCCGGTTAAGGATATCTTGGCAGAGGTTCCTTCTCTTCAGGAATCGTTTGCATGTGGAGATCTTTAAATGTTCTGGACCCAAAATTATGCAACGCTTAGCAGACTTGTTGCAGAGTTCTTGGTGGGATAAGTGTGTTACGCAGGATTGACGGAATGCATTGATGGTGGTGCTATACAACGAGAAGTGTAGCAGAGATGAATGCGGAAAATATCGGGGCATCTCTTTGCTGTCAGTAGTCAGTAAAGTGCTCTGTAGGATCATGCTAGAAAGAATGCTGGAGCACATTGCTGACGATGTTTTGCCTGAGTTGCAGTGTGGTTTCAGTAGATGTCGAGGGACAGTGGATATGAATTTTACACCCAGGCAAAACAGGAGAAATGTATAGAACAGCAAAAGGGTCTGTATTAGGTGTTCATCGATTTAACTTAGGCCTTTGATACAGTCAATAGGGATGCTTTGTAGGAGATTCTGAAAAAGCTTGGTTGTCCTGACAAGTTTGTAACCATCGTAAAGCTCTTTCACGATGATTGAAAGGCTCTGATCAACGTTGGGGGAAAGCTGGCTGATCCTATCTCAATGGAAAATGGTTTTAAGCAGAGAGACACTCCAGCACTCACACTCTTTGCGTTATATTTCACCATGGTCTTTCTGATGGCATTTGGGAGGCGGATGCTCTGATGGTGTCTATATTCCTTACCGAACTACTGGGGAATTAGGCGCTTCAATGCAAGTACAAAAGTACACACCAACACGATCCGTGACTTGCTCTATGCGGATGACTGTGATTTGGTGGCTCGTACGGTGGCTGATATGCAGCATCTGGTGGACGCCTTTGCGGTTGCCTGCACCGCATTAGGCCTGACTATCAATCTAAAAACACTGGCTTAGTGTATCAGCCTGCTCCAGGCATGCCATACTATGAGCCATCAGTTTATATCTGTGGGTCAAGGATAGCAGTTGTCACTAAGTTTGTATAGTTGGGTAGCATATTGAGTATGCCCGGTGCCCTGAATTAGGAGGTATCGTTACGGATCAGCAGGGAAAGTTATGCCTTCGGAAAGTTGGGCTGGCGTTTGTGGAGCTGTCATGGGATCTTGCTGGAAACTAAGATTAAGGTTTATGCCGCATGCATTCTCTCTGCTCTTCTCTATGCCTGTGAAACTTGGAAAACATACAGGAAGTATTTGAGACGTCTCGAGGGGTTTCGCCAGATGTACCTACGGCGAATCTTAGGTGTGGGTTGGCAAATGTATATCAGTGATGTGGAGGTGCTTGAACCGACCCAATGTCTAAGCAATGAAGCTCACATTATAAAACATAGACTGAGATAGAGTGGACATGTGGTAAGGATGTTAGACAGTCGACTTCCCAAACAACTCCTTTATGGCGAGCTCGCCGAGGGAAGACGTCTGGCTCAAAAGCATAAAATGAGAGTCAAAGAGAGATAGTTGAAAGCACCTGGGAGAGTCTTGTTTTCGATCCCGGAGAGTGGAGAAGGGCCTTACGGGGAGGTGTGGACAATTTACAAAACAGCAGGTGGTTTGAAGCGTCATTTTATTATACATATAAAAGAACATCAAAAATGTGCTGCTAGTGGCGCACATGTCTGCACAATGTGTGTCAAGGAATGGCAGAGTCTAGCAGGGCTTAAAAGCCACCTTCGTGCGGCCCATCACTGAATGTTTTCGTAATTCTCTATACTTTTTTGTGCTATATCAAGTAATGGCAATGTTCGAAAACGAATCTTCTGCCATCATATGTATAAGATGTAAGTTTAACACAATTGACCAAGCATTATGAATTATATGTATGCATGTTTACGTCACGAGTTTCTCTGTTTGCATGTGGCAATATATTTTTACGAGGTAAAAACTTTTGGAAGTCTTGAATAACTCAAAAAAAAGAGTCAATCACTTAAGTCTGTACTTTCCGGTCGAGGCTTTTTCAGCATTTCTCTAATTTTTCTCAAAATATAATTTTCCTATATTATTTTTCTCATAGATTTTATGTATTTTTATAGGCAGGATTCGCATCTAACCTAATTAACCTATCGCTATGAATGTTTATATATATATATATATATATATATATACATATATATTATAAATTATTTGTACGCTTATATATTACAATTCTCTTTGTATGTTTGTATGTTGCTATGTATATTAAAAAGTAAAAACTACCCACTGCCACTTCTCAAAATAACTCACAAATTAGGATTAGGAAAAAGACAAGCTTGACTGTCACGCCGACGCCTTTTCGGTGCAGGAGAGTCTGCATTTAACTAAACACCCTCCACAATATATATATATATATATATATATATATATATATATATATATATATATATATATATATATATATATATATATTAATCTGCATGCTCATTCCCTTTTATTTTCGTAAATTGCTTGACCGATCATACTGGAATCTTGCATAACTTTATAGTTTGCATCAACCTCAGTATCATGTCGTCCGTTCTATACACAATTAAGAATTAATATGTTTTAGTATCTACAATTGCATTTTTAATCTAGAATTTTTCTCGGAAACTGCTAGATGAGCTGGCCAAAGTGTTGTGTGAACATTTGTTATATACTGGAGCGAACTTAGTTTTATGGTATTCGTTCGATGCCCGATTCTAGATTAAGACGTGTTAGTATGTAATAAAAGAATTAGACAAACATAACCATATTTAGCCATCGATTTGGCTTAAAGCATTCATTCGCAGTAAACGAGCTATAACTTTTGCTCATTATTTCAAAGATTAAATGTCTATGATCTATATAAATATATATATATATATATATATATATATATATATAATGCTTCCTTCAGTCTTGACAGACTATGGATACCCGCTGTAAGAGTGCCAGCGCATGAAATTTTTGTGGCAAGAGTTGCGCAATCACCAACTACTCCTCTCCCAAATCGACATTGTTGAATATCAGTAATTTAATTGGAATTCTTTGAGATGAGTATTATTTATTAAGTTTAGTTATTGCGGACATCTTTTCTTAGTTGTTTCACGACGTTTCGGCCAACTATTCCTCTGGCCTTTGTCAGGTGGTAACCGCGACGGATAGAAACTCTGAATCACCTGATTGCATTCACTGCAAGTACTGCCTTCCGTAGTTTTTTGTCGTCTCACCACGTTTTCGCCAAGTAAGCATCTGGCCGGTTGTGGGTAGGATTGTAACCGCTAGCTTAAGACAATTCTCACCTGAGACCGTAGATATTCAACATCTCTATCAACTGCGCTACGGGCTCAGAAGAATAAAAGATGAGGATAATTTTCCGCAATAAATAAAATTAGTCCAAGTTATGATAAATCGTAGCGCACCCCACTTATCACGTTGTTCGGCTACCATTAATGGCCAGACAATGCTCATAGCAGTTAAATTGCGAGTACATTGGTTCATTTTTTTTTACAGATGAGTAGCTACTTATAAAGGCCTTGAGGCAACTTGAGGAGAAGGGTTACTGAGTTTACAGTCGTCAATGGGGCAATATTGTAGTAATCGTTAGTAGTGGAAATATTTTGTAACGTGTGGCCCCGGGTGTCTAGATGTTAACATGTGTAACGTTACAATGGGCGAATCGAATAATTTTTTTTACAAAATCCTCGAATGAAACAATTCAAGTCGTCTTTAATTTTCCGAATGTATTTTGTTTCATTTGCATTTCTTATGCTTTAACTTCATTTTCTATCGAAATGTTGCCAAGTTATCATGTTAGATCTGAAAATAATCAGGCCATCCCTCTTTCCCACACAACTCACGCAGCATAAAGAACACTTTCTCGTTTCTTTTTAGATCGGGATTTGTAAATTATTTGCACTACCTGAAAAGTAAATAAGTGAAGCATGCATGGTCCCTCATGAGTTCACAGTGAACGAGGCATAAAATAATGACTAAGCTCAACATTTCCACTCCTCCTCCAATTTAAACCCAAAAGTCCCCAGAGGACGTCAAATTCTGATGAAAATGAACAAACGGTGCGGTTCTGGGCCTTAACGTAATTAAATTTGAGTTCTGCATCATGCAAAAAAAAGAAATGACTTAAACCATCATTTGACCCCGCCCTATTTAACCATAAAAGTCCCCAAGGCCTTAACATATTTAAATTTTAGTTAAGCACTAGGCAAAACTGATAAATAGACATACACAGAAAATTTTGGCCACATGTGGTAAACATGGAGTGTTTTTATTAGCCTTAAAAGAGTCTCTTGGGCACACCCAAAAGTTTTTGCAAAGTATACAGAAACAAAATTATATAGAAATCAGTTAGTTACAACTTTTCAGAAAGTTTTATAAAAATCCAAGGTATGATTTTTTTTTAATAACCACAAAAATGTCAATTTTAGCCTTTTAAACTCGATAGGCACCCCTAGGAGGGCAACCGGACTTTTCTCAGAAAATCCGTGGTGTTACTTTTTTTACTCATATCATGTTTAATGTTTGTGCAAAATTTCAAATTTTCGTAGTTATGGGTAAAAGTGCGGATAGACGATCAGACGAAAGGACGAATATACAAGAGTGAATTTACATGCCCACACTCCTTTTTCGGGGGACCAAAAATATTTTGTTTTTGATTATAATATGAGTGTCTCTATAAAATTGAATAACACGTCTTTTTATGATAATAAATTCGAGACGAGAGATTATTGTCATTAATGTTTAACATTTAGAATATATCAAGGAAAAGAAATAAAAAAATAGAAATATTACAACTTGAGAGTGAGTGCGCACTTTACAATTTAAACCATGTCAACATATGTCTTTCTGTAATTGGAAGCAGATTCTCCTGTTAACACAGATGAAGAGATATGAGGTTAAAAGAAAATGAAAAAGACAGATACATGTATTTACTATAATGAAGTAAGTTTATACGATATGCGACTACAATCATACTGATGCACCATTGCCGTAAAATCATCAAAGTTAATGTTGATTCTAGCCAATACTATATTGGTGACAATATGGAAAAACCAAATATTGTATACAACCAAAATATTATTCATTCAAATACAAAGTAATAAAATGTTCATAAAAGTCTTTTCGCCTTTTTCTTTTATGCGACTTTCGCGTTTACTTGATTCAATCTTTATCCATGTAATCCATTAATTAATCAGCAGCAAGCTAAAATGCGTTTACTTGATTCAATCTTTATCCATGTAATCCATTAATAATCAGCAGCAAGCTAAAATGCTCATCATAAAAATAGGAGTTATCTTTATTTTTTTCTTATTTTACCTTTATTACTGACTAATTTGCCGTTTCTCTTCGTCTTCGTTTTTCGTATCTTTTCATGCCGAAACATGACGAAAGGGGGCGTCAGATGACCCCCCCCCCTTTAGGTTTTATTTTGAAAGCATTCACTTTACGAGTGAAAGAATAAATAACTAAATAATTATTTTTGTTCTTAACTATCCCTATCCGAAAAGAAAGTTTTGACGAAGACAAATAGACATCTAGGTAAGATTCCGTGATATTAGCAGTTTTATACATACTTTGGACGTGATTCGTTCGCCTAGCCTCCCAGGAAGGCTGTGAAAATTTGTGTTTTCTCTCACTCGAAAACGTGACGCCATTCGTTATATCCTCATATCGTTGGATTGTTTTTTTCTTCTACAGCGTTTGGCATTTTTCTCTGCCTCGTCACCCATCTTTCATATAATTCTTAGACATCATACACCAAATGTGTGCCTTGTCAAAATTAAAAGTCGCAAACGTAACAACTCCTGACTTAAGGTTCATAATATGTAATAAAAGAATACTGTACAAAATATGTAGTTTCGCATAAAATTGGCAAATGATGAGTTACATGACGAACAATCCAAAATATTTTGTACAAACAAAAGTTAAACAAAACAACATATTCTAACCGAAATTAGAAAGGTACTGTATAGGAAATAGATTTAAATCGTTCACTTGTTTACATTATCAACTAGATAAATTAGTCATGTTCCTATCGAAATGATACGAGCTCTAATAATGTATATTTAGAAGTATATCATCTCATACAACAAAAAGAGAAAATTATGTCCGGAAGTATGGAATAATAACCAGAGAACAGATACTACACTCGCGCTTGGATAAGTAAAAATGTGGAGCTTGGTAGGATGGCATCATGGCAAAAGAAGATATGCTACACAAGTTCCTGAAATGGTGGATATAATGCGTGAAAGAATACTATTCTGACAAACAAATGTATACGACATTAACCAACACGAGAAAAGCATGAAGGATTACCTCATGACTAGAGTGCAAACACTAGGGGATCTGTAGATGAGCACAGTAATGTTTGATAGTCTTCTAACCTACAGGCTAGATTTCCAGTGTGTCCGTAAAACTGCGGGTATTGTGGATGATCTAACTCATGTACTATGTTATTGAAGTATATAGTATTTCGTAAAGCAGAATGAGAGCTAAAAACAAGTTATCAAAAATACTAACAGAAATGCGATTACAATAACAAAGGATTTTATAATGTAGGTTAAATATAATAAAATGTTAGAATTGCTTTTAAAGATGGCTCGAATAATATTAACAGTGACAAATTATAAGGATAACTTCGGTTCGGACGTAAGTGCTTACGCAAGGTAGAACAAAGACATAGGTTTTGAATTATTCACGTAAACAGAAAGAGAGTCAGTAACGCCCGTAGGCGGTCAGTTAATTCTAGCCATCGGAGATTATGGTTCAGAAGGAATTTGTCTCTTGCGTTCCGGGACCTTAAAAGGACGCGTTTACAGAGATATGTAGAAACTAAGAGGAACGTAACAAACTCCGATACCAGAAACATAATAAAATGACATAAAATATAAAATATAATCAGAAATAAGTTCTTTTCAAAAGCACACAAAAAGAAGACGAAGATAGGTATGTATTATGCATCAGTTCTGCAACATATTTATGCCGCCTATCAAGTATTATAACGAATACATAATTCTAGCAAACCTTATTTCGAAAATCGTTATTTTAAGTTTTGTAACGATGCCGTTTCATTTTAATGGACTCAACGCGTTGTAGATCCCATCCCAAGTAATCCTTAAAAAAAATTCAAACAAAAAATATCGACGTACATTTTTTTTTTCAACGAATCCTTTATATCGGGTATGATCAACATCGAATTTTTTTCTAAATATATAAACAATAAATGTTTCCTTTTCCGGCTGCGTATGACTTTTCGTCACTCTGTGACGCCGCCCACGCGTTTCGAACACATCTCGACTCCCTCTTTTCCAAAACACGCGAGTGATGAACACGTTCATTTCTGCTTTATCGTGTCTCAAATACGTGCTTATTCACTCTTTTGTGTCTCGAATACGTCTCGAATACCTATATATCTCGAACACCTCTCGAATATCTCTACATCTCGAACACATCTCGAGTATCTCTACTCAAAACACTGATTTCTCGAACAGGTGTGTCCTTTTAATCGCTGCTGTGACATCACATCTCACACTGATTCGCTCATTTGCATATGACTGTTGCTTACCCAGTGTCAGCGGATGTGTTACATTTTCATCAAATAAATTGCATAATTTTGATTCTATAAAATAAAAAATAATAACTTAAGCTAAAAGACTTTCACAAACCCAGAAATAATATTTAATAAATGTCGACTGACTGTTGATCGCATTCATTAAAATTTTACAGATTTGAATTGCCAATTTAATGTTCTGTTTATCTTATGCCTTATAAAAATTCTTCAACACATTTAATGGAAATTTAAATTTGGTAAAACTGTATTTCTTTATACTGATTACTTACTACAAAATTAATAAATAAATAAATTGGACGAGCTCATTTTTAACAATGGATTTAGACCCGCTTTTCGCCTCCTAAGCAGCAAACTAACCTAAGCTAAATAAAGACCAGATTTTGATCCTTTACGCCGAGATGTTGTGTTCCAAATTCTAAATAATCCGTTAATAAGTTTCAGAGTAAATTCTATTATATACATGCAAATATATAAAAATATAACACAGACTTAACTTTATATCATTATGGAATCGCTGTCAAAATGCGAACGGGGATGAAGAATAATTTTAGCAGAGACTTAACCTTTAACGACACTTCGGAATTTTCAGCTGTAAATAGAACTGTAAAGATTGAAGAAATTGTTCGATTTGCTAATGCACTCAAGACTTACTTTTCTTCAAACTCGTTTCTTCTTGACATCAACGGGTCATGTTGACCTTCATCTAACGACTGTGGAACATGCTTAAAACCGATCAACAAATCTTGGCATCTGCTTACTCGATAGCCTATCCAAGTATTCGTGTATTGTAAATGGAAAATCGTTTTGTATTATTTGGTTTTTCTTTTCTTTTTTTGTTTTTTTTGGTGGGGGATCCAGCAATTTCATTCGGGAACAAAATGAACACTCTGTGTCATTCGACGTGGTTTGATAAAAATCGGTAATTATAGTCATTTTATTTCAGTGAAAAGATTCTTCCATATTCGATTGCTCCAATTGACAGCAAAAGGGTCGTCCAACCGCCGACCTTTTTCTGATCATAATAACAGTAGTAGTGGCAACCTGGTAGTGTCATATTTCTGCCGTCTGAGTCTGTTTTCTAGACGAATAGGTGTTGCATAAAGCAGCATTAGAACTGCAACCCGGCTAACAGGGAATTATAAAAAAAATCAAAAGATATTATTTTTCTAGTTGTCTCTACCCAAGCGTGTGGCAAGCAAAGACTATTCACGAGAGTTGTGACCGGAAGATAAGTTAGTGAGAATGTCATCGTTTGCTTGTGCGCATTTTCCTTTTGTGTTCTGAGACAGATCTTACCTGACTACGTATGCAATCGGTGTGCTGGTTAAATCTAAGATGGCGGTTTGAAAATCTTTAAACATAGCGTTAAATTGTTTATTCGAATGTCCTATTTGAAGTAAGTATTTGTGTTTTAATTGTATGTTTTATCACCATTTTCATAATCCTTCATCTTTTTTATTATTTTTAATTTTGTGTCATCTCTGATGAACATCCAAATAAGCCAAAGTCAAAGATTTTCTGATACAAATTGCAACACTTGTGTAAGACAGCAAAGGAAAAAGATATAGTCATTCGCAAAAAAGAGAATTAAAAAATAAATAGAAATATCATTGTGAACTTGTTTGCTGTTGTGATTATTGAGATGCAACCAACTAAAAATAGATGTTAATAATACATGGCATAATGATAGTTCATTCAAAAACATTTTATTCCCAGACAACTGTTGTGCTCTTCTATTTTATTAAATATACACGTGCACGGTATATAAACTTTACCAAATATATAGATACAATAAAAAAGAAATATAAATATATAGAAAAAACATAAAGAAAAATACTGTCGGTGTATAAAACACGATGGGAATGAATATGAAACAATAAAAGCGAAAAGGAAAAAAGAATTTAAAAAAAAACTGGCGATATAAGGTAATTAACGGTTGGTGAGCATTAATTATTCTGTTATGTGTGAATATTGTCCAGTGTGTTTTTTTTTGTACGTCAACTATGAATATTTAAAAAAAGGAAACAAACAGCAGTACTCCATGTAATAGCAAATTGTGGATGTGTAAATATTCCGGATATCATTTTGTATCGACTTTAATGTGCAATGTATAGACTCTAAGCAACAGTGTTCTTTTGATTGGAACGATAAAAAGAATAAAAATGATTATAAAATTGAATATGATTATTTTAAACTGATTTCCATCTCAAACAAAGTCCGAATCAAGAAAACTATTAGAGTAGAAGACTTTCCAGCATCTTATAGGGTTAGGCGGGAAAATGTATGAGATGACATTTTATTAAAGTACTTGTAAAACAACCAGAGAGATGTGAGAGTTTGGTGATGTGTAGGGGTGAGATTTGGGCGAATAATGCGGGGCCTACTCGATTTGAAGACCTTTCCCGTCCCTTTTTTCATAGGTGAGAGACTAGAAGCAGATGCTCTGGCCCAGATGTGGTAACAGTACTCCATGCATGGCAAAATTGTGACTTCGCAAAAATACAGTGCCGGCAAAAAGAAAGTCCGCACTTGTAATTTTGTCAAAAACTGCAAATTAAAGCTAAATTTAATGCGACTGTTTAAACAAACTATACCTCATTGGATTTGCCTTTTATTCTTCTATACTTTTACCTTTTCGTATTTGACGTTTAATTGAAACATTCTAGTGTTAACGTCAATTGAAAAATAACTTTTTTATTTTTTAAATTGAAGAGGCAAAAAGAAAATCCGCAGCAACAAATTCGTTTAAAACCAGCTTAAATTATAGCCCCTAAATCAGTTTACATATCCACTAACAGGAAACAAAGCATCTTTAATAGTAATTGTTCTTGTTCCAGGTTATACAACGTGTCCATATGCCACGACTTTCTCTTAGTGATCGTCAGTAACTCATTAATCTCCACCTTTCTGGTTTATCCAATCGAAAAAATCGCCGCAGATTAAAATGTGATGAGAAAACGGTACGAAAGACTGCAAAAGCAGCAAAACAGCGGCGCTGTTCGTGATGCCCCTTAATCTGGTCGTACTAGAGTTACTTCTTACAGGGAAGACAATGCTATCAAGTTCCGCAGCCTTAGAAACGGGTTAGAAACGGCTCCCCACATCCAACAACAGTGCCATCTTGTTAAAAAAATGCTCTCTTTCTACTGTCAAGAACAGATAGAAGGAATTTAATTTCAGAGGATATGTTGCAAGACGCAAGCCAATGATTCCTATACAGAACAGAAAGCACAGTCTGGACTTCAACACTTTTCATATTGGTAAAAAGTGCCTTTTAGCGACGAAAGCAAGTTATATAGGCTAGGAAGTGATGGTAGGCAGTGCGTCCGTCGGAAGAAAGACGAAGAATTTAACTAACTATTAATAAATTAGCAAGAGAAGGGTTCGACTCTATTACGAACAACAAATAAATTAGCAAGAGAAGGATTGGAATCTATTACGAACAACAAATAAATTAGCAAGAGAAGGGTTCGACTCTATTACGAACAACAAATGAATTACCAAGAGAAGGATTCCAATCTATTAGGAACAACTAAGAGATTAGCGAGAGGGGGGATCGAATTCCCACGGACTCACAAAATCTAAAGCGTCGTTTAAGAATTAAAACGAGAAGCTGTACAAAAGGATTTGATGTGATTTCTAAAACAAAAAATTAAATTACCTCACAACTAACCAAAAGATTTAGGAAAAGAATGTCTACAAAATTTGAGAACAGTTTTGCAATCCATCGAACGACAAGAGAAAAAAAAATGAGGAAAACATTGAACGACAGGTAAACGACTTGAGCAATAGCTGGAACAGTTTGACAAAATGAGATAAAATTCTGAAAACTTAAATACTTTTTAAGGAGAGTCAATAGTAAATTCAATCGGCAATATTTTTTACAAACCAGAAGATACATAAGAAGCATACTTTCGAGTGGCACCAAGAAATTATAGAAAATAGATGTAAAAACTGGGCCGAATATTAACAAATAAGATTTCTTTTCAGAAAATCCGATCAAGTAGAACATGAAAAATAAACAAACTATATATATTGAAATAAAAACAAATAATACAAATATTAACGAATGCGCTTGATTAGTTAAGATAAAAAAGAAATGTAATAAGTCCTCAGACGTACCTCTCCATCCTACGGTATTTCGATACACTATGGTTGACTGGGATAGCTTCCATACATTTATATCAGATCTACCTCTGCGTTCCATGTTTAAAAAGGATGTGTCCTCTATAGTATCAGATCTGACGGAATGGCTAATTGTAGGTATAGACCGTTTGATACCCTCGAAAATATTCCAGCAAAAACCCAAAAGCCAACCGTGATTCCCTCCAGAATATGCTGCTGCCATTGCACACAGAAATAACTTTTCTCCCTAGAAATAGATGTACTGAGAACAAAACCAATTTCAGGACTACCAGTTACCACTGTAAAAAAGTAATAAAGAACGGGAGAGAGTTATATTTTCAGTCGGTCAAGTCCAAAGTAGCTGAGAAGTGGCTTGGTTCCCAGCAATTTTATCAAATATCGAACAGGATCCTAAACAGAAGCGTATGCTCTATCCCAACTATCAGCAATGGAACTGAGGTAATCTCGTCAGCATCAGATAAAGCCAAACACATCGACAAGAACTTTTCAGCTAATTCTATACTATGTGATCAAGTCTACCAATCCCCAGTATTTCCTCCTGTATCAGAAAACACTCTGTGCGGCATACAAATATCTGCGCGTGATGTTGCAAAGCTTATCAAAAACCTTGATTCCAGTAAGGCAACTGTCCCTGACGGTATTCCTATTTTAGTGCTAAAAAGGTTTCAGCCAGAACTAGCTCCCATACTTACAAAGCTGTTTAAGTGTTGTCTTAAAGAGAATAGCTTTCCACCACCCTAGAAAACCTCGTCAGTATGACTAATATTTAAGAATTAAGGTGATCGATCATCCCTCTCTCAGTATATACCTATAAGTATCCTATGCACCGTGAGTAAACTAATGGAATATGTGTTAAATAGAGAAGCAGTCAACCACCTCAGCAAAAATAAACTTCTTAGTGGCACGCAATATGGTTTCTGTTCTGCTAGATCTACAGCAGATGGGCTAACGGTTATATCTCATAGGATTAGCAAATCTCTCGACGGAAGATTCCTTTCTAGGGCAGTTGTTCCTGACATATTTAAGGCCTTCGATAGAGTATGGCATAAATGTCTACTTCACAAGATCTCCAGTTACGGTATAGCTGGAAATGTCTTCTCGATTATTAAATCATTTCTCTCTGATAAGTCCATAAGGTTGATGGTCAGAAATCAGAAGCTCACACTATTAATGTTGGAGTCGGCTAGAGTTCCATTGTGGGCCCAACTGTCTTCCTAATTTACATCAATGATTTTCCAAATCATATCCTTAGTTTATTCGTAAATATTTATGCTGACGACACTACCATCTATGGCAGTACGTCAAAGACCCTAAACGACCAAGTTCTCTCTGATTCTCTTTCTTTTGATCTTAAGCATTTGGCACAATGGGGAAAGAGGTGGCTGGTTACTTTTAATGCATCTAACACCGAGCTTTTGTTTTTACATCATCAACACTCTGATCCTCATATGGCATCAATTGAAATATTTATCGTCTCAGGGAGGCGCCATGTTTTCACAAGTTTTTGAGCTTGACAATTACTCCTGGTATGAAATGGAACATGTACATCAAATCTGTTTCCAAAGTCGCTGGGAAAATGGTTGGTTCCTTTTATTGATCCAGTAGATAGCTCACTGCTGATGCAATCCTTTAATAAAGAGCCAGCTACGGCAAACAATGGAGTACTATTGCCATATCTGTCCAGGAACTGCTAGAAAGACTTATCCTACCTTGACAGAGTTCAAAATATACTTCGTAGCCTAGTGGGGGGTGCCCTTTTCTCTTCCCTACAACCTCTTTCTCACAGAAGAGACGGTGCGAGATTGTCTTTTCTTTATCATTATTTTCATGACAAGTGCTAGTCTGAGCTCCAATCTATGGTCCCTCCTCGCCACACATTCATGAGAAACGCTCGTCTATCTGAAAACAGTATCAATAATTTCCCCCACTTTTTATCCGTGCCTAATCCTAAACGTAGATTCCATGAACAACGCTTTTTTCTTAGAACTGCACACCTGTGGAACTCACTTCGATTTGTTTACTTTCCGGTTGACTATAATATGATCGTCTTCAAGTGCCACATAAACAAGTTCTTGATGAGCCGTCTCGTAAGTAATCCAATTTACCAAATTTCCACTACTAATAATTACTACATCACTGTCCCATTGGCCACTGTACGCTTATTAACCCTTATCCTCGAGTTGCCTCTGGGCCTTGATGAGTGGTGACTCTTTTATAAAAAACGTTAGATTTTTAATACTCGATGGCAATCCATTAATCGGATAAAACATTATTTGGAAGGTTTCACATCAAATGGCAGGTCACTTAATAAATACTGTGAAATGTTTCCATTAAACGAGATATAATTTGACAGGTTTAAACGTCTAATATTCATACAAGGCATTACCTCCATGTTTCTAAAATTAATAAGGACAGGTTTACAAATAAAAATGGAACAGAATTAAAATATTACTCTAAATGATTTTACAAAAGAATGCCAAAGAATCAATCAAAGAACATATCGGAAATATTGCAAACATGAAATATACTTTGATTCAACTAGTAAAATAATAAAAATATATATATTAAACTCTTTCTAGCATAACAATGTAAAACGATTTACAGTTCTGCTCCTTGCTTGTTTATTCGTTTTCCTTGGTTTTCGTTCTTTTTTTATTATGATTATGTAGAAGTAAAAACAGTTATTATCTAATCTAATTTACATACACGATTTTTCTGTGCATGAAGAAACCATATGAAGACTCTGATAAAAAGCCAACCACTTCTCGAAATGCTTACAGAATCAACTGTTTTCTACTTAGCGCGTTCTTAAATCATGTAATCATACAAGAGTCTCCAACTTTCAAAGTAATTCGTTTCCATAACCAGTATATCCTGCAAGATCATTCAAGGTGCACCGGTTGAGTAGTAGAGAACAGAACATACATGTTTATATCGTGTGGTCTTTATCTCCACATTAACAGATTGTTGGGTGAGTTTTGCAGCTCCGATCTGGTCATAAAAACCTTTGATCGACCCGTTCTTGTTCTCGGGCGCTTGAATGTTTATCATTAGAGCCAGGGTGCTTTTAAACAGTAAGAACTAGAGAGTGTTCCTAAGCCGTCTGATCTACAGCTGCAGTCTAGTGACCCTCTCATATGTTGATATAGGTTCAATGTGGATGAGAAGTCTCTCTCTCTCTATCTCTCTCCCTCTATCTCTCTTTCTTTTTTCTCGTTCTCCATCTCTCTCTCTCTCTGTCTATCTATCTCTCTCTTTATATATATATATATATATATATATATATATATATATATATATAAGAACTATTTGAGTTATACGAGTGCGTTAGATTAAACATAAAGCGGAAGAGGAAACGGAAATAAATATTTAGCGAAGGGAGAAATGGACAACTTATTCGGACAAACATTTGTAAGGTTACTAAGATTTAAAAGATACTTTTTCAAAGCATAAGTATATGTTGTTATGTATTGTATGTTATTAAAATACACACCTGGGTTGTAAATGTAATGGCTTAATCTTTATATGTTGGTTGGGTTCAATTCTTTGACGTGATATTGCATATCCTCTTGAGCTATATAAAAAGTAATTGAAAATTTCATATAAATCGAACATAAAATTCAGAATGAATAAGAAAGATAGTAAGAGTTATAAGGAAAATGCTTACGGAAGAAAAAACAAATTTAGAAGTAGAATAGCATAGTATCAATATGCGTTGTATGAATTTACATAGGCATGTATGTTGTTTAGTTACATTGTTTGGGTTGCTGGCTAAGCAGCCGGTTTTCTAATCTCAGCAAGAAACTCTTTTCGCCTCTAGCTATACAGCTAACCATGAAACAATTGTTTGTGGAAATAGATATCTCTATATATTTCCAAATAAAACGTAGATTTCGACGTGACTGAGTAACAGTTTTCTCTCTATATACAATAATTTCCCGATCCATTCTCAACACATATGCAATATCATTCACAGAGAATTTTTTTCATTTTATTAACATTAACTGTTAACGTTCTATACTGCCGAAAACATCATTGTTCCAAATTAAGTTATCTTTTAAGGGCAATGTATTCCAATCGTTTTGTCAAGTTTCATACTATTCTGTCCGTAAATTAAACCATTGAAACCATTGGAATTAACATTAAATATTCTTACAGTCAGTTGATCGACAAGTAAGATATTATTGAACGCTTATAAAAGATATACAATTTATTTATTCGTTGCCATACAGATCCTGATATATATATATATATATATATATATATATATATATGCATATATATATATATATATATTCTCTTAATTAATGGCTTGTCAAAAATAATAAGATTTAAAAAGTAAGAATTTAATGAAGGAATATAGTTAAAAAATTCACTCTAATTACGCAATTTAAAAAAAATCTGTATGATTGACGTATTTGTGACGAAGCGAAAATATAATATTCCAAAAATCAACTAAATTGATCTAGTCGTTCTATTTTATTAAGAAAATAATTTGTAAACAATTAATGGGAATTCGTAGGCATTACAATATACATTTTGTAAGCATAAATTCTTGTTGAGTTATGATTTTTTGTTTCATGAATTTTTTTGAAAATGTCGAGCGAGACAGTCATATCTGGGACACCACCAAAATATGATTTTCTAGTTTAGAAATAAAACTATATTATCAACTTTTGTGATCAAGTTCAATGATTTTTGGAATATTCTATATTTTCACTTCATCATAGGTACGTACACCATATAGACTTTTATTTATTTATTTTTTAATATAGGGGGATTCTATCTACTTTACATTTATGTATGGTTAGTTTTTATTTTTACCCGGAAGTAGTATTTTCTTTTAAAGCTCCTTACATCCAGTGGTCTCATGCTTTGTCTGGATTGCTTTCCATAAAGGAAACATAGCAGTGATGGTAAAGTGCAGAGACTTTACCCACGCAATATCAAACAGGGTGGCGTTTGTTTGCACCTCTGCAGTCTAATTGGAGTCAAAGGATATATCATTTAACACAACCATATCTTAGTAGCGCTCTATCTACTATCATTCTCTCGAGGACATATTTAGACAAAAGGGCTGTGTTTAATGTGATGAAATTCAGCTTCCCAAAGGAGACACTCTGGACTGTGACAAAATGTAGAATTGTTTCAGCCTACAATAACCGTAAACTAAAATGATGAAATGTGCTATAGTTCTGATAATGCACTTTGGTCGTAACCAAACGTCTATGGATGCGTTGTATCTTCTCTTGCTGATGATTTTTTCATGCTATAGATATATATTCGATGTTAACTGCCCATCCGTCATCGTTTATGAGCATTTCATAACCTCTTAATTCGACTGGCCTTCTATTAATGAATGCATATTCGAAACCCTCAAACGACATTCTATACATTGAATAAAGAGTGCACTTGCCCATCGCTATAAAGGTTCAGTTGTGACCTTATCTATCCACACTCAAACGCTGCTTCCTTTGTTGTAAATCGTTTATCGCCAGCAAAGTACAAAATACAACGTCGTTAATGAAGTCAGTTTAATCGTGGCCTACGTAGATATAGCTTCTACTAATGCACTGAAAAATTGCGGCATGTCTGACGTCCTAGCAAGAAAATGCTGCTGAACAGTAAAACTGCCCGTAAAAAAGTATTTTTATAAAATGTTTGCAGATATTTTAAGAAAACAGACATAATTACAATTACAGCCGTTTTTCTAATTCTCTCTTTTTATAAAGGTCGATGTTTCCTCAAATTTTATAATTTTTGTACATAAATATAATAAAATGCACTGGATAAGGCGGGCAAAGCCAGGGCCGTAGCCCTTGATGTATCTAAGGCCTTTGGCAAAGTCTGTCATAAAGGGATGCAATTACGGCCGTTTTTATAATTTCCTCTTTTTATAAATGTCGATGCTTCCTTAAGCATTATATGTGTTTTAAATAAATATAATAGAAATTCATTTTTAGCTTTGTATTATTTCCTGCAAATTCAAACCCCCGCCTTCTGCCTGAAGAGAAACCAATAAGCATGTTTACATCTTTTACTAATAGATTAGACTTTACATTCTTCATATATTAATAATACAGTCTTCATTGAAAAAATATACAGACTTTTCTTCAAATATATTAGCATTTGTATATATATATATATATATATATATATATGTATATAATGGTGTCGAATTACATAAGCAAGAAGCTACACAACCTTTTTTTACTAAATGGATTCGCCAGGCTAATTGCTAGATCGAAAAATACATTCGATGGAAGAAAAAACGTGTGATAATGTGTATTTTACTAGCTGGAAACTCGGTGTTGCCCGGTCGTACAATACGCTTACACATGATATTTTAATTCATGCAGATTGCGTATGTATTATTATAGAATCAATCCTCTATTAGATATTATAGATTCCAAGGAGTAATTTGCCCGGACGACTAATCCGCAAAAAAAGAAGAAAATAAATAAATAAACATATAAAAAATAAAATAAAAAATAAAATAAAAATAATAATAATAATGATAATGTCGTTCATCAAATTTCGTCTATGTTTTTTTTCAATAATACGTCAGCTGATATGTGTGTTTGATGATGAATACCTTGGAAAAGTCACTCTGATTAATATTTAATTTGAAAATATGCATCCGAAGAAATGATTTGCAGGAATTTAAAATGGCAATTCATTTTTTTTCGTAAATTGAAATCATTAATAAGGTAGAAAATTAAAGTAAAAAAGTGAACTACACCTTGGCCTAAAACAAAGGACCATTCGGTCTGTAGCCTAGTATTCTACCACTGAGCTATAAATCCAGACGACATTAGTATCTTTTATTTAAGAAATAATGATAAACTGAGAATCGAATCTCCCTTGATTTACTACGAATTATCTATCTTTGCTGGTGTAACCGAAAAAAATATTCCTCCTTTACTTTCTTGTTTTTGTAACTATAGGGAAGACATATTGTTTTTATGATCGGATTATTTCGATGTTCGATACTAATCGATTCTTAAAACACTGCCTAACATATAAATTAAGTTTGAGTAAAATTTGAACAAAGAAATGCTCATATTTTCGAATATATGAAGAAGGAATTCACAGACATACACACACAAAGTAACTTTCCTATAACAGTAGATAGAGATGGAGATACTACTGCACACACACACACACTTATATATATATATAATATACATATATATATATACAATATATATATACAATATATATATATAAGATACAATAATATATATATAAATATCCCACCACACCCATACCCCATATATATATATATATATATATATATATATATATATATATATATATATATATATATATTAATGAGGAGACGATTAAAATATTTTACCGATTCCGATACAATTACCGACTCGATGTTAAATTCCCAATTCTGATATAATTACCGATTCCGATTCTTTACTAATCTCAATTTTTTTTAATAGCTTCATTGTGTTTTCTCGATTACCGTAAAATATTTTGTTTTAAATAAAATTAAATAAAGAAAGACAACATAATCATTTTCGCTCTGCTAAAGAGGCACAAAATCTCCTTTTCTGATACAGATTCCAATATCCCCCCAAAAGTTCCAATTCTTTCGATATGCAATTTCAATATGTCATCTCAAGAGTAACACACACACACACACGTATATCTTTTTTAAAAGTTGGAATATCTCGATAGTTAAGGACAAGATTCAAGCAAGAGCGTGTGCACGCGCATATATATATATATATATATATATATATATATATATATATATATATATATATACAGGCATGAGAGAAATAAATAGACATTCATAGAAACATATGAATTTATTTTTATTTAAGACTATTATTCTCATCTTTATTAATTGTTGTTTTCATCTTTATTGGTTGTTGTTTTTTCACGACGTTTCGGCCAACTATTCCTCTGGCCTTCGTCAGATGGTAACCGCGACAGATAGGAACTTCGAATCTCCTAACTGCATTCTCAGCCATCACTGCCATCCGTAGTTGTTGTCATCTCACCACGTTTTGGCCAAGTAAACCTCTGGCACGCTTTGGGTAGGACTGAAACCGCTATTTTCAGACAATGTCCATCTGGAACCGTAGAGATTCAACGTGTCTATCAACTGCGCCACGTGGGCGATCAAGGTTGGATTCTTTGATCTTATAAATCCACGTTTATTTATTATCTGATCTTCCATAGTCGGGTCCGTACCGATTGGTATATATATTATTCCTTAATTGGAATTCATTTTTGAGATGAGCATTATATATATTAATTTATTTTTATTTCGGACTAATATTCTCATCTTTATTGTTGTTTTCATCTTTATTGGTTGTTGTTTTTTTCACGACATTTCGGCCAACTATTCCTCTGGCCTTCGTCAGATGGTAACCGCGACTGATAGGAACTTCGAATCTCCTAACTGCATTCTCAGCAATCACTGCCATCCGTAGTTGTTATCGTCTCACCACGTTTTGGCCAAGTAAACCTCTGGCATGCTTTGGGTTAATTCCAATTAAGGAATGATACATATACTCATAGAAAACGTTTTTTTTTTCGATAAGACATGTTTATAGAATAATATCAAAAACAAGTGGTCACAAATTTAATAACTAATACTTAGTTTACATTCTCCCTGCTGTTTTTAATGTTGGATATTTATTGATCAGTTGCTGAATATTATCTTGCATTTTTTGCCATGTTTTACACAAAAGTCAAAAGGTTCATTCTTAGAAGATGCCTTCTGTTTTTGCCAAGATTCTGGTCTAATATGCCCCAAAGTTTGTCAATATATTCATATCCGATCATACTAACTTGACCATAAAAGGTTAATCATACTGTTTTGGCTCGACCAATGTTGTATAACTCTAGGAGACTGACAAAATGTTCCGTCTTTCAGAATAAGTAGTAAACTTGCTTCATTTTACAACTTGAGAATATTGGTAGGAACCTTTCATGTAAGATCGAAACATATTAAGCAGCATTGATGTTTTCTGCGCACTTCACTAGGTTTAAGTGACCATCTCTCCAATATGTACCCCTATATCATAATAAAAAAACATGTTTTAGCGTTATTTGCAGTTTTTTTTCAGCATTAGTTGCTTTCTTTACACAATGCGAATCATGACTCATCATAGAAAATGACATTGGTCCAAAAAGCTATAGGCTCTCCACCATCTCATAACTGCGCTTGATATTGACAGGATGAAGCTCTCATATAGTAGCCAAACTTTGTATATACTTGACTGCAATTCTTGGACTGACACCAGCTTGTGTTGCAATGTGGCATGCTTCAATATTCTTAGATGCAATTTTAATGATATACTATTAGTTATTTCGGCACTATTCTTCTATGTAAATATAAATAAGTATATATTAATCTTAGGAAAAATATATATCTTAATGTATATTCTTTTCTGTCATGTATGTGTATTTATATCACTATAATACTCTAGGATACAGAAGTAGTACATACCCCCTTATTTAAATATACACATATATATATATATATATATATATATATATATATATATATATGTGCGTGTGTGTGTAACAATACGAGAGATTTTAAAAGAGGAAATGCCATCCCAATATAATTGAAGAACCGAAATATAAGTTACGTTTACTTTTCAAAGAACCTTTTTTTATATTAAACAAGTAAATTGATATCCCATTTCAAATAAATAAATAATATAATGAAATGTCTTTTAAAGTTTCTCCCAAACTGCTTATTTACTAATAATATGTTGCTAGAAGTTATTTTGTTCATTAAATTGTTCGGTAAAAGTATAGAATAATTACAAAACACCCTTCCCTTCTCATCTTAAAGATAGTTATCTGCATAATAACATTATTATTCCAGCACGGTACTTGCTCATCATAAGTACCGAAAAGATAAAAACATTCATAGTAAGTTACATCGTACACACGAAACAACGTTATGTAAAGTGTTGAAAAATCGTAGAGTCCATGTTTTCTTTTTGTATTTGCTTTTTATAGTTAGCACCTATCATCTTTATAAAGACGACTACTTTGTTTTTTGTGGTATAGCTTTCATTTACACGTTCTTTTCATTCATTCGTCAACGAGATTTATTTTTTTTTTTCACCAAAACATGGTTTAAATGTATTGCCCTGAACCGTTTATAATGAATACAATTAAAATACCTTTACCATAATAATAAAACATTTAAATATGTATTTCATTTACGAACAAAGTATACAATTAGTTTTAGCGGTAAATAAATGTTTCATTTAATTAAAAAAGAAATTCTATATTTTAGGGCTTTTCACTTTCAAATTTTAATAATAAATAAATATTTTTTTTTTAAATATAAATATTTCACAATTTTATTTTTTCCTCGGAAAAAAATGTCTCTTATAATTTCTCTTCTTCAAATAGAATATAATTCTTTATCTTTAGGGTTCGCGTCATTCAGCCCAACTCCATGAGGTACATTAGACTGACTAGGTCTATATCTGTAAAGATATGGAAAGATTCTTTCGTTACATTCTATTGCTACTATCTAAAATTTTCGCATTTAACTCCCCGTATTACTGGGGAATAGCTAGTTTAAAGGATTTAAAATTACGTCGAAATCCGAGACTTTATTTCCGTGCATGGTGTTTTTTTTTTAATCTTCGATAGCTACTTATCGTAATTTACTTAATTTCCTATCGAACACTCTCTAACGCAAAGCAACAAAACTTCTTGGTTAAAACGTCAAGCAGAGGTTCGCTAGTCACAAGTTGAGTCGAGTAGTGTTCGTTGTACACAACACGAGATACACGTCGACCTTCTCTATTTGCATATCTTAAACGCTTCTCTCACTCCTCCCAGCGACTCGCCTTTTATAATGTTTCGGGCACACCCAATTTGCATATACCACAAGAGACAGCGCGAGACCTACGCGGGATCGGAAGCTTTAAAAGACAACAGCCGCCATCTTAGCCTCTTTTTTTCTTTTTCTGTCTTTCAGCCTGCTGCAGAGAAAGATTCTCGCCCGTTTCTGAGGTAGATCCTCTCCATGTCTGTCACAATATAAATATTTCACAATCTTATTTTTTTTTCCTCGGAAAAATGTTTCTTATAATTTCTCTTCTTCAAATAGAATATAATTCTTTGTCTTTAGGGCTCTCATCATTCAACCCAACTCCATGAGGTACGTTAGCCTGACTAGGTCTATATCTGTAAAGATACAGGAAGATTCTTTCGTTACTTCTATAGCTGCTACTTAAACTTTTCGCATTTAACTCCCCGTATTACTGGGGAATAGCTAGTTTAAAGGATGTAAAATTACGTCGAAATCCGAGACTTTATTTCAGTGCATGGCTACCATTTCACGATAGATACTTATCGTAATTTACTTAATTACTGTAGCAGAAGTAGCAATAACTCAAATGAAGGGAAAAAGAGCTTACCTCGGGTACGTCTGTTGTGTCACCGATTGGGGGGGAAAGAGAATTCCAAGATGGCGTCCAGGGGTTTTATTAGCGTTTACCCCATGCAACTCTCGGAAAATCACGTTTCTTTCTCATGTGATGATGCAAATGGATAATTCCCGGCCACTATAAAAGCAGGAGGCTAGAGACGAGTCGGCAGTGTCCTGCAAATTGTGTGTGGGGGTGTTTCTGGCGATTGGAGTGTGTCTTCTTTTACCACGGTTATCACGGACAGGAATTCCCTCTCTTCAGGAGGTGGGCGATATTGACTATTTTGAAGTTGTACTGTTGCTGACAGAACATTTATTTTTATTTTTGCCTACTACATTTTTGTTTCAAGCTATTTCGGCCCGAATATGGCGAAGGTGCGGATAAGCAGTGATATTATCAAGCCGTTCTCTGGCGAGGGAGACGTTGTAGCGTGGCTGAAAAAAGTGAGACTTGTCGCACAACTTCAGCAGGTGGATGACGTAGCGAGTCTGCTACATTTATTCCTGGAAGGCGATGCGCTGGCCCTCTACATGGAAAAAGAGGAGGACGATCAAATGAAAATAGACCAGATTGAGGCTCGATTAAAGGAGGCATTTACTGATGACGCGTTTGCAGCATATAGAAAAATAACTATGGTTAGATGGGCTGGTGAACGTGTGGATGTGTACGCCAACAAAATCAAGCAGTTGGTCGGATTGGCCGGATTCACAGGAGAAAGCTTAGAGATACTCACAAAATTAATTTTTGTCACTGGATTCCCTGACACCATCTCAATTGCTCTTCAACAGGTGCCGAACATCAAAACCCTGACCATGGGGGAGCTAATGTCGAGAGCGAGAATTTTGACGACGACTGGCGAACAAAATCAGGATGTGGTTGCGGCCACACGCTCACCCAGCAACAGGGCCCAGAATAATCCTGTTAACGTGACCTGTTTCAAATGCAATGTTAAAGACCACCTTGCAAGGGACTGTCGAAAACGTGGAACACGGTGTTACCGTTGCGGTGAGAGTGGAAACTGGGCTCGGAACTGCTCGGGAAACGAGCAAGGGGAGGACGCATAAGCGCCAGTCTCCTTCCTAACCAAGATGTGAACACGACGCTCCCGGTGATAAGCATCCATGTTGACGGGACGCGATGTTTGGCGCTTATTGATACAGGATGCTCCAGGACAATTTTACATGCAGACCGGTGCCGGTCTTGGAGAAAAACAAACGTAAATGTCAACACAATTGGTGGAATGTCCCATGCGTGCTGCGGTGTTGGAACGGTCTCTGTATCCACTGATTAAGGTGTGTCTGCCAGAGTCGATGTGTTGGTGGTGCATGGCAAGCCACTGGGATTTGACTTGCTTCTAGGGATCGACGCTATAAAAGCTCTAGGAGGTGTCGTTGTCAAGCCTACAGGATCAGTGCGGCTGGGCGCCAGGAAAAGTATTAAATGCGCAGCCATTTCTATCGATGAACCAGATTTCACTGCTACCTTTGACCATCAAAACCGAACGTGGACCGCATCGTGGAAATGGTTTGTGGACCACCCCCCCTGAAAGGCTGCAAAATCGAGTGTCAGAGTACCCAGTTCCAGCAGAAATTCGTGAAGAATACACGCAGGAGCTCCACACCTGGATAGATAATGGTTGGCTCGTGCCATACCCAGAGGATAAATTGGGACCCCCCAAAGGTCTAATTCCCCTGATGGCTGTGATACAGCAGAACAAAGCCAAAGTGCGCCCGGTGATGGACTACCGGGAGCTAAATCATTACGTAGACGCATTTACGGCCAACGCAGATGTTTGTGCGGCTAAGCTGCGTGAGTGGAGACAAAAAGGTTCTAACGTGTCTCTACTGGACCTCAGAAGAGCATACCTACAAGTCCGGGTCCATGAGACACTGTGGCCATACAAGACTGTGGAAATCGATGGGAAAAAGTACTGTCTGCCCCGTCTGGGGTTTGGTTTGAATGTGGCTTCCTTGATAATGAGAGCAATTGTCAGCGAAGTACTATCTCAGGAAGAAGTTATAAGCCGCGCAGCATCATCTTACATTGATGACATTTTTGTCAATGAAGACGTGGTGCCCGCGACCCGTGTGAGAGAACACCTCGCGCAGTTCGGGTTGGAGTGCAAGAACCCGGAGCAGTTGAAGGACGGTGCACGAGTGCTGGGATTGGCAGTCAGGATGGAACGCAATGAACTGCGGTGGAAGCGAGGAAATGCAATTCCGGAGGCTCCCAGTATTGTTACGCGACGAACAATTTTTTCCCTGTGTGGTCGACTTATCGGGCACTTTCCGGTGTGCGGTTGGCTTCGTGTGGCTTGCGGAATACTCAGAAGGAGAGTAAGTTCGGTAACGAAGGGCTGGGATGATGAAGCAAGGGACACCGTACTACATCGTATGATGTTCGAAACTTTAAAATCTGCGCAGCAGAACGATCCGGCAAAGGGAAATTGGTGTGTGGACGGCAAAGAGCTGAATGTATGGGTCGATGCTAGCTCCCTAGCAATTGGGGCAGCCTTGGAGATGTGTGAAACTGTGTTGGAAGATGCATGTTGGCTGCGACCTGAAGATGACTCTCAACATGTCAACTTGGCTGAACTGGATGCCGTATTGAAAGGCATCAATTTGGCTCTCCAGTGGCAGAGCAAGGTGCTACACATAAAGACAGATTCTGTTTGCGTATACCATTGGGTCTCGGACACGCTAACTGGAAAGGCGCGAGTACGCACCAAAGCAGCAAGCGAGATGCGTATTAGGAGGCGATTAAGCACTCTTAAGGAGCTCGTGAAAGAGTACGGGCTGACAGTGGATGTGACGCTGGTTCCATCAGCACGAAACATTGCTGACCGACTGACACGAGTGCCACAGCGGTGGTTTGAGGCAATGAAAAAGAAAAACGGTCTTGACCCAGTGATAGGCGCGGTCCACACAGACGAGCTGGATGAGAGTCAAATCATGGCTATTCACAAAGATAGTGGACATCCGGGGGTGCGACGCACTACCTACTTTGTCAGGAGAAGATGTCCAACCACGACAAAAGAAACTGTCAGAACGGTCATACAGAAATGCGAGGAATGTCAGTCCATTGACCCAGCGCCAGTCAGGTGGGAAAAGGGAAAGCTGGAAGTTAACGAGAATTGGCAGAGAATTGGAATGGATATCACGCATTATGGCACCTCCCATTTTTTAACTTTAACAGACTGCGGTCCATCGTGTTTCTCCATTTGGAGGAAATTGGCAAGGCAGGACTCGGCAAGTGTGATTCATCAGTTGGAGGCAGTGTTCCTCGAGCTTGGCGCGCCGCATGAACTCCTTTTAGACAATGACACAGTTTTCTGCAGCAATATGTTCCAAGCATTTGCATGTAAATGGGGAGTTCACTTGCGATTCCGTTGTGCATACGCTCCAGCCGGGAATGGCATAGCGGAGCGATGTCACCGTACAGTGAAACGAATACCGGCTAGAATGTGTTGTCCCATACAGGAGGCTGTCTACTGGTATAACATCACACCAAGAGACGACACATCTACCTCCACTGCGCCTGCCAACAGGATTTATCAATACGAAGTTCGAGTAAAGGAGACCAATCTCGCAACTGCGTCCCCAGGTCCCAAGAACAGCTTTTACCAGGTTGGAGATCGCGTATGGGTCAAAAGACCGCAAAATCGATGTATCACGAGGTTCGGCAAGGGTGAGGTGACCAAGGTGATCAGCCCTCAGTCGATTTTGGTGGACGGTGTGCCTCGTCACGTGAAGGATTTGCGCCCTCGCCATTATGTTGTTACATCGGAGGAAGAGGGAGACTCAGACAGTATGACGTCTTCTGAAAAGACAGAGAGCATGATGCAGGACGACGGAGAGGATTTGGGCCATATAATGTACATACTGAAGATGCGGAGGAAGGACCACCCGTCTTGCCTCTACGAAGGAGTACCCAACAGAGACGAATACTGCCCCCCTGCCCTGATTGTGAAACACCGCCTATGGAGCAGACTAGTGGCAATAATGACGATGAGGAGGATGGCAGGGAGGAAGTGCTGCCTCCGGTTCTTCGGAGAAGTACCAGACAAAGACGACTGCCCCCCTGCCCCGTTTGTGATCATGAGATCAGGGGGGAGTGTAGCAGAAGTAGCAATAACTCAAATGAGGGGAAAAAGAGCTTACCTCGGGTATGTCTGTTGTGCAACCGGTTGGGGGGAAAAGAGAATTCCAAGATGGCGTCCAGGGGTTTTTATTAGCGTTTACCCCATGCAACTCTCGGAAAATCACGTTTCTTTCTCATGTGATTATGCAAATGGATAATTCCCGGCCACTATAAAAGCAGGAGGCTAGAGACGAGTCGGCAGTGTCCTGCAAATTGTGTGTGTGGGTGTTTCTGGCGATTGGAGTGTGTCTTCTTTTACCACGGTTATCACGGACAGGAATTCCCTCTCTTCTGGAGGTGGGCGATATTGACTATTTTGAAGTTGTACTGTTGCTGACAGAACATTTTTTTTTTGCCTACTACATCAGCTCTAGTCACTCAGAGCATAAAAGCGACCGTCGTGGAGGAACTGAGGACCGACTCGCCCCTACCATCGCTAGCGGTATGCCCGAACAGGGTCATAGTCCGGCCACACCTCCCAGGCTGAAGATAGTCCAACCCTCGATCCCCCAACCGTCGGCCACCGCTCAAGCGGGAATTACTTGTTCGCATGTGGTTATCTCTCTATCCACTCAATTCAAAACACAATTTACTTAAAACCAAATTGTTGCAACTCGGGCAACATTGGGTTATCCTGCTACGAATCCTTGATACTTCTATTTGTAACCTGTCGTTCTGTCTAAATGATGAAGTAAAACCAAATCCGACCCTGCGTTACAACGCTTTTATCCCTTTCTTTTTTTGCTTTTTGTTTTCTGCTCTCACTGTTTTCATCCAACACGGGTCCGTATTTATAATTACAGGTTTGGTTTGGTTTCCAACGCAAAATATTAAGAGTTTATTTTCTGCTCGATTACGTTATACTTATTTCTTATGAAATGAAAAATCAATTTATTATTAGTGGCATTGGGTTCGCTTCCTGTATCATAGGTTAATGTATATACATTCTATCTTTGGTTATCTGTCTTATTTTCTTTTCCTTTTCCTTTCGGAAAGATTTTTCGCCTAATGACTGTCTATTCATCGGTTTAAATTCATAATTAAGAACAAAACAGCATCAGAGTTCATCTAGCATATATTTTATTTATTTTATTATTTTATTATTATTATTATTATTATTATTATTATTATTATTATTATTATCCTCTTTTAAAGTAGTAAGTTTAAAGTCAGTTTAAAGACTTTAAAATTGTCGTAAAGAATAAAATAATAGCAAAACACACACTACAATATTTTTCCTCGTCAGAGTAACCAGTTAAAATGCTAAGCCCGAATCAACATGAAATATACACAACAAAATACTCTACTGATAGTGCTTTGGATCATCCACTGAGCCGACGGTTTCACTGATTCTCATCCTCTGCTCTTTCAACCATTCGGCCTCCAGTGTCAATACCCCCAACCTTTGACAGAGACGATCTCGGTTCTCTCTGAGCTTTACCATTAAGAGGGTCGTGGGGCATAATGTCATCCCACTTTTTTATTCCCAGTCTGCTATCTGCCGCATCAGTGCACCGCTTAGATTCGTAGCCGAACTGAGCACACCTTGGACAGATCGATCTCAGGTTTCAACGCTTTGTTTTTCTCCCAGTTTTCGTCCAGTTTCGACATAGTACGTTGCGGGATTTTTCTGAGCATTCTCAGTCGTGACGGTTTAACCCGTTGGCGACCTTCAACATCATGCTTTGGGACCAATTAAAATATAGTGCCTCCTGCAATTTCAACGAACTGACTTTAGAGACATCTGCCGTAATGTCTCCGTCCACCAACGCTTCTTCAAACACATTGACTAATGGAACATGGACATTTCCACTGTCTCTCACCGACCTTACTTAACCTGCTCGCTCTTCGAGTTTAAAAAACTCCCTGGCCGCATCTACAGCAATCCTCTCACTAGAGTGCCTATTCACTTATTATGACCGCGGCTGCTTCTATGACAATCGGGGATGGTCTTTGAACTGCGACACGGGTCACTCTGCAGCTTCATTTGACAACATGCTCATCTCTGCATCCTGTAATCTAAACACCATGTCCTTTTCCCCCATTGCCGGAACCAGTCCTCAAATTATCCTATATTGCCTTGTAATCCAGATTATTTAGATTACCTACGAGGGTTTGGAAGGACTTCGTCACCTTCGGTGACACTAATTTATCTTTCAATCTTTCCTCGATCAGTTCCTTGATCCTATTTATCCACTCCGTTGGTCTGTTTAATCGCTCGCCATTTTCTGTGTCCACCCTGCTATTCAACAACAACAAACCGAGAATATCACTTTTATATTTTTACTTGTGCCAAAAAACAATATGAAAACTTTAATTACTAATGACTTCAGAATATGACTCACGTTAAATGGAAGTTTAAAGGCGTTAATTACTTTACAATACATGCCAATCGGTAGTTTAAGAACGTAAACTCTTTTTAACCCTAAAATACGAATCCTGTTACTCAGTAGCCTTACTTTTAAATTAATTACACAATCTCTCCCTAAATTCAGTCTCCTTTCTTTTCAAAATACGAAATTGAAATTACGAACATCAATTTTCTTTCGTTCTTCTTTTTAATCCTTCAACTATTTTACTTAAAAATATGACATGCCAATCAATAGTTTAAAAAGTGTTGTGAGGGCATCACCCTCCAAATGGACTGTTCTATCCATTATGTAAACCATAGACCTTTTGATCCCAGGTGTGGATTAAATACCAGAGCGACCCTCGCCTGCTCGGTGACGTTTACTACTCTTTTCAGTCGTAACCTTTTTACGTTGTTGTTCCAGTAATACATTCTTTAAACTCTATTCCGTTGTTCTGTTTTCTTTATGGCTTATTCCGTTAGACAATTTTAAATACGAGGAAGAGAAAAACCATTCGCAGCGTATTTTCGGCGTTATGAAGATTTTTTTAATATTGACTCCAGAAACTGGTCTAATAAAAACAAAACCAGACTTCTACTACGAAAATTGGAAAGGGCTGAGCATGATACATTCGTGGATTACATCTTGCCTCGGAAAACAGCAGATTTATCATTCAATGAGACGGTAAATTTGTTAACAGAACTTTTCTCGCCGAAAACGTCTCTCTTCCATAAGCGTTGGAGATGTTTAAATGTGGTAAAATACGATAATGACAATTTTGCCACCTACGCAGTTGTAGTGAACAAACACTGTGTTGACTTTAAGTTGTTTGAACTAACAGCAGGCAATTTTAAATGTCTTGTGTTTGCGCTAGGTTTACCTCGGGAAAAGATCGGGAAATCAGGCGCGGAGTCCTTACAGAATTAGAAAATGAACCGAACTTAACACTTCCAAAATTGAATGAGGATTGTCAAAAAGCAGAAATTATTTTTAAAAAATGCCAGGAATATCGAAGCAGGCGTCGTGAATATAAAAAAAAGCAACTAAGAAAAAACCGTTGAATGGCACACAGACATTGAAGACCGAAAACAAAAACACCGAGCGCTTGTTTCAGATGTGGTGGAATACATTGGGTAAGAGATTGCCTATTTTTAACAAAAAGATGCCATTTATGCAATAAGATCGGAATAAAAGTTCGCACTCTAGGAAAACTCAGAATAGAAGCCGTGTACGTCAAACCAGAACTAAGGAAGTCGTAGATGAAAATCTACGCAAATATGTAACGGTTAACATTTTCGGCAAGGCTATTAAATTCCAATTAGACAGTGGATCGGATCTTTCAATAATAGATCTCAAAACGTGGAAAATATTACAAAAGCCGACTATGTTAAAAACTAACAGAACGGCGATGGCCGTTAATGACACAAACATTCATTTTGAAGGTGAATTAATTACAAACGTCACTTTACGGGGGAAAATAAAAAAGACTAAGATTGTATGTGCTAAAAGATCAGGAGAACCTGTTCGGTTCTGACCGCATGGAGGAGTTTCGTCTCTGGGTTCTTTTTATATCCACATTCTGCAAGAAAATAGATACCCGCAGAGTAGAAACGGAGAAACTTATAACTTGTTTTAAAAACGAATTCACAAACGTATTTACTCCTGGCCTGGGGAGATGTACAAAAATGGCCGCAGATTTTAAGTTAAAACCTGGCACACAACCGGTGTTTAAAAAGAAATGTAATGTTCCGTTCGCTTCCCTGGACAAAAAAATCAGGAACTAGACAGATTGGAAAGCATCGGTATAGTGGCTAAAATTGAATATCGTGAGTGGGCTACTCCGGCAGTTTACGTAAGGAAAAGGTCCGGGGAATTTCGCGTTTGTGCTGACTTCGCGACCGGACTCAACGGGTCCTTAGAAGATCTTCACTATCCATTACCTAATCCAGAAGAAGTGTTCACGAAATTAAATGGCGGCAAGTTTTTTTCTAAGATCCCCCTAAGCGACGCTTACCTACAGATTCCGGTAAATGACAAAAGCGCTAACCTCCTCTGTATTAACACTCATCGGGGTTAGTACAGATACGAAAGACTCGCGTTTGGTATCAAGGTGGCACCCGCAAGATTCCAGCAAGTAATGGATACTATGCTGTCCGGCTTGTACACCGCAATCTCATATCTTGATGACATTATTATAGGGAGCAGTCGATTACAAGATTATGGATTTAAGATCAAAGATAAATGCGAGTTCTTTTTACAGACAATATATCAAATAATCAAGTAAAGATGGTAGACGTCCAGACCACGATAGGGCGACCACTATTAAAGAAATGCCGGCACAATGGGCCATAACTCAATTGCAGAGTTTTTTGGTTTGGCAAATTATTACCAGGGGTTCCTCCCAAATATGCACAAATTACGCGCACCACTTAATAAATTGCTGAAAAAGGATAAGGCTTGGGAATGGACAGAAGATTGCAGAGATCATTTCAAGAAATAAAAAGAATCCTGCTTTCAAAACTATTCCTAGCGCATTTCAACCCGCAGCTCGACATAATTGTAGCTAGCGACGCGAGTCAATAAGGCGTCGGGCTGTGCATGTTACATCGAATGCCGGATGGCTCGGAACAGCCTATTGCTTTCACATCACGGGTTCTCCTGGCAGCGGAAAAGAATTATTCTCAGATTGAGAAAGAGGCCCTAGGAATTATATTTGCAGTTTAAAAATTCCACCGGTTCTTGTACGGAAGACATTTTGTTCTACAAACCGACCATAAGCCGTTGATATCAATTTTGGGATCAACAAAAGGACTTCCAACATTCACTGCGAACTGACTATTAAGATGGGGAACTATTCTGCTGAACTATAATTTTACAATTCAATTTCTCCCCTCAAAACAACTAGCCCATGCAGACGGTCTATCGCGACTGATTCTTGCCAAAATAGAACCTCTTGAAGATTCAGTAATCCCGGCACTACGTATTAATAGTGATGTAAAAATCATGGTAAACAATACTGTCCGCGAACTGTAGGTCACACTTCACGAAATAAAAGTCAGATTCCCTAAATGACAATTTTATTCAAACCATGAAGCAGAAATTAGCACTGGGTAACACCAGTTCAGACATTTTTTTCTGGTTGCGACGAAATACTGTAATGCGGTGAAAGGTTTGTCATCCCCCAACCCATTCAAAAAGATTCTCAGGGATTTTCACATGGGGCATCCAGGAATAAACAGAATGAGAAGCCTAATGAGAAGTTTTGTTTATTGGCCAGCTATGGACCAAGATATTACAAACATGGTGAACAGATGCAAAGGCGTCGCTTTGGCTGCAAAAGAACCAGCGATAACATATAAACCTTTGTCTATAGCTGAACAACAATGGTCGAGGATCCACATCGATTGTTCGGGACCTGTGGAGGATTTTTACTACATGATAGTAGTTGATTCTTACTCTAAATGGCCAGAGGTAATAAGATACAAAAAACCGACCATGCCAACAACGACAGATTTTTTATTGGAATTGTTTGCTCGGTTTGGGGTTGTTGAATGTTTGTTTAGCGACAACGCTACACAGTTCACCTCGACAGAGACCAGAGAATTCTGCGAGACGTATCAAGTCAAGCATATTACGACACCACAGGAACACGTCAGAAGCAACGGCCAGGCCGAACGCTTCGTCGATACGCTAAAAAGGGCATTAAAAAAGGCGTTCGGTACACGGACAGAAAAGGTCCTTCAGCAATTTCTGCAGGTTTGCAGAATCACGAGAAATCCGAACAAACCAGATGCGGGATCCCCAGCAGAAATCATGTTAGGACGGAAAATAAAATCCGTATTTGATAAACTGCTACCCAAACACATCGTACATATAAGAATCTCTACAATGCCAACGAAACTGTTTAACAGCGGAGATAACGGGTATTCTAGACATTTTAGAAATAACGTTTCTTTTTGGGAACAGGGCACGATCTTACGAAGAATCGATCATGTTACATACATCATTCAGGGCCCATATTTCCAACATAAGAGGCACCTGAACCAAATAAGGAAACGCTTCTACGAGGATCAAGAAGAACCACGGCGGGACGGCAGTAAGGCGATTGAAACTGTGTATGACTCTTTTGACGTAGACCCTCCAAAAGGGATGTCAGAACTGAGACGCCCCGGCAGAAAGAGGAAGCGCACAGACCCTTTGGTGGTCTGCTCCAAAAGGAAGAATTACAGATTTTCACAACCGCGGAAATCATCTTGGGATGGGGTGTTGTGGGGAATCACCCTCCGAATGGATTGTTCTATCCATTATATAAACCATCGATCTTTTGATCCCAGGTGTGGATAAAACACCAGAGCGACCCTCGCCTGCTCGGTGACGTTTACTACTCTTTTCATTTGTAAGCTTTTTACGTTGTTGATCCAGTAATACACTCTTTAAACTCTATTCCGTTGTTCTGTTTTCTTTGTGGCTTATTGCAAGCCATAACGAAAAGTAACGTTAACAATTATTTATTTTTAAATATTAATCCTGTCACTCGGTAGCTTCTGGTTTCAATTATTTATTCAATCATTATTGAAAATTATTATTCATCTTCAAATGCCAACCCTAAAAACAAATGCAAAAATAGGTCAAGCCCAAAGAAAAATGAACTCACTTATCAATCAGGAGTTTACGCGAATGGTGAAATCTTGCGTGACTGACACTTTAACCAAAGTTCATGATCGTTTAGTGGCCGACGTTGTGTTTTGTAATAACCTAAAGTATATCCTGGTCACGGCACCAAATGTAACCGAACTAAGACTTCAAGAAGTGTTCAGCGGTATGTAAATGCTATTCTAGGATTGTCGGATATCGGAACACCCAAGAAAGTTCAGCAGGTTGGCCTTGGTCGATTACACGATGACAAGGTTTTATGCGTGATTCTGGTTATTCATTTTCCACAGGTAGTCTGCACAGATGAAAAGAAACAACGTAAAAAAATAAAAGATTTCAGGGGAAATGTGTGGCGTGCATGCCCCCAGGTTGTATTTCTTTTATATCCACGGGTCACAGCTTGTATCCGTCGCTTGGGCAAATACCTTCTCGATCGTTGTCTCCTTAAAGAGAGTAAATAAACTAGACTGATAAGCCTGATAGCTAAGTTATAAATCCCATGGACAATAAATAAAAAAAGTAGAGGTGTCAGTTCCTTATATTATCAAACAAAAATTATAAACTACAATGTTCTGTATTATACAGTGGAATTAAATTCCGAATACATTTTTTCAACAACACTATTATTTATGGTTGAATGTAACCGCTAGTTTAAAAAGAAAAGAAAAATCTATCTGCGACGAACGATTTTGTTTTTTCCCTTATTTTGTCGGTCCGGGGTTAGTGAGAGTGGGGTATGGGGGCGGTTAAGACGAAGAGATTAGGGCAAATTTGCTCCTCCCGGTGATTTTGTATCCGAGTAACGGCCTGGGTCTGGCCAACCAGAGTGTTTTTCCCCACCAATCATTAATCACTACGTAAACATCCCTCATTCATCGATTGGTCACTACCCGCATTATGCAATCATACACTTTTCAAACGACAAATTTTTCACGCTGAGCCAGTTCTGGTTCCTGACCCTAAAGTTTATGACAGCTTTCAATTAACCAAACAAAAAACTCCAACCCAATACGATTTTCACCGTTAGTGAAATATTATGATTGTCTGAATGATATTATCCTCCCCAAATCGGTGAATTTCCATTTATTTGACTTTAGTCATTAACCAGCAAGTCTGGTTTGAATTGCACGGCGTCCTTCTGTATAAATAACTTTCTAATCAAGTTTTTCTATATATATGTAAGTTTCGCTTTATTAAGGGGTTTGATTACAAAAGAAATATGTCGCTTTTGGAGGAGGTTTGTAAGTTTTCTCTGCAATTTAATACAACGGAAAGACTTCCGGTTGTTTCTTCATACTTTATTAATATCTTGACATTAGCAGGTGACGTTACATAAGTGCTAATGCTATATATGTTTACATGGGTTTAACCATTGTCTGCTGTAACATTAAAAAATCTATATGTTCTCTTCCTTTTCTTGTCTTTTCCTATAACTTTCTTTGACTCCACTTCGTTTTGTTTTTAGTTTTCCTTATTTTCTTTGTTTCATTTTCTTTTTCTTCTTCATATTTTCCTATGTTTACAATTTTCTGCTTTGCTTTGATTTTGTTTTCTTATACTTCTTATAATTATGATTAGGGATATGACAACAGCATATTCTTTTCATTGTTTTTGAGTACATATCCAACAAAGCTAGACACAATAAATCAACCGAGAACCACACCACTCTACATAAAACATATCAGATATTAATAGATATATACATGAGAATCACAACAGGGAAAATAATATGCTGTTGTCATCGCCCTTATTATGAGTACGGTTTTTCTTGTGGGCATGATAATCCATTGTACTTTATTATTAAAAAGACTTTATATACAAAGGGAGTAAAAATGTTAATAACATGCAGCTTAAATTCTTTGACTTGATGTTATTGACTAAACATTATTTGAATTACACTGTAATATATTGTCGCCCTTTTATGTGCATATATATATATATATATATATATATATATATATATATATATATATATAGTCATCCACATACAGCTAATCAGTGGGGTTAGACATGCAACTACTTTAAGACATATATATATATATACATACATATATACATGTGTATATGTATGTATATTTATATTTATGTATATTTAAAAATTGAAATTACACGGGTGAAAGATTTTCATGAATGCATATAGTTATTTTTTAAAATTAAATGCGAATTTCTGACCCATGTAGAGTCTTCATTTTAAAATACAGATAATGTTTTTCCTTTTTTTAATGAAAGATGTTTCACCAAGTGTCGGAAATATAAAACTTTGACCTCAGTCAATATCACAGAGCGTAGCAAGCATCATATATATATATATATATATATATATATATATATATATATATATATATATATATATATATATATATATATATACATATATGCGGGGGTGTACATATATGCATACATATGTAATAAGAAAGATAGATAAATATACGTGCATATTGAATAGCTTGTCAAATAATTTATAAATACAAGCCGTTCCTCAATATACATTACTGCACAAACCGAAGACATTGCGTGCAGGATACGTACTTTAATTTCTCATAGACTTTCAATTATTTTGTTTTGGAACACACACACTGGGATTGTAGAAAATACCTGTATTATATTTGTGTCTGAGAAACTAACTAATGAGACCAGCCATGGATAGACAGGCTCGGCCGCACAATTAAACTATATATATATATATATATATATATATATATATATATATATATATATATATATATATATATATATATAAAATGGGTTAATAAATTCCAACGAAACAAAGATATATATTTAAATGAGGGAGTAGTCACCAACAATGTGTATTTTTTAACATTATTTTATTATTCCGTGTCTTGGTTTTTCATTGAGAATTATGTTTGGATCATTGTAATCATGTTTTTAAGTCATTGAAATCGTTTACGCGCGTTTCAGACGGTCTGTGATGCGTCCTCGTGAGAAATTATTTTCAAAATAATACATTTTCGGAATAATAAAATAATGTTAAAAAATACACATTGTTGGTGACTACTCCCTTATTTAAATATATATATATATATATATATATAATTAAAGGAGATTCAGTGTTTTAATGATATAAGCAGTGCGAAACATCAGTCTAATATAAATACTAGTATTTATATATAGATATTTTAATCCAAACCAAATAAAAAACAGAGTAAAGCTTAATATAAGAGGAAATAAGTTAAAGCTGTAAGTTTAAATTTACAATCAAATTTATTATTCGATTGAATAATCCCAAAACAATTCACAAAATCCTTAATTTGCTGATTTCTTTATGCCCTCTTAATAACATGATCAGCGTTCTTCTTCACGGAATAAGGACTTTGTAACTTGTTTTTGGAATATTCGGTCGAACAATACATTTATATGTAAATTTCAACTTACAGTTTTAATTTCCTTTCTCATATATATATATATATATATAGATATATATATATTTAATAAAAATAAAGTCACAAATATCGTTCATCTTTCCCTCTTATCCATAAAAGAAATAAAACATAAAAATTATCGATTTTCAATCTCGCAATGCGATAAGTGGTGATGCTACCGCTTGAGTGGAACCCCTGTACCTCATCGGCGTCAGTAGCCCCAGGAGATTCAACCTCTAGGCCAAGCGGGTTGAAACTGAAGCCCTCTACTAATTGCTATAATACATAAGACTGTTGATTATCTGAGATACATCCACTAGTATATATTATATTGCATTGACTGAATGATAGATTAAGCACAACGACAAAATGGACATGGTAAATAATTAATTATTTTTGGTTAAGATTTGTTTCTGAACGATGAGGGTATGTCAACTCGCTTAAAGATTTCGATTCATTGCAAAATAGAGTCATCCCATGAGTCGTCACCCATTGACCTTGACTCTGAACTCAGATGTGTAATCACATTTGTACTCGAGAATCGATGTGTCGTGAGTAAATTGGTAGATGAATGGAGATTACATCCCATCAACTGACCCTTAAGATAGGTATAAATTGCACGGTACTGTGGTTGTAAGTCAGTTAGAGAGACGAGTTCGAGAGAGACAGTACGACAGAGAAACTTTGAGTTTCAGGCGTAAGCATATCAGTTCTGCCAAAGGTATACAGATGAAAGTACTTTCAAGATATTCAAACCTTCATGAGACGTCCCTTCATAGTAGCAACTTCGGAAACCAGTTGTAAAATATTTTACTCAGTTCGATTAACCTTTGTAAAATGTGTAATTTGAAAGCTTTCGTCGAAGACTATAACTGTCTTGTCATATTCGTAGTTGGTAATATTTTGTAGTAGTCTATTCGATTTCCTAGTTGTATATATTTTCTATTGTAAGAGACTGACTTTAGACCGCGCTCGTAATCATATATTTACAGTTTGTAACTTTTTGGACGCAGTCTGTAACCTTCTGTGATAGTTCTACAACTGTTGTTGTCTTTAACATTTTGTCAGGGTATGCAAACTTTTCTCTTAGACTTTGATCGTAATTCGTATTCAGTAACCTTCTGCAGTATCCGATCCACATCATATGTGAAATGTCATTAGACATTTTGCCTAACTGAAAACATTTGATGCAATGCTAAATCTTAGATAAACACAATATTTCATCCGACATTTCGTTCGGTTCCATTGTTCATTAAACTTTGCTATCACATTTTCGTTTTATTATTTTCTGCATTAAGTGTTCTTTGTTTCAAATTTCTTTTCCTCCTTTGGGCAATGTTCCAAAAAGAGCTACTGCAGAATAGTAATGGCGTCATTGTTCTTTGCTCGTTTTAATTATACTTTTCTTTAATTTTATTACATTCATTATAAAATGTCAGTAAACTTTTTGGAAGACAATTTGGTATGACTTCCTCTCTGTAAATAAATTTCATATGTATATATATATATATATATATATATATATATATATATATATAGAGAGAGAGAGAGAGAGAGAGAGAGAGAGAAAGAGAGAAAATAAAAAGGAACAAACCGTATTATGTGTTCATCAACGTTTCGCCTTTATTTCGAGACTTCCTCTGGATGAATGAGATTAAGAAACAAAAAATACCATATATATATATATATATATATATATATATATATATATATATATATATATATATATATATAAAAGATAAACTCAAATAGTGAAGAATTCATTATTTACTGAAAAATAAGTTTTTAAAGCAAAGGGAATATAATAAGTATGCTAGAATATAACAGAATAAATTAAATTGTGGGTACTCATCCATGCACAAGATATGAACTCTTCCAAACTGAATTAATAAACGGAGACATACCGAATTTCGGTGTATGTGGGGGGTCGTGTAGTTAGCAGGACGTCAGTCGATGTTCCGATCTCAACAATGTGTCCCACAGTATTTGAGTGACAGTTTTTGTGTCAGACTGATGCAAATGTACTTACTAACGCCCTAAGATTTATCCTCCAAAACGCTGCATGCTGACTTTCGGAAGAAAGCAAGTGTATCGCTTGTTGTCTAAGGTGCCCACATTGGGGAATGCCGACGAAGCCACTCAAACTTATTTTTTCCAGGAATAGTGCTCCTCCACTCTTGGTTCGCTAGACTATAGTACGAGCCTTGAACCTTGTGTCATATATCGTCGCAATAGGATAGAAATGAACACTGTGTCTATTTCATAGCACACCATCTTGGCTTTACGTATTGGGAGTGTTTAGTTTTCAATACAAATACCTTTTTTATAACTACTATTCGTGTCAGTGTCTTTCTTAAATGCCACTTCTAAACAGTTTAACTCGAATGAACAAAAAAGGAAATCACACAAATTTAGCGACGGTGAATTCAGATTCAGAAAGCACAATCGCCAACAAAATACATTTCGACCAAAAAAGAAAAAAAGAAAAACAGGATAAAACTATACTAGTAATTAAACAACAACACCATGCGACAACTGAGTAGCATTCCTAACGAACAAGACACTCTTTTTACTGAGATTGCGACAATAGCCCCAAATTTCGTTCGACTTATGGTAAAGAGCTTGGCCGCGTTTATTGGGATAATCAGGCTTCTTTACAAATACATTTAAATAATACAGTCCTATCCTCTAACAGCACAGGCGAGTCATTCAAATTAAAAACTAGTGTAAAACAGGACTGCGTCGCTCTTCATTATGTTTGTAACAGCCATCACACACATAGTTAACAACGACCTTCTTCCAGGACTTGACATAATTTACTCTCTCTCTCTCTTTCTCTCTTTCTCTCTTTCTCTCTCTCCCTCGCCTGAGGTCGGAAAACAAAACTTCTCCCATCTCTGAATGAATTCCAGTATGCCGGTGACAAGTGCGTGGCGTTCATATCGGTAGAACACGTGCAGCAAATTATGAATGCCTGTAACCGCGCCTATACTCTGTTCGGCATTGCCATTTAATCTAAAAACATCTCAAAATATGTACCAACCAAGCTTGCGAACCGGGCCGACGCTACCTTCTTTTGCATCGGCAGCAAACCTCTAGAGAACCTTTTCCCATAACTTGGAAACCACCTGTCATCTAACACTTACATCGAAAACGAAGTTTAAACTACATAATAAACGCCGTAGCCGCCTAAATTCGTCTTTAAACACATATGTTCCAAGACAGAGACATCCGGACAGACACCAAAATTGCTTAATAGAACGCTCCTCTACTTATGATGCTCCTCTACACCTTTGAGACCTGGTCGACGTACAATCGATACGTCAAAGCAAGAAGAAGTTTAACCAACACTGCTTTGGATCATTCTAGATATCTCCTGAGAGGACTATCGTAACACCCTCAACGCCCGCCAAGATTCCAACACCATCAGTTCGAATTCATCGTGATTAGAAACCAGTTGAGGGAGTCAGGCCACATTGTTAGGATATCGGATTCCCGGCTGCCTAAACAACTTTTCTATGGGCAGCTAAAATATGGAAAGTGCAGCCGAGAAAGCTAAAATACCATACTAGGTTCTTTTAAAGTAAAAATTGAACACGTAAGATATCAACACGAGCACTTCGCCGAAGACTCACCTACTTTCGAGGCTAACCGACATGCGGACATCAAGGAAAAGAAAAAAAGGAGAGAGAGCGAGAGAAGAACGCCCTGGAGCCAACCTTCTAAATGGAGATATAACTGCCTGCCCTCAAAGACCGTTTAAGGTCAGAATCTGCCTTGTCGGTCAACTGTACACACATTTAAACCCAGAACATGACCATCACTCTCACCGTTAAGGGGTTGTTAAGATTATATATATATATATATATATATATATATATATATATATATATGATGAAAATAATTGAAATAGTCTTGTTCATCAACGTTTCGTCCTTATCTCGCGACTTCCCCCGGATGAATGAGATTTAAAAAACAAGAACACCAATACGAATATTTGAAACATTTTCCGGGATTAATAATAAAAAAATCATATAAACCATACCTTTCTCTCATAAACACACCTCTTTTTTACCTACACACACCAATAATACAATAATTTGCAACACACTAAACAAACTAGGTATTCTACTAATACAAGCCAAATCGCAAACTATAAGACAGATATTAAAAGCAACAAAACATCTCCAGAACAAACCAGTTTCTAATGCAGCCATATACACTATACCTTGCCAAAATTGCCATTGTAGATACGTTGGTGAAAACCAGCGTAAGTTAGAAAAAAGGCTCAATGACCATAAAAGAGATATAAGAAATAGTAATTCTCTGAGTGCATTATTTTCTTGTTCATTGCAGCATAATTACACCTTTGACGTTAAATAAGCAAAAATAGTTAAATGAATTTCAAATAAACCGCGCCAGAGACTTCTTTAATCAGCGTTTATCGCAAATTCGAGCACAATTAAACAACATGCAGGTTTCTATAATATAGCGCCATTAATAAGTAAACTTTTATTAAAAGAACATAATTTAATTGTAGACACTGGTTAACCTTTTCACACCATAGAAACACCACCTGTAATAATTTTAACTGACAAATTTTTCTCGGAAAAAATATTAACGCCGTTCATATCTTTTAAAAACATTAACGACTATATAACATTATTAAAAACGCAAACTCCCCTCCTTTTTTGAATTTCCAACGTCTTTTTCCGTTTTTGAAATATAACAGCGTAATACATTGCACATGAAAATTTTTCAAATATTTCTATTGGTGTTTTTGTGTTTTTCATCTCATTCACCCAAAGGAAGTTCCGAAATAAAGACGAAACGTCGATGAACACATAATTTGCTTTGCTCCTTTGTATTTCGTCACTCTCTCACTCTTTTTACACATACACACACACACACACACACACACATATATATATATATATATATATATATATATATGAATGATGTGATGATTGCAACAACTAAATCACGAGTGGTCTTTTATTTGCAATCAATATAACTGGATTAATGTAAACTGCAGACAATTATATATTTGACTGAATTTTGTTCAAACTTTATTAAGTATATTTAAACGTATTACATCTCCCCTCAAAAAAGGTACCCCGTCCCAACCTTGTAACAATATTGGGTGTTTAATTGCAAAATAAACAGACGTGATTCGGGGATATTCACCTCGACTACACAAAACGGACGTTTGAGAGTAAACTATATAGTTTATCATGTATGAAAACAAAATAATATTATTTCATACCGCACAGAAAGTTATATTGAATATAACAAGATAAATTTAAAAGACTTATGAGAACGACATAATGTGTTTATTACAAAAACATAAAGGTCATCACCACCAGGACGTTTTTTTTAAGAAAGAAAAGTAAAGAAAAACAGTCTGTACACATCTTAACTATCTCTATAAAAATAAGGAGATAGGAAGCAGGCGAAACACCATCAGTATTACAAATACTAGTGTTTCTATTAGATGGGTTAATAACACTTTTATTATGAGATACGCGGAAACACATATTTCAATATACAAAGTTCAGTGTTGCTCGTTGACCTTTGCGCCTCCCTGTCGGAAAGGATCGTCGTTTTCTTTAGCCGCTTGTTAAAACATTTGATCATGTACACGAGAGCTACGACACAAATTGACCCTAAATCAGCATATTAGATTAGCTTTGCTTAGGGCTGAGCCCCATTAAATAGGAGTTGGCTCAGCTAGAAAATCAGATGGGGACGCAAAACTTTTAACGTCCGTATTCCGAACAATAACCAAATGACGTGTATTCTTTTCAAACCCCCAAGTGTAATAGAATAAAATATGCATTTTTGAATAGAGAATTTAGTTATTTAATCTATCAGCCAATCAGATTTTTACTTTTCGATTGCACCCTCCCCAAATTGATGCATGACATTCAAATTAAATCAATTCAAATATCAATCGCAAAACAATATCCAGTAATCCAGTGCATGCCAAATATAGTATTAGCAATGCAAGAGTGTATTTTCCCCAGGAAAATGCAAATTCCAAATGGACATCTAAATTCGTAAACATTTTCTGCAATATATATATATATATATATATATATATATATATATATATTGCAAAATATTTATAAATAAATTGATATATACATACACATATATATATACATATATAATTTGCAAAAATATGTATAATTATATGTATATATATATATGCATATATATTGAATTATTATAGTAAAATAAACAATTATATATATATATATATATATATATATATATATATATATATATACAGAGGGAGAAAGCGAGTGAGAGTAGAAAAGAAGAAAATGGTTAGGGTTAAAAAGATGGAGTACATTTGTATGTGTTTAGGTGGACACATGTTTCGGCTCGTGTATTGACTATAAACAGAATGATTGATTAGATTGTTTATGTTAACGCCAAAAAATGTACAGATGTAAGTTATAAACCAACAAAACAACATATTAGCTAATGTAAGAAATGAAAGTGCTATGGTTATCGAGGCCGGCTATGACTCGTCTTGTTCTGGCTTAAGTCTGTCGAACCTATTTCAACACTTACACTAATCTCCTTAGCGGCTCTAGTTTATAAATAATTATTGAGTTTGTTTCAATATTTTATCAAACATATTAAAAGTGTTATTTAGATCAACGAAAATCCATTTTTTTATGAACCGACAAACATACAGGTTTTTAAATTTTACTAATAACTGTCATTTTACACACATTAAAATATATTTTAAAAATGATTCCAGCATGAACAAGTGAATCATGCATGGTCCCCCGTGAGTGCATAGTGAAGGAGGCATAAAAATAACTAAGTAAAGCATCCTCCCCTATTTAGCCTCAAAAGTATCCAAGGGAAGTCATCTCCGTGAAAATGAACAAACGGTGCAGTTATAGTCCTTAAAATATGTAAATTTGAGTTCTGCACCATGCAGAAAAAGAAACGAGTACGGCCATCATTTGCCCCCCCCCATTTAGACTCAAAAGTCCCCAAGGTTCAACTGTATATAAATTTGAGTTCAGCACCTTGCAAAACTGCTAAATTGACATGCACAGAAAATGTTGGACATATATGGAAAAATAGTCCCTAAAATGGCGTGTTTTTATTAGCCCTAAAATAGCCCCCGGGGCACTCCCAAGAGTTATCGCTAAGTAAAGACAAACAAAATTATATAGAAATCAGTTAGTCACAACTTTTCAGAAAGTTTTATAAAAATCGAAGGCATAATTCTTTTTTATAAGCACAAACGTGTCAATTTTATCCATTTTAACACGAAAGGCACCCCTAAGGGGGCAACGGTAGTTTTCCCGGAAAATCCGTTCTGTTACATTTTACTCATATCATGTTTAATGTTTGTGGAAAATTTCAACAAGTCCAAAACGTAGTTATTGAGAAAAGTACGGACAGACAAACAGACAACGGTGAATTTACAAGCCCGCCCTCCTTTTGTCGGGGGATCAAAAATGATTATATACCTGAATGATTAAATGTGATTTTTTTTCATATATTCGAACTCTATTCACATTAAAACAACTCATGTTTAATTACTTCTATGGTAAACCATAGAAGTTGATCTATCGACACAGGATCCGACTTTTCAATTATATATTTGGATTCGTGAAAGTATACGACTATGTATTTATCAGATTATTTCTAATAAATTTATATTATATAATATACATTGTTTTCAAATTTCTAATATTTATATAAAAAAAATCCGCAATAATTTTATTAGCAAAAATTTTATCAATAGTAAAACGTCTGCTTTCACTCTATTCTACGAACAGATATAGCACATTAGTAATTTCTATCAGGTTAAGATCTCATTGAACATTTTATGAAAATGCATTTTTAAACGAATGCCAAAATGATGATTAATACATCATTGTGTTAATGTTAATACTATTCTTAGTGAAATAGCAGTTCTGTTGTCATAAAATCGCCTCTTTCGTGTTCATAGGTAGACAACGCCTATTAGATTTTATGGTTTCATATTAAAAAATGATAATATGTCTCGCTTTATCTTTTCTTTCGTAGCTGCTTTAAAAACAAGTACTATTTTACCAGTCCAGCGGGGCTGTGATCTCAAAAGGACAGCCAGCTGCGCAACCTTACAAAAACCTGAAAAAAAGTAATCTTGCAGTGGTTCCTGAACCTCTGCGCAATGAAAATGCAATAGGTTCACCCAACTGTACGATATGTCATCTTTCAGAATGATTTAACAGCAAGAGGAGGAAGAAAACAAACGAAACAGAAGCCACACTCAATAGCATAACAAAGGACGTAAGTCGTGATTTGAATTTACAAACATGTATTTAGAAGCAATGACAATAGTCCAGATAAGTATATAATTCAAACGATACATAAAAAGGTGAGCGTAAAAAAAATATTAGTCAACAACAACAACAACAACAACAACAGCAACAACAGCAACAACAACAACAACAACAACAAAAGAAAAATGTGTGTACCATTGTTGGATACAAACTTCAGTGATGAGCACTACTATTTTTTTTCTCTAAGTTTCCCTTTCTCTCTAACTTAATTTCCCTTTCAATTTTTTCTCAATATCGGGGGGGGGCGGGGTATCTTGCTGTTTCGAGTTGATACGTCGTTCCTTCGTCCGGTATTACTTTTATTCCAAGAGGTCTTACAGATTACTCTGATGGGATTCCGACGGAGACTACGGACTGTACCGACTGATTGACTGCCCCTGACTACGGGAACTCACCGTCCACTAACCATGGAACTCACCCTCTGCCGACTGACTCCGAAACAGCTCTGGAGTAAAATTTATCTTGAGCATGTGATCGGGCAAAGGCACGATCTCCTCCTCATTCAACCAATCAATGAGTGCCATATCGATTGACGCAGCAGCGCCCGACCGGCTGATGCAATTCCCGAGGTTTAGCCGGACTCACCGTTTTAATTCGCCTGTTTTGACGGCTTTTTTTATCATCAATCCGAATAACATGCGCGGACACAGTGTTTAATGAATAATTATAAAAAAATATTTTTTTTTCAATCGAAATCTCAAAGCGTTTTTGTGCGGCCATATTTAGCAGCAATTCAAAATAAATATCCAACCAAAATAACCGATTACTCAACCACGCTCGACCTTGTCAATGCGTTCAATTCTATTCCACAACAGGTTAAAATCACAAGCGGAATGGCTTTTATATTTGCACAGAATTACATCTTTAACTTATTATTTGTCGTTTTCGCTGGCTAGTGAGTTCAATTATATTACCCCCCCCATTACAAGCATCAATCACCTCATGAAACGAATCAACAACTCCCCTCCTACCCGGAAATATTTTTAAACAAATAATTATTATGTATCACTTTCGCATGGATATTGCATCATTGATTGCCCACTCAAGCACATACATATACTAGCACTGATATTTACTAGTTGACATATTGCTAATATAATAATAACCCGTAAGTATATTGACAATTAGCTTGGTTATAAAGCCGAATTTCCCTGGACTAACTACACTGGTGAGACACTGCGGTCCTTCTCATACAACAGCGTTACATAATTATTATGTATCTAGCGTTGTTACTTACTTTTTATTTGTAAACCCTGTTCTAGTAGTATTTACCGTAGTGTTGTGATAATAAATAAATTTAAAAAAAAAACATCAACACGGAAAAAGAAATAACATGTTCGGTGCTAGATAGAAAACACCTATTAGATTTTATCTCAAATGAAATGCGAATTATCGCACGCATCTTATTTGACTCATGCTTAGGAATAGAGACAATGTTTACGAATGATATATCACCTGTCGTTTCCAACGAATTAACTACGGTTAACAATGTGAGCAAATCTAGAAGTTGTAGCATTATAGATTTTTCCTATACTTTAATAATCCTTGACTTTTATTATTATGCAATAGAACGTTACTATCTTGTACCTATATCGCAATTTGAAACTAATACAACAAATTGCTTTCGTCTGTAATTGACATTATCTAGAGAAAAAGATATAACCCATTCGGAGTAAAACTATTTATGTTTGCAAAGAAATAAGGGTAAACTGCGCATGTTCTCTTAAGTAACATTATCGCAACAAGCGCTCATCATTGATTCATCACTGACAACAGCAATAGGTCTTCTTTGGAATCTAAGTGGTATCAGTTCACTCCGCACTCTTCAAATAGAGTTCTTCATAATGTTCTTCCTCTATGGACATTTTAATTCTTATTGGCTTTTCACGGTTATTTTCGGTTGTATAATCCGGAGATGGTGCGATCATACTGTGCGGCTTTTTGAGAGGGGCGGTTTATGGAATTATTATTATTATTATTATTATTATTATTATTATTATTATTATTATTATTATAAAGATATGTTGCAAGGTCGTTATTTTCATGGGAGGTGCCCGTCTGAGCATTAAATTATACCACCACGCTGTCAAATAATCAGAACAAATATTCGTCTAGCTTCAAATGATGTCAATATGTTGCATTTCTCATTCAGTGTACCTAGAACTGCGCATAATGTTCATGATTTAACTTTCTTTTCTCAAATTGCCTGTGGAACGCAGTTCTACGGAGATGCCTTCCAGCTGACTACACCATTGCTTTATTGAATTCCTCTGGTAACAGGTGCTTGTGCCGAACTCTTAAACAGTTGCAACAATCGTACGTAATTTTATCTATGTCTAAATATTCACTTGTAAAACTCCGTACCACATTTCCTCGAGGAGCTTTTGAGCTTTTATAAATGGTGAGTCATTTGTAAAAAAATGTTTTCATGTGGTGGGTATTTCACAATTACACTGTTATCGTTTTTACGTTTCAATTGTATGTGGCGTCAAAACATTGAATCGTTCGTTTGTCAGTCTTTAAACTTTAGTTTGAAACGTGGTTTTATCAATAAACTAGCGTTAGTACCCGGCGTTGCCCGGGTTTTTGGGTGTGTGTATGTAGGAGAGTGTGACCCTGTTTTAATATATTAAAAAAAAACGACAGAAAAACCAATACAAAGCAAAACAGCTAACAAACGTAAAAAAAGAAAAAAGTTTAGGTAGAAAGACGGGCACGAACTCGAAACACTGAGGCTAAGGCGGAGAAAAATGCCCGACACGTTACCCCTACGCCAAAGAGACATACAACTGAGATCAGATAAAATTAAGTGTTAAAAAAATCTTGCAGGAGGTTTTAAACTAACGTCAACGTTTTTTAGGTCAAACATGACGTCATTTTCGTAGTAGCAGGAGCAGAGAAAATGAACAAACGATTTTTTCGGCAACCCTCCCTGTACAAAACTGATGATTTTAGGGTGAAGAAATTAATGTTTTTGGCGAAGGTTTCGATATTTGTCGGGCGAAGGCTGGAACTTTAAAATGATACCTATCTGGCGAAAATCCGTGGCCCGTGTCGAAACTTTTTGCGAGACATACAAACACACGCACATACATACATACATACAAACATACACACATTTTCGCTTATATATATATATATATATATATATATATATATATATATAGAGAGAGAGAGAGAGAGAGAGAGAGAGAGAGAGACTAGCGGGGGTACCCGGCCTTGCCCGGGTGTTTGGAGGTGTGTGTGGTGTTAAATAAAAAAGAAACTGGGGGGATAGGATCGAACCGGAAGCCCTGAGGCGAAGTTTGAAAATAAAATCGGCCAGCCAGAATGAGTTACTGAAAGATGTTTGAATTTATTTAAGTAAGAACCAAATTGACAAGTGCGCGCACGGAAGTCGTAGAGCAATTCAGCAAATGAGGTAAATGACCAGGTTTGTTTGTTATAAGCGAAGTAAACAAAGAAAACAACGTTAAAACTTAAGCAGGGGAGGTAATCAAAACATCGAACAAAAACACAAAAAAACTAACGTAAGGCAAACGAACGATGTTAAATGTTAAAATCGGAAAAACAAAAAAGAAATGGCTTAAAAAAGCCTATTTCGATATTAAAATTTAAAAAATCGGTAGGTACCCGGGTGTTTTTCGGTGTGTGGTCGGGGGGTGTAAGCGAAGTAAAAAAAAAACCCAGAAAAACGAACGTTACGTGAAAAATGGCTTAAATAACACTCGTTTAATATGTAAATTTAAAAAATCGAAAAAAAAGACATCTCACACCACAATTCGAACCCAAAACGTTCAGATAACGAACCAACGTGCTACCCAACTGAGCTAACGCGACGTAAATGAAATTTAGTAAGTTTTTCAACTATTTAAAGTAAATCAGGTCATGACGTCATCTGACGCATGCGTAGAACCGGTCATCGTCACGAGAGGACCGTTTTTGTTGCCCCCCCCCCTGTCGAAAATTGTCGATTTCGGGGTGAAAAAAAATGAACGTTTTTTGCCCCTCTTTCGATATTCTTCGACCGAAGGATGGGGCTTTAATATGCTATCGAGTTTGTGAATTTTCATCGTGTCTGTCGAAAGATTTTAGCGGATACAAAAACACATATGAAAACATACAAACATACATACATACATTTTCGCTTTTATATCTATAGATAAGTCTAAGAAGATGCTAATCGATCTGTGAATTAAATTCGAAATATTTTAACCCCTTGCATATTTAATTTTTTATGATCCTATTTCCTGTGACAACGGTCATGGAAACAAGTGTTCAAGGGTGGCGTGTGCGTATTGTAAATAGTCATGAACATTCGAACTCGAAACACAACGGATACGAAACAGAAAAGGTGAGATATGCTAGTATTTTTCGAATTTTAGCATCTAAAAAGCCGGTATTTCTTTCATTGTCCACAACATTTTTTTGTTGGCTCGGAGTCGTTTGAACGTACGGTTAAGTCGCATATCAGCTGAAAGAAAGAAATACGGATTGTCTACGAACGTCGAAACAGGAAAAGAAAAGGACTGTCGTTTTTGCGTGAGCTGATAACGTTGCCAGCTAAGGAAATATATTTTTGTTTGCACAAACATTAAACGGTATTGGGTAGTTCAAAAGTAAACTTTAATTTCAACACATCAATTTATTTCAGCGGTTATCGTGGCGAAGATACGACAAGCAGTGACATGGTGCAGTCATTTACCGGCGAGAGAGAGGTAGTGGCATGGCTAGAGGGTTATGGTTGGTAGCGAGACTTCAAAAGATAGATGATGGAGCAAGCCTACTGCCAGTGTATCTGGAGGAGGATGCAGTGCCCCTCTACTTGAGGATGAGCTATACTGACCAACCGGACGTTGAGTGGATAGAGGCTCGATTAAAGGAGGCATTCACAGATTGGGTGTTCACGGCTTATATGAAAGAAACCATGGTAAAATGGGTTGGCGATCAGGTAAATGTTTACACGAGAAATATCAGGCGGTTGGTTGGACTGGCTGCTTTCGAGTGACTGACTAGAAAATCTCGCCAAACGTGTGTTTTTCACGGGTTTCACTGATTCCACCTCCATCGACATCCAGCAAACGCCAAAAATTGAGACCGTAACAATGGGGGATCTAATAACAAGGGCAAAGCTGATGACGTAAACCAGGGAACAAAGCCATCACATGTTTGCAGTCGTGAGTCCATCCAATAGTAAATCTGCTGTTCCTACCGGGAATAACTCTAGCACAGGAGTAAACTGCTACAGATGCGACCGCAAAGAACATATAGCGAGAGACTGCCGAAGACATGGGATCAATTGCTACCAATGTGGCAAGGTTGGGCACTGGGACCAGGACTGTTCGGTAAACGAACTAGGGGACGAGGTATTAGCGCCAACATACTCCCCAATCAAGATGTAAATTTGCTGGAGATTATGTCTACGTTGATGGAATGCGGTGTTTGGCATTAATTGAACAGGATGTTTGCATAACTGATATTGATTCTGGAAGACAACGAAGTGGATGTCTTGACTACTAAAGGATCGTTACGCACGTGGTGCAGAAGAGAAGTATTCACTATTTTAACAAACGATACTATACATGTGAGGATCGATGATCCGGTTATGCCTCGTAAACAACGGGCAGTTGATTTGTTGTTGAGGCTGGATGCAACAAAAACATTTGGATGCAGAACTGTTGAACCTAGGAGTGCAGTTCGGATCGGAGTAGGAAAAATCTCCATGTGTGCTGCTATGTCCATCAGTGAACCGGACTTTCTTGCTACGTTTGACCATCAAAAACGAGCATGGATTGCGGCATGGAAATTGGAAGATAACTGCCTACTTAAAGGACTGCGAAATGGAGTGCCAGAATATCGAGTGGCCGCGATACTTCGACCAGATTTTAATCAAAACCTCTTGGCATGGATTTACAAGGGTTGTCTTGTGCCATACCCGGAAGAAATACTCGGGTCTCCCAAGGTATATCTTCCGTTGATGCCCGTGATGGAGCTGAATAAGGCAAAAGTACGCCAGTATTGAACTACCGCGAACTTTACGATCATGGATATGAACTCACGGCGAATGCAAATGTTTGTGCTGCTAAGATGCGCGAGTGGCGCTAAAAAAGAGCAAACGTGTCACTGATTGATCTCCGAGGAGAATATCAAGTATGAGTTCACGAGACATTGTGGCCATACCAGACAGTAGACGTCAGTAGAAATAGATACTGTCTGATATGTTTAGCGTTTGGCTTAAACTTGGCTTCTCTCATTATGGAGGTTATCGTTAGCAGGGTGCTATATCAGGAGGAAGCTGTGGATGGCGCGGTGTCGGCTTACATCTATGATATCTTTGTTGACGAAGCCTGCATCTTGAGTCCGGGAATATTTAGCTTGATTCGAGATGGAATGCAAGGGCCCGGAACAGCTTGGGGACGACACATGTGTGCTGGGACTGATAGTCTTACGAGAGCACGGTGTGCTGCGCTGGGAACTTGGGAAAGCAATCGCAGAAATGCCCAATATCATATCACGACGGACTGTATTTTCTTGTGTGGAAAGCTCTTAGGGAACCTTTCAGTATGTGAGTTGATGCATGTAGCATACGGAGTAATAAAGGGAAGAGCATGTTCAATCACAAATGGCTGGAATGACAAGGTGAAAGAATCCCTATTCCGATATATTATGTACAAGAATGTTGTTAGAGTAAAGCGGAATAATCCAACTCGTGGAAACTGATGCGTAGACAGCTGGAAACTGAACGTATGGGTCGATGCCAGTGTGGTAGCAACCGGAGTGGCCTTAGAAAACGATGGAACTGTGGTGGAGAACGCTTGTTGGCTGCGACCTGAGAACGATGCGCACCATATTAACCTGGCTTAATTGGATGCCATATTAAGGGAAATTAACTTGTCACTCCAGTGACAGATCAAGGTGTTGCACATAAAGACCGACTCTGCGTAAATACACAACTGGTTATCAGACACTCTCAGTGGGAAAGTGCGATTTTACACCAAAGCTGGCAGTGAAATGTTCATTAGAAGACGACCAAAATACCCTCAAATAATTGGTGAACGAATATGAGCTCTCAGTAGATGTTACATTGTTTGCGTCAACCTATAAAATGGCTGATCAATTAACGCGTGTATCACAACGATAGTTTAATACCGTGAAAAAGGCTGCGGGACCCAAGCCACTGATCGATGCAGTGTATGTCGTTAAGCTGAAGGTGACCCAGACCATGGCTATTCGCAGAAACAGGGAAAATTTAGGGGTGCGACGCACCACTTATTTCGCCCGAAAAGTTTACCCTGGGACAACAAAAACAGCAGTCAGATAGAATTCTGAACGTGCGTCGAATGCCAATATGCAGATCCATCGCAAGGTCACTGGAAGAAAAGAAAACTGGAGGTATGCAGTGATTGGCAACGGTTGGGAATGAACACTACTGTGCTTACCATTTCCTAATTAATATGGATTGTGGCCCTTCCCGGTTTTCAGTGTGAAGGCAATAAGCACGGCAAAACTCGGAAACTATAATTCGCCAACTCAAAGTGGTCTTTTTTAACGTGGTCCATCTCGTAAACTAATGACAGATTACAACTTAGCCTTCCGCAGCAAAGAAAATTATGGATCACAGATGAATGGTATTTGAACTTGATATTTCTTTGTGCATATGCCCCGGCCGAGAATGACATAGCCAAGCGATGCCAGCACACTGTGAAAGGGATACCAGCTAGAATGCACTGCTCCATACCAGATGCAGTCTACTGTTACGAGTGATTCCAAAAGGCGACGAGTCATTTTTGATTTCACCAGCCAATGCTACAGCGGTACGAGGTCCGTGTGAAAAGAATAGATGTTATCCTACCAGTAGCAGGCCCCGAGCATAGTCCCGACCAAATTGGAGACTATGTGTGGGTGAAGGCACCAGATAGTTTTTGTACAACTAGATTTGGCCAGGTAACCAAGATAATTGGTCCACGGTCTGTCTTGATGGATAGGATACTCTGATACGTGTAAGACCTGTGCTTTTGATACATTGTGCTCTCGTCAGAAAAAAGAACACGATAATGCAACATCTTTGGAGAGTGGGTCGGAAAGTCTGATACCCGATGATGAAACAGATTTGAAATATGGTCATAAGGCAGGAGTAGAAGACGCGCACGCTCCTGGTGAAGTCTACTGGTCTGAAGTGGCCGAACAATTACGAAAAAGCATCCGAAAAAAAAATAAAACACCATGATGTTATGCAGCGTGTTTTATAATCAGATCAGGGAGGAATGTGACGACGTTCATGGAAACAAGTATCCAAAGGCGGCGTGTGCATATTGTAAAGGATCAGCAACACTTGAACCCGAAACCCGACCGATAGGAAACGAAAAAGTGACACATGCAACATAAGACACAGTATTCCTTTCATTGGCGACAACATTTTTCATTAACACGGAGTCGGTTGAACAACGGTTGATTCGCATATCATTGGAAAGAAGAATTTTCTATGAACGCCGAAACGGGAAAAGAAAATGGATTGCCGTTTTTGCGTGTGCCTATAACGTTGCATGCTGAAGAAAAAAAAACAACTTTTTTTGAATAAACATTTAACGATATTCGGCAAGTGCACGGAAAACTATAATCTCAACACTTCATTTCCTTACAACTGAATTTCTATGAAATTAAATGGAGAATTAACAGTATATTAGTAGGCGTACGGGCCCCTGCTGGAATTTCGCGATTTCTTTTTCCATCAATCCGTAGAATGTACTGTTCATAATTATATTCTATTCGTCATTATAAATATCTCTAAAAGATCAATACTATTAATTAAAAAAAAAACATGAATTTATTTTCCCGTAAATTTTTTTATTGCCAACTGTATGCTCTTTACATAAATAAAAGAAATAGGTATCTTCTTGCATTATCTATTTAAAATCGTACACTTTATAAGGTTTCGATGGTGTCTTCTAAAAATAAACACTTATGAAATATATGTATTATTGTTAATCATCGTTAATTCACTTCGTATGGATCAGGCGATTATTTTCGGCATTCGTTTTTCCGATATCTTTCTAGTTAGAATTACTTCTAGAAAAGCGTCAGGGGCATAGGGCATATGAATGTTTCTAATATCCCTGTGATAAAGGGTTTCTGTGAAACGAAGTAGAATCCAACTTTGCACACCCGGGTTGGCACACCAGTCTGGGTCGTTAACCACTTATCAATCATCCTCTTTTAGAGGTGTATACTGAAGCAATTCTACAAGTTTCAGTGTTTATATAAAGCATTTATGTTTTATAAAAACAACGTTTACCATGTGTTGGAGTGTTTAGATTGACCGACTATCAGCTAGATAGGCGTCCGTTTGATTTTGGCTTGACGCAATGATGTTCACTTTTTAGTTACCTACTAAAACTGACTACTTATCCAGACCATTAGTCGATTGAGGATAACAGTTAAGTGAACTTATCAAGACAGTATAAAACATCATAAGAATTAGGACTGGTCATAGATTAGACTATTTATAAGGTCAACTCAAAAAATCTTGTTAACAGTGTTGAGATAACTGTCCGATTTGCTTAGATTGAAAACTATTGTTTATGCAGTTATCAACAGAGAGAGTGTTTCGTCGTATTACAAACACATGCATATATATATGGGTACACACACACACACACGCATATATATATATATATATATACATACATAGGAATGTGAGGTATATACTTGTTTTTACAGTCAAACAACGTCGTAGCTCACACGAGCCACGAGAGCCAACAGACTGAAGACCCAAGACTCGACTTTCGCCCACATCATTTGGAGACATTCGGACTCTGCATTTTAAACCTGATTTTTTTTTTTGCATGCGAAGCGAGCACTTTATAAACTGACCAACCGCGCCACACACAAAGAAAGTCTGTTATCTTACATAAGTCAACAAAACCGCGGCGAAATCCGACTATGGAATTTACGTACTTCGTTTCAAACAAGGGTTTTGGTCATCCAAGCACTGAGGACCCAAGCCGACGTCTTACACTCATATATTATTAAAACGTATTGCGGCCATGTTTATGTGAGGGAGCATAATATTGACATCACTAGTCTTAGACTTACGGTTTCTTGGCGTTCATGGTTCCTAGGAGGTGCGACGTTGTTTGAATGTAAAAATAATTACATATATAGATAGATACTTAGATAGATATAGATAGATCTGGGGAGACATTATACTTAGTGAAAAACTATGTGTTTCATCGATTGAATCAAAGTTTATTTTTACACTTTTGCTATCTCATTGTCACCAGTTTGTTATGTAACGCATATTGTAGAATCGTCTCTTTTTTTTCGATGTGACAAATCATCAGTGTTATATCACAACGTGGCTGCTTTCTGTTCGGAACTCAATAGCCAGAAAGAAAATCCTGTAGTTACGATCTTTTCATTATTTTCATGTATTGAAAGAAAAATATTACGCATGCGCCGTGATACTCATTGCTCATACATTTTCGTACAAACGAATAATACCCGATCATGACAGAAGAACTCGTGATCTCATCAAGTTTCGTACTTTCAGCACTACATTTAATAAATAACATAATAAGAGAAGTTCGAAAATTATGGAAATACCTTTGACAATGAATGATCTAAGCGGAAAACACAAAACAAAAGGTGAAAGCAAAAGACGTGAAATATCACACGTGGAAATTCAATATTTAAATCTGGCCATGGGGTTAGCTTGAAATGCCAGACTTATCACCGTTGCCCATGTGACCGGATGACATTTAATCAGGGACTTGGCATTGTTTCGTGGTTGCTAGAATTTCGATATCATAGTCATAGTGTTAAAGAGAGAGTTATATAGAGTAATATGAAGCCAGGTAAAAAGAAAGGAGAAATTGAGGAAAGATAGACGACAATAAGATAATTAAAGAAGAAAAAGAAGAAGAAGAAGAAGAAAAAGAAGAAGAAGAAAGAAGAAGAAGAAGAAGAAGAAGAAGAACAACAACAAGGGAGAAGAAAAAGAAGAAGAAAAAGAAGAAGAAAACAGAAGGGAAAGAGGATGAAAAAGAAGAAGCAGATGGAAGAAAAAAGAAGAAAAAGATGAAGGAAAAGTAGAAAAAGAAGAAGAAAAGGAAGAAATAGAAAAAGAAGAAGAAAAAGCAAAGCCCAGATAAAGATCGGAAAAGGCTCATGAAGCAAAGTGTACGTTTTACGAATAACAATGGGCATTGCAAAAGAAAAAGAAACAAGGACAGGGAGAACTGGTTAGAAAGAAAAGAATTGAATAATAAAGTGGATTGGAGAAGAGTAGAAAGTAGAGTTAGAGACTAACAAGTAAGAATCTAAGGACCAACGAATGGATAAGTGATATGGACGTACTAGAGAAAGAGATGGAAACACAGATTCATCAGGTAAACAGGGATATGGAGAGTAGATAAAGAGAAGGCAGGAAAGATGCTGTATAATGACGCATGGAGGAATGTGTGGCTAAACTAATAGAATGTAATCGAAATAGAAGGAGAACGCGTAAGAGATATAATATGGTTAATTAGAGGAAAGAAAATGGCGTAGTTGGGATCATCAATAACGTTACAAAAAGAGAAATATGATTGAGAAAGAAAATGCTATGCAAGGAAATAGTGAATGCGTGAATGATACAAGACACAAAGAGAGAGAGAGAGAGAGAGAGAGAGAGAGAGAGAGAGAGAGAGAGAGAGAAAGTACAGGGTAAGAGATAGAGGATAATGACTACGAAGGAGGGATGGAATATAAGCAAATTTAGGGAGGAATCAGAAATAATGTAAATGAACGAAAAGAGAGAGAGAGAGAGAGAAAGAGAGAGAGAGAGAGAGAGAGAAAGAGTGAGCACATCAAGTATTATCCAATGCGTATTTTCATATTATTACGCTAACAATTATTATTTTTGAACTTGGTGAAATGAATATGCATAAAATAAATACCGAATTTTTAATTTTTATATCTTCATGAATTTGTAAAATTGGCGGTGTTGCGTATTAAATAAATATATTAACCAACTTGCTTTCTTTGGTCAATAGAATATGGTTTTAAAAATTGTATCATTAATAAAAGGTTAGCAGTATTAACAAATTAATTAATAAAAGTATAACTACACCTACAACAATAATAATAAAACAGTCAATAATAATAATAATAATAATAATAATAATAATAATAATAATAATAATAATAATAATAATAATAGGAATAACACTAAAAGAATAATCATGGCAGCGAGAGACACAGAAAAAATCAATAAAACTGAAAACAGAGAGACAAAGGGTAAAACATGAAAAGAAAAAAAATGGGAAGAGAAACAACTACACAGAGGATGCATAAGGATGAAAAAAGAGGAGCATAACGAAAACACTTGGGAATGGATGCGAAATGGACACATAAGCGGAGAAACTTAATCCCTAATAACCATAGCACAAGACATCTTGATACAAACAAACCACATCATAGCAAAGATAAAAAATCACAAGAAAACAGCAAATGAAGACTCTACGGACAAAGAGACGAAACGATAACGCATATAGTAAGTGAATGTAGCAAACTGGCCCAGAAACGAAAACAGGCACGACCAAGTGGGAAGGGTAGTACACTTGGAATTATGCAAACAACTGCATCGGGAACTCACAGACAAATGGTATAAACATAATATGGGACATGGGTATACAAACGGATAAACCCATCCAAGCAAGAAGACCAGATATCGTAATAATTAACAAGAAAGAAAATCCTGTCATATTTTAGACTTTGCTGTTCAAGCAGACCACAGGGTGAATATCAAAGAAAAGGAAAAACGGAGCAAACACAAAGAGCTAGCCAGAGAGCTAAAAGGGATATAGAAGATGAAGAAAATAAAAATAATACCTATAATAGTAGGAGCACTAGGAACGATCCCGAAAAGCTTTGAAAAATAAATGGAAGAAATTGGAATCAGAGGAATGACTGGAAAATACAACGAACAACAATAATGAAAATTGCTGAAATATTAAGGAACACCCATGGACAATAAGTGCGGACCAGGCAAACTGCTCCAGAGACAAAAAATGAAACGCTACATGGACAAACAACATTGAAGCCGCATATTTATAAGTTCTCTAACCACACCCCACCCCATTACCACATAACTGAGCTCAAGTAAAAAAGGATGGCAAACAGCCAAGTAGAGTCAAGGAGGAGGGAAAGACCGCGAAGAGAGCACTGACCAGATCTCCGTTGGATATGTGCGGTGAGAATTAGGGGCTTGGGGAGGCTTATTGCCACAAATTCCAGTAAATATCAATAACAGCTGTCAACAAGAAATCAACGTATATCACCTGTTGCGATAATGCAAATTTACTTGCAAATTGTACGGAAAGAGGTGAAGAGTACTGGAAATCTGGGAAGACTTATTTTCACTTAGCTTCCAGGGAACATCACAGGCTCTTTTCAAGGAGAGGTCTTTGATAACTTGTGTGAAACCCCCTTGTGAGCCAATAATAATAATACTAATGATTATAATAGCAATACATTATTCATGGATATGCGAGCGACTACATTAAGTTTAAGAAATGTACATATTTTTCTAAAAACAAGGATTAATTAATTACTTATTCCTTTTTATAGTTTCTTCTTAAATGATTATTTTCATTTCTTTATTATAATGAATTCTATTTAAGCATAAGTTTTATATTCTGCCCAATTGCGTAGACTTATGGCTAAAAACATCCTAGCACATGGTAATATATATATATACATATATATATATATATATATATATATATATATGTGTGTGTGTGTGTGTGTATATATATTTACTAGCGGAAGTACCCGTCGTTGACTGGGTTCAAAAATAGCCTACAGAAAAAGAAATGTGACTGATGAAAGTATGATAGGTTACGAAAAGGAGGGGGTTGTAAAGAGATAGGTTTTGATACTCAAAAATTTTACCCTAAGCAAAATATGATGAAAGTAAAGATAATTTTCGCGAAAATATATTTTTATATCAACTTTGTTTCCATTTGTAGTCAAGAGTGACTAACAAAATGATGTTTCTTTACAAAGAGAAATTTTTATATATATAATAATATGAATATACAAGAAATAAATGTTACCATTGTCAATAAAAGTTACTTTTATGGTAGAAAGGTTCATTGGTTTGTATTTTTAAGTAGTTTGTAACAGTTTTTTGTTTTAAATCACGAACCGTTTAAAAAAAATCAAATTGTCAGCGACTTTGAAATGGAGAGCCCCGTTTTCAATTTGAAGGAGGGGCATCTGAACATTCTGTGATAACAATTTAAGAGAATTCCGTCAACGTAAGGAATATTTATAAACATATTTTAATGTTTACCGTTATTTTGTGCTTGAGGAATATTCGATTATGGCATGTGTACTTTATATAAAAATTCATTTAAGTAATTATCGCCTCAAATTTCGTTTTAATTCCGGTTCGCTGAAATTATTTCAAGGAAAGAGCATTAAAACTATTTCAAAAAAAAAAAAAGCATGAACTGAACTTTTATTGACTACGGTAACATGTATTTCTTGTATATTTATTTTTTTCAGGAAGTCGTTTGTTCGCTTTTCTGCTAAACACTCTTACTAAATAATAGCGACGAAATATCGAAAAACAAAAAACAAAAACAGTTTTGAAAAATAATGAAACTTTACTTACTTTAGTAAAATAATCCGAAACAGCAAAATGGGATATTAAAAAATTAAACACGCAATTACTTTAGATTTTTAAAGCAAAGAATCGATATAAATATGAATAAGAAGAGAATGACGCCATTTTCAAGCAGAACAGCTTCGTTTTAGTTTTACAGTATTGAACAGTGTAGCATTGCGCCGTCGGATTAAGGGTTGTACTATTTTAATGTAAAGAACACGCAGAAGGGGGTTTAATCAACTGAATTTCTTCTAGTACACTGGCAAAAAAGCTTAAAACGATATATAATAAAAATAAAAAGATTATGTAAATGTTTTTTAAAAAGACACGTAATCACGTGAGCAGGATGTTTTTCTTCTTGTGCCACGATAACAAGTAACGTTCTTATTTTTATTATTTATTTATTTATCTATTTTCGAAAGGGTGCCACGTGCAAGTGGAGAAGGAAATAAACAGAGTTATACAAAATCTGTATCGAGAATTGTCTAAACTACCGACTTTTTTTTGGCTTTAACTTTAATAAGAACGTGAATTTATGAGGTGAATTTATTCGACACAATATGATTCAACTCAAAAAAATAAATAAAAGCTAACGTTAATTAAGATTAAAGTTACGGTGTTATTGTGGACCGTCACCCCTTTTAAAAAACTTGTTAAACTTTGTGACATATTTATATTCTACAGAGGACAGGTGCGAACGAACACTCCATAATTTTATTATACCATATTTCTTCAAACTTAAACATAATTATCAAAGTATACTTACGCAAATAGATATGAACAGTCTTTGTTAAAGTTTGTGCCATATTTCCATGGAGTACAGGTGCGAACGCAGACCCCACAATTTTATTATACTATCCCTATTTAAGTTGAAACATACTTATCAAAATATTCTTATGTACATCTATATCAAAAGCCCTTGTAAACGTTTTTTTTTTTTCATTTTTTATTCCCATCCTTTGGGGGCCAGGCACGAACGTAGACCCCACATTTTTTATGAACACCGGTTTTGCCTGATCAAATATACCCATTGCTGATCCTCGATACATCTTCTATCATTATATGTAATCATTTTTTTTTAATAGTCAACCATATAGGAGCCTATTCGTGACCAGACACACACACGCGCGCACACACACACACACACACACACACACACGTCCAGCCTTATATTATAGATATATATAATATTTTAACAAAATCAAAACATCAAGGAATAAATTGATAGCAACAAATAATGTATTTCCTCGTTAGTTACAATTGTTTTAAGACTATTCGGACAAATTCAACATTATGTCGTTTGAAATTTTTCACAACGACGGCCTTTCGTCAGACGTATAGAATAAAAAAAAAACTATAACAATGAACAGAATGGAATCCATTTTCCAAACGTGGGAAAAACATGGGAGATATTTTACCTGCTTTCATCCTTCCGAAGTTTTTTTTTAAAGATGTATTTATTTATTTACGTATTTTCTTATATATATATATATATATATATATATATATATATATATATATATATATATATATATATATATATATATATATATATATATATAAGAGATGTTATCAATACGTGTGTCGGTGCTGGATATGGATATGACCTTAAACTATATCCGATGGTGAGACCCCAGCTTGCAGGCTTTGGGCAGTGTGGAGCCACCTTTGCTCCCAGGTCCACTTTGACACAGTTAGAGTTCCAACTATGGGTTGAATAGAAACCGACTTAAAAAAAAACAAAACAAATATATTCTATTAAAACAAATTGTCCTTCAAAATCACTGGATTCGGAATTAAATGACCTGAAAAGGGTTGATATGCCGTAAAACAAAAACAACTAATCAACCAACAATATGTGTGCGAAAAAGATCTGCCAAACTACTCTGTGAATGTTAGATCTACAGAGTTATAGTTTTACATATAGCATATTTGGACATGTAGTGCTGTTTCCATTTGGTTATTAGCCGGCAATAATTATTGACAATGGGCAAAAATGAAAAGAAAACCGTTTGCCTTGTCATAAGTAGTCAACTAAACATGTTTGTACGCACAAATGCACATTCATAGATTAAACAACGTTGTTCTTAACTATTTATATGCGAGTGCGTGTGGTTTCGAGGATAAGCAATAAGGATTGAGTGTTGAACGTAGTTTTGTTTTTGAATTCTAGCCGATGTTACCCAGGTTATTTATTTTTCAGCGTTTGAAATAATTACTATATATTGTGAGACTTAATTTCCTCACACGCGTTAGAACTCGGCAGAGTGCAAAAAAAGGACAAACGGAATAAAGCAAACCTTAGCTGAAGTGATGAATTTCAGTGTTCTTTGGTTGGATTGCGAAAAATATACGCAATTCCCGCGTCTCTAAGAGTCTGAAAGTTTTTTTTTTTTTTTTTTTAGTGTAAAATTGCTTCTCTTCGGAGAAGCTAGTATAAGGGAGCAGAAACCATTTATTTATGGTATCTGGAAGAATAAAACTCCACTAATGGAGCCGAACTATTTTACTTCAAGGGAAGACGATATTCGTCTAAAAAAAATTCCTATCACAATAGGAAAAAATTTCTATCACAATAGGAAAGATTTCTTGGTTAAAGGGAAAAAAGGGAATGGAGCTCCAAGCATGGTTGACCTTGAGGCAGTCCCTTTTAGGGAGATACTTAATTTAACACTTGCCCCTAGCAGGTTTTTTTTTTTTTTTTTTTTTTTTTGCAAAGAGAGCGAAAATGACTATAAGTTTTAAAAAACTACGCGCGCAGGAAGTTTCCTAGAGGACCAATCAAAAGCCGGAAAAGAAAATATGACATTCAGCGCTTCAACCAATAAGGCACGCCTTCCTGTGTACAATTTCCAGCAATATATTGGGTACAATATGATAACAAATAAAGTATTCGCTCTATAATAATCAATAAAAAAAAATCTGCACGAATTAGAATATTATATTTAACGTACTTTACGATTGGATAATGACGGGCAGGCTGCCAGTTATCAGATGTAAACATGTGATAACTCCAAAGAAGAGAATTCTCGATCGTTCTATCGCTGAGGAGCCAACCGAAGACAGTACACTATTCACCACTTCTACTAGTCCAGAAACGGCGTAAACAAGGATACAAAAGTAATATTTTGGAGATGCGTCGATCTAGTTTTCATATCTATCAATAAAAATGCCATTTACATTAAGCGTGACAGACCACTCAAATGTTATTGCAAACTTAAACGTAACGGACCGGTGAACATGCTATTTTAAACCTACGTGTAACAGAACGACGAACTACTTTGCAAATTAAAGCTTTACTGACTGGGATCAATTCTATTGCAAAACCTGGTAGAAAGCGGAACATCTTATTTTAAACTTAAAAGCGTCACAGAAAACTTCAACGATATTCCAAACGTAAGCATTATAGACTAACGAAAATTGTATTAAAACCCATAAGCTTAACAGATCGTCGCAATGTTATTTCAAACTGATTTGCGACAGACTGTTATTAAAACTTAAGCTCACAGACGGACGTAATACTATCGCAAACATACGTATGATTTGCCGACGTAAATGCTTTTTTTATCGAGCACAAAAGAAAATTAAGCTCTATTTAAAAATATAGTGCGATAAGGCGGCGTACATTCTCTTCAAACATAAACATCACAAAGATAAATACTATCTAAAATTTACTGTGACGAACTGAGATAAGTGTTATTTATTATATAAGCACTACAGAAATTCCAAATGGCATATTAAACTTGTATATGACACAATAAGGAACATGTTTTTTTTTTATCTTAAGATATGACAGAGTAACGAAAATGTTATTTCAAACTTAAGCAATGGCAGAGTAACGGACATCCTTCCTCAAACTTAAGCGAGGCATAACAACGAAAATTCTATTGAAATCTTACGTGCAGTAAATGAAAGAAAATGCTACTCCGATCTTCATCATAACGGGCCGACTGACCAACGTTTAAAGCCTCTCCCCTTCATACGAGGCTGCGTTTAAAAACAAAACAAAAAAAAAAGCGATAATTTTTCTTCCTAGATGAAAGCATGTTTGAGTGTTTAACTAATTAGATGCCCGGCAAAACAATAACACAGAGCGATGTACAAACAAACACAGACAATTGTTTTGGCGTCGTTTTGTTGAATTCGTGCAATAATGGCAATATATATATATATATATATATATATATATATATATATATATATATATATATATATATATATATATATATATATATATATACTAACAGGAATAAACGTCAGTGTTTCTGATTAATAGTGATGAAGAACTCCATGTGCCTAATCGCTAACAATATTTTTCTCTTTTATTTTTGTTTTTTTTTCAAATATTATTTCTTGGTAGTTACTCAAGGCAGTAGGAGACGTTGATTAAGTTGCGTGTATGATTACAATATCATTTTAACGTCTTCGAAAGACAGCACAAAATTCTAAGGGTATAATCAGGATACTAATTAGGCGCCCGGCAAAACAATAAAATAAAATAATTTACAAAAGGAAACATTTTGGGGGGTGTTTTGTTAAACAGAGGCCATAAATTATATATAGATATTTACACTCCTATATATTTCTTTTGTATTCATATTCATATTAAAACCCTTTTTTATGTATTTATTTATTTTACTTGCCTCCCTTCGAGGGCAGAGTAAGACACAAGGTCGGATTTTAGTGTGTGTGTGTGGGGGGGAATGGCGCCCCGAAACTGGCCATTTTGGTTAGTAACAAAATAAAAAAAAATGTATTAGTCATGAAGGATTTCACCGATACCAAAAAGTGTTTGCCATCATTAGAACAGATACTACACTTTGAGTTATATATTATTTATTTACTCGGAAAAGTTTACAACCAAAACAGAAATAAACAATAAATTAGGCACAAGGTCATGAAAAAATTAGAGAGCGGGGTGTCTACGTGCTTGGTCCGAGTTCAAGTTCTCATTCACCATAATACCTCAACCACACGGGGTCGTCCTACCTAATATTCACAAATCATATCGTGGGTCTGTGTTTTTATTATTTATTATTTATTTATTTTTTTCTTTTTATATACAATAACATTAATTTGTAAACATAACATTTTGTACAAAGAACACTTTGATTTTGGCTACCGTTAACCGCGTGAAATAGCGTTGAAATTTAAACATTTTATTTTTAAATGTTTTCTTACGTCAGTCAGAATGATCTTCTTCTTCTTTATGATCATGATAATGATCATGATCATCATCATCATCATTATTATTATTATGCTTATCGCTCCGTCCGTTATCAACCTAAAAACCCTTAAAAGGAAAATGGAAAATTCCAAACACCTAATAAACATTTGAAAGAAAACTGAATAAAAAATCACTTGTGTCGCTGCGATGTGCAAAGAATGCTTCGTTCTGCTTGGATAAATGAGACTTCTTCTTAACCAATTGAAAACTGAAACAAAGACGGCGGCCTTATCTTGTTATTTCAAAAGCTTCTTTCGGAAACAGAAACATACTATTCATGTTTACTTTAATAATTTTTTTATACTTACGACGTTTTGCTTCCTTTTTAAAACATAAGTATTTATTTTGTTCACGTGTTACTTCTATAAAACATCTTTTTTATTTCTTCTTAATACGTTTCACCCGGTATAAGATAATGGACCCTTCCTTGCGTAAACCTTAAATAGACAAAAACAAAAATATTTCCTTTGTGTGTGTGTGGGTGTGTGTGGGTGTGTGTGGGTGTGTGTGTGTGGGTGCGTTTTGCAACTATACTGAACTTTAACCTAACAAATTATATACATTGCTATTTCTGCAAAATATGGATTGTGTTGAAATAACACAAGCATAAAAATTGATGGTAGTAACGTTTGGTTTTAATAAATCCTTTTTTACTTGCTTTCTTTTTAAAATATAAGTATTTTTGTTTACATTTTATAGTCATTCGATCGATGTTTTTTTAATTTTTTTATTATTTTGTATGTGTGTGTTTGTGTGTGTGCGTGCGTGCGTGTGTGTGTGCGTAGCAGAAAAAATAAATAAAGGATTTACTCACTTTTTTTAAACTTTTATTCATGAATTTTATTTGAAAAAAAAATAAAAGAACAAAGTTATTGCATTTTCATTTATCTATTTACATTATGAACTAGACAAATAAAAATATATATATTAGTTACAAACATAAATATTTATATACATGGAGGCGGAGGGTAAATAGGTTCAAATAATAAATTTAAAATCATTAACGCAGACAACAGTGAAATAAGAAGTCATTTTTACGAGTAATTTTAAAGCGGTCAGCAGGACATTTTCAGCCAATGTTAAATTTATATATATATATATATATATATATATATATATATATATATATATATATATATATATATACCCTTTTTTCCTATCAAATCGATTTGACTCTTATTCTTGTGACTGTTAATCTTATTTTGAATCGAATGTTTTTTAATCAAAATTGTAAACTTAAAATGTAATGCTACAAATTTGAAAGTTTGAACTATTTCACAAAATTTGTTTACATTTATTAATGCTACTTTTACTTTCGTATATTTGTTGATTTATAAGTAATTATTTTAATTTTTTATTTAACTGGAGGAATTAAACATTGGTACCATATACATATTCTATCACACATACGTTGTGTTTACTTAGATTCTTATATTTTAGTTTTTAAATTCACAAACGGGATTTGTAAACATTGACTTCTAAATAGTTGGTTTGTTTACAATTTTGAAATATCTCTATCTTTGTTTACTGTGTGGCCTAAAAATATTTAAACTACTTTCAATGGTAAATGAAAAATATGCAACAGAATTGGCATCTTTTAATTTATGAATATACTGATCAAAATTTATTTCGAAAATTATTTTGCTAAATTTACTATATATATTCTACTTTAAAACACTAAAATATTATCGATTTGAAAACATCATGCATTTATTGCAGTGAATTTCTGTATTTTTTCATATGTAAGTATTTAAAAAAATTTTTTAAACAATGCACATTGTTGAAAATATTATATTGTATTTATTTTGAGGAATTCACTCACCTTAGTCTCTAAAAGAACATCTCTTTTCCATAAACTTCATTATGGATCGGAGAATGGAAAACATCCGTGCAAATATGCGAACTTATCGGCAAAGGATCAGATAAGAACAAAGACAACAGGTCAGAGAAAGGGAGAGACAGCGAGGTCGAATTAGAAGAAGTACCATGGATGCACAGCAACGTAATACATATTTAGAACAAGAACGAAGGAGATTTCAAAACAGAATGGAAAGCATGAGTGAATTGGAGAGAGATAATAGGAGACGTCAACAAATGCAACGATTACGCCTAATGCAACTTAGGCCAAGGCAGAATAGTAATTCTAGCAATGTGGTAGAACCACTTGATATTGGTCAAATGAATTTATTATGTGTATATTGTAGAGCATTAGAATTTAGAAATGAGAATCTAAATTGTTGACATAATGGTAAGCTACATTTACCAGCATTGCAACCATATCCAGAGCAATTAAAACACTTATTTGAAGGGATTGACAATGAATCTGTTTCATTTTTAAAAAATATTATGAATTACAATTGTGAATTTTCTTTTACATCATTCGGTGTGAACTTATCTATTCCTTCAGGGAGAGGTCCATACTGCTTTCGCATCCAAGGACAAACATATCATAAAACTATACTTAGATGTCCATGATAGATGATGCACGGTTGTAGTAAGTTTAAAATAATATTCCCTTAGATTTAGGAGTATTCGTTAATCTAAAGAAAACATTTCTTCAGCATTTAAAATATTGTTGATGTAAAGTAAAATACATTGTTTCGATTATTTTGAAATATGTCTTTAGATGTAAAACCTGTAGATGTATATGACATGAGTCTGAATTTATGAGGTTTGGGGGGAAATCTCCCGCATTTTCAAATATTTATAAATTGAAATTCAAAGAAAAAAATTTCTGCATTGGAAAATCTTTACTTAATAATATTTGAAAAAATACATTTACTTTTATTCCTGAGGTAACTGGAATTTAAAAAAATATATAATTACATACATTTTAAATATTCATGAAACGTTATTCAATTATTTTTTCACTTTAATTTTTTTTTAATATTATTATTCAATTATTTTTTCACTTTATATTAATATAGATATAGAAAATATATTTAGTTTAATTTTTATAATTATTTATTGATTAAAAATGAATAATATTTTTATATTTCAATGAAATATCATATTCTTCGATTGATAATATTTCTAATACTCAGTTGATGTGTTAGGTATACACTTTTGGTGGCTTTTTAAAAGAATCATTAGATATATTCAAACTTACATTTGAATAAAAACAAATAAATTCCTCTACACACAGGAGTTGGATGGACAAATACATTTCAATAAAATCATAACATTTTGATTTCCTAATATTTGAAAATTGAATATTACAAAACAGAACAGCTCCAATTTGTTGACATTGCATACACCTTATTAAAGGAATCTGGATATGAATGTGCTTCATGAGACTTATAACCACTTATGGATTAAATACACAAGGTCCTGAAACATAACACATATCATTTATTGAGGAAAAGTCCTTCTGAATAGAAACTTCAGGTAAGTTCTGTTTATATTACCAAGAGATAGTGAGGCATCTATATCAATATTTCAACTTTGTAACTCTATTTCAAGAAAATATTCTCTAATTTTCCAAATCTTTATTAAAAGAATCAAAATGAAAGAGATAGTTTTGTTGCATAAAATCCTTTTCATTTATTCGAACATCCTCATTTTATGCGATACTTATAATTAAAGAAAAACTATATTCACAAATTTCATTCTATTGTAATTTATATATAATATTGTTTGTTTATTATATAGCCTAATGTTTTGTGTTGTAATTATTCCGTGCAGAACTTTTTATCATTTTTAACTTTCTAAAATATTCAGTGTTTTGAATTTAAATATTACCTAGTTTCAATGTAATATACGATTTTTGTATTGCTGATTAAAATTCCAAGCAAATATTAATTGTTGATATTTCTAAAACTCAGTTGATGAGTTTTGATTGAACTTTGAAAAATAACATATCATACCTTTTCAATGATTCATTGGATATTTTCAGACTTGTTTTTGAATAAATACTTTTCTCCATTTTGATCTCTCTATGAGAATGGTTTCATAGGAGCTTTATTAAAATATTATATTTTCAATGAATAAAAAACATTTTAGGTATTTTAATGCTTAACAAAGGTTTTGTCAATATTTTGTAATGTTAATTGAATGGATTTATTACTCATAATCCAATGCACTTTGGTTCAATTGGAACATTTTTATTAATTCAATATTCAGAAAACATTTATTTTTCATTTGAACATCTTCATTGAATTCTGTTTCTGTCTGTGTTTCAAGATATAAAGAAATAATAGATTTTTTAGATATCAAGACCTTAGTTTTTTATAAAATTATAAAATATTTTATCCATGGTATGATTATAATTTATGGAAAAAATGAAATAATTAAGAAATATTTTCTCCTACAATTTATAAGCGAATAGATTTTTATTCAAAATGAAAGGAAATGTTTTCATTTCCTAATCATTGTTTGTGTGGAGGTAATTTATTGTAAAAGTCAAATTACCAAATCTTGACAACAGATTCTTTACAGTATTACGAGTTGATATCACTTTTTAAAAAGTGATGCCCATCCTGAATACTACCCCAATTTCATATGGAATACAAATTCCGCAAATCAGAAAAGCAATATCCATTTTCAAGATTACAATGAAAATAAGAGTAAAGTCAGAATAATTTGAATAATGATAACAATCAAAACTCATCTAACAAAAATTCCAACTATCAATATCTATTGCAAGATAACAATAAAGACGTGACTAGGAGTTTAAATAACTTTTAATAATGATAATGGAAATACCTTAAAAAATTCAGACATTCAATTGCATAATGACATTAAAAAAATATTTTATGTACAATATTTCAGGTTTTGCCAAAAACCTACATTTTTATTCTTCAACCAAATCCCACAAACCCTACTACTTACTGATTTATTCCATCATTAAATCGTATTGCAAATTGGCCCCGTTCTCTTACCACTATGAAAAAATGCAAAAAGTTAAGATGTAACATGTTTCTAGTAACATAATTATTACTGATTTACAAGTAAATTTAATAAAATTAACATCTAGATGTTTCACTGTAGTTCTATTTCGTGTAATAATCTCTAGTAGTTCAAGTAGTATTTGTCTAAAACAAAATCACCTTCTGATCCAAACAAATATTCCACAGATTATTCTATTGAAAGACAGCCTCATATTAATTGTTTGCTTATGTGATTAGATGTTTGCTGATATGAGGGTTGATGTTTTCAACTACCGTGGAATTTCCATGAGTACTGCTAGTTATTATTATTATTATTATTATTATTATTATTATTATTATTATTATTATTATTATTATTATTATTATTATTTGAGGATTTATGCATAAGAGCTAAATTGACCAAAACATTAATCTTATTGAATATTAAAATAATATAAAATGTCATTCGTCCTGTAATTTGTAGCGAACTATGGAATAGAACTATTGATTGAGAACTTCCTGATCGATGAGTCAGTTATAACAAAAATGTCTTACATTGTTTAGAACGTCGATTTAATTGCTTGTTCTCTCTCAGTTGAGGAGGAATCCTTCACAACTGAGACAATTTTTATTTTTGTTCCTTTCTCCGCGTTAAAAAACGACCCTGGTGTCTAACTCCCGTGTGGAGGCATTGTAAATAGGAACACCAAACAATAAATAAATCAGAAAACTCGGTATATTTGAAATTGAGGTGGAATATATTATGCTGTGCCATTTCCCGTCAACAAATGGAACATATTCTAGCACCAGTTCATCCACTTGAAATAACGGAGCTATTAATTGCATATAATTTCTATAAGTAAGCGATTTATAGCCTTCAATACCCAAAGAACAAGCCCCTACGATTGTTATTTTAAATAATGTTTATCTTCAACAACAAGACCTAGCCGATTTAAAACATGAAAAAACATAGAATCTATCTTGAAACGTTTGCTAAGAAGCTTTTGGCGCGAGAACGTTAAGGATGTGTACTGTGTACTCTGCACATTAGGTTAACGTAATTAAACGTGTTATCTATGTAAAATGAAGTAGAACCGGTATCGGGAGATAATCGAAATCGTAGAGTGTGAAGATAAGCTCGCTGTATAAATTATTTTCTAAATGAAACTGATTGAATTTTAAATGCATTTCAAGAACAATTATCTTTTATTTGCCATATATTTTATGCTGTGTTTTTTCCGATTTGTTTTTACACCAAACTTTACATTTATAGGTATAATTTAACGTCGTTAAATTATACCTGTTCCTTGTGTGATACCAGTAAAAGAACTGGTTATCTCAGTTTCCCGCCTTTTAGCGTCTTTTTTTCTAGCACGTTCACGTTTAATTTTGGAAGTCGATGAGGAAAAAAAACCTGCTTAATATAAAACAAAGAAATACGAATCGAATATGCGTGTATTGTTTTTACTTAGCAATAAAACAACATTCAAACTTATGCATAGAGAAAAATTATTCGCTTTTAACTGAAGCTTAATACCTTTATTTATAAATTTCTTTTTTCAGATTATCAAACATAAGTACACTAAGTTTCAAAATATATTTATATAAATATTTTTTATTTCTTAAACTTTTAAGATGAGGATTGATGATAAGTACTATTTGGATTATTCGGACTACCGTTCTCAATTTAGGAATTATATTAGATCACACACACACACACACACACACACACACACACACACACACACACACACACACACACACATATATATATTTACATGGGGGTAACCACTTATCAAGGCCCGGAGGCCACTCAGGGATAAGGGTTATTGCGTGTACAGTAATCAATGCGATAGTATTGTAGTAATCATTAGTATTGGAGATTTGATAGAGTGTCTTACTTATGGGGGTGGTTTGTCAGGAGTTTGTTTATGTTGGACTTGAAGATATCCAAGTTGTAGTCAGGTGGGAAACAGGCGAACGGAAGAGAGTTCCACAATCGTGAACTTCTGAGAAATAAGCTCTGCTCATGGAATCTACGTTTGGACTTAGCCACAGATAAAGAGTGGCGAAAAATTTGACAGTAGTTTCAGCCAGACGGTTGTTTCTCGTGAAAGATTGGCGAGGGGGGACGAGAGAGTGGAGCTCAGACGAGCAGTTTCCATCGAAATAGCAATAAAACAAGACAGGCTCGCAACGTCTCTTCTGTGTGAGAGAGGCAGCAGGGAATAGAAAAGGGAATCCCCCACCAAACCACGAAGTCTATTTTGTACTCTGTCAAGGCAGGATAGGCTGTTTTTAGCAGCTCCTGTCCAGGTGTGGGAGCAGTACTCCATCCTTGGGCGTACTTGGCTTTTATATAGATAGAGAATTGCATCAGTAGTGAGATATCTTCTGGAGCGGTAGAAGGATCCCACCATTTTCCCAGCGTACCTGGCAACAGATTTGATGTACGTGTTCCATTTCAGATCAGGAGTAAAGGTCAAGCCCAGAAGCTTGTCAAAACATGGAGCCTCCCCAAGACGAGAGCCATCCATTTCAATTGATGCCAGATGGTGATCAGAGCGTTGATGATATAAAGATAGAAGCTGTGTTTTAGATGCATTAAAAGTGACCAGCCACCTCTTCCCTCATTGTACCTCGCGCTCAAGATAAGAGGAGAGAGAATTAGAGAGCACTTTGTCATTTACGGCCTTTGATGTGTTGCCATAGATGGTCGTCTCATCAGCATAGATGTCAACGAATGATTTAAGTATGTGTTTTGGGAAATTATTGATGTAGAGCAGGAAGAGAGTTGGGCCCACGATGGAACCCTGGTGGACTCCAGTATTAATACTGTGGGCCTCTGATTTCTACCCATAAACTACTACTCTTATGAACCTATCAGAGAGAAATGATTTAATGATTGAGGAAACATTTCCAGTTATACCGTAGCTGGAAATCTTGTGAAGTAGGCCTCATGCCATAGCTTATCGAAGGCCATCGATTTGTCAAGAGCAATTGCCCTGGAAAGGAAACCTTTATCAAGAGATTCACTAATCCTATGTGATATAATTGGTAGCACATCTGCTGTTGATCTTGCAGAGCGGAAACCATATTGCATGTCACTAAGAAGATTGTTTCTGTTGAGGTGGTTGACTACTTCTTTATTTACTATGGATTCAAACAACTTACTCATGACACACAAGAGACTTATTACTCTGTACTGAGAGAGAGATGACTTGTCACCTGAATTCTTAAATACAGGGTATACTGATGAGTTTTTCCAGGCTAGTAAAAAGCACTTCTCCTTCAGGCAACGCTTACACAGTTTTGTAAGTATGGGGGCAAGTTCTGGTTGGAGCTTTTTCAGCACTATAACTGGAATGCCGTCAGGTCCAGTTGCTTTACTGGGATCAAGGTTCTTGATTAGCTTGGCGACCTCACGCACATATATGTATATGTTGCATAGCGTGTTGTCTGTTATAGCAGGAAATACAGGGAGTTGATGGCTATTGTCGCAATAGGGCAGAATTAGCTGCAAATTTCTTGGAAAATAGTCTGGCCTTGTCTGATGCTGACGAGATGACCTCAGGTCAATTGATGATAGATAGGATAGAACGCACGCTTCTGTTCAAGATCCTGTTTGCTATTTGCTAGAACTGGTGGGAACCAAGACGCTGCTCAGCTACTTTGGATTTAACAGAGTGAGCATATTGCTCTCTTGTATTTTCTATTACTCTTTTACAGTGGTTGCTGGCAGTCCTGAAAGCAGATGTAGTCTCAGCACATCTATTACGTTGGAAGCTATGGAAAAAATGATTTCTGTGCGCGATGGCAGCAGCACATTAAGGGGAGAACCATGGCTGGCTGTTAGGATTTTGTGGGAATTTTTTTGGACTGTATGAATCGGACCGGCCTATGCCTACAATTAATCGCTCGCCCAGGTCTCATACTATTTCTCTATTTAATATGGATTCCAGCAACTTGTGCGTGACACACAGGAAGCTGATTGGTCTGTACTGGGAGGGAGATGACTTATCACCTAAATTCTTAAATACAGGGCATACTGATGAGGTTTTCCAGGGTGTGGGGAAGTACTTCTCCTTAAGTCAACGCTTAAAGAGTTTTGTAAGTATGGGGGCAAATTCTGGTCGAAGCTTTTTAACACTATAATTGGAATGCCGTCGGGACCAGTTGCTTTACTGGAATCAAGGTCCTTGATTAGTTTGGCGACCTCGTTTTGTCTGTTAAAGGAGGAAATACGGGGAGTTGACAACCTTTGTCGCATAGGTAGAATTAGCTGTAAAGTTCTTGGCAAATAGTTTGCTCTTGTCTGATGCTGACGAGATGACCACAAGTCCATTGATAATGGTTAGGATAGAACGAACGCTTCTGTTCAGGATCTTGTTTGCTATTTGCCAAAACTGGTGGGAACCAAGCTGCTGCTAAGCTAATTTGGATTTAACGGACTGGGCATATAGGTCCCTTGCATTTTTTATTACTCTTTTACAGTGGTTGCTGGCAGTCCTGAAAGCAGCTTTAGTCTCAGTGCATCTATTACGTTGGTAGCTTTGGATAAAATGATTTCTGTCCGCGATGGCAGCAGCACATTTTGGGGAGAACCATCGCTGGCTGTTAGGTTTTTGTTGGAATTAATTGGATTGTATGAATCCGTTTATGCCTACAATTAACCATTCGGTCAGGTCTGACACTATAGAGGACACATCCTTTTTAAACATGGAATGCAGAGGTAGGTCAGATATGAATGTACGGAAGCTATCCTAGTCAGCTATGGAGTGTCGATATATAGTACGGTGAAGAGGTACGTCTGAAGACTTATTACATTTCATTTTTATCTTAACTGCTACAACAGAGTGGTCAGAGGATCCCAGAGGAGATAGAACGGAACATGAACACCGCTCAAGGGAAGTTGTGAGGAAAAGGTCTAGAAGGCTTGCATATTGACCGGTAGTATCGAGCTCACGCGTGGGTTCGCGAACAATCTGAATGAGGTCATAGGCAATGGCAAAATCATGACAAAACCCCCCTCGTCATCGGTTTTATTTGAGTGGGTCAGACATCCCATATTATGGACATTGGAGTCACTGCAAATGTGAACGTTAGCCGAAGGGTGAGCAGACATGATGTGGTAAATTTTCTAAGATATGCTCTTAAAGATAGTAACCCCATTGTTTTGGGGGCGATAGAGGGCAAATATAAATGCAGTGGTGTAAGCTAGTGCAACCCGAAACCACATATAAGATTAATTAGGGTCTTCTCTGAAGATATCCCTACCACATGCAAAGCCATATTTGATGTAGGCACATAATTCATGCCCATGGCGATCTTGGGGGTCAGATTTAGATATTAGATTAGAGTATCCTTTAATTATGAATTCGTCTAGAGAAGTGGTTGGCCCTATGCCAGTTTCACTTAAAAAGAATATGTCCGGTTTCGTCTCCTGTAATTGTGTTTCAACCTCTGGATTGTTGGAATGTAGACCCCTAATGTTGGGGAAGGAGACCTGCTAGTAGTGGGTCTACGTTTGAGGATGGGGCTCTAGGTTTTTTCGTATTTCTTTTTTGGAGATCTGTCATAATTGTTCAGGTTTTTGGGATTTGTGGAACAGGTCGGTAGATTTGACTGGAGCAGGACAGAGAGGGAAAATAAGAGAGAAAAAGAAAATAATTTTTTTGTAGCACATGATAAGTTAAAGCCGTTACAATTACCCACTAGTATGGCATCGAGAAGCCCTACCAGAAACTACTGTATGGTCCAGAATCCATTAACCAAATGGCAATACAGCAGCCCTGGTACTTTGCACCTGCTGTTAGGACAGGCTCCTTAGTGGTTAATCCAAAGTTCGGGTCCCTGACTATCAGGCGGGTAATGTCAGCCCAGATGAAATGTTTAGCTCCAGCACCCTTACTAGTGACATGACCACAAGGATAGACATAGAGACAGAAAAATTTCCGACGTCTTACACTACTGTTCACCAAGTACTACCGACTTGGAAAGCAGCTTCTTGTCACCCTTTGTCAGAAAAATCATTCATTGGAAATGAGGACTGAAGGACAAAAAAGGAGAAGCAAGAGTTACTGGAGCTGCCGATAACATATCCACATGCATTATCTACTCTCCATTGAGAAAAAATAAATAAATAAAATAAGTAAAATAAAATAAAATAGAAAAAAGGTGAGAAGGACTTATTAATATATATATATATATATATATATATATATATATATATATATATATATATATATATATATATTCACTATTGAGCAAAAAATGGGCCAAGCGTGATGAAAGAAAGAAGAAATCGATTTTTTATTATTTTTCAGTAATATTTGTTAATTTTAACTGAAAATTACTATTTTGCAGATTATAATTTTTATAACATATTATAATAAGTGGGAAAATAATCCTAAAATTGTAAGACCGCATCTTGGTGAAGATATAAAAAACCTAATTGCAGGCTTAAGGCAGTCCAAAATGACTTACAGCAAGATTTTTGATATTTAAAGAAAAGAAAATGTGAAAACATCTCTTTCTGTAGTGAAGCGAATTTGTCAAAGGTTCGAAGTCGAATGCTTGGTAAAAGGGAAATTTGGATCTGGCTGCCCTAGAGCATCCACTTTGAAGGACGACAACAGGCTTAAATTACCTGTTTTGAAGGATTTAAAGAAAACTTATGTTGACCATAGCAAAGAACTCACAACAGGGGCTGAAAATTCTCTTTCTAGATATACAATATCTAGACGAATGAAAGAAATGGGCTTTTCTTCTAAAATGTGTGCAAAGAAACCATTTTTATCTAAAAAGAACATCAATGATTGACAGAGATTTTTCTCGTGTTATGGCAAGAGATATACAGACTGGTTCAGGAATGTTTTCTGGTTAGATGAATCTTGTTAGTGATGCTCCTGATGCTCCTGATGCTCCTGAATGGTGCAATCGAAGAACTGGAGAAAGATTTTCGACAAGTGGCATAAAAATGACAGTTAAACACGGGAATGGAGGATAATTGTATGGGGAACTTTTACTGCAGCATAAGTTGGGGAACATATTAGATGTGAGAAGTCAATCAATGCAAAGGAATATTAGAAACAGGACTGCTACCAAGTATCCAGAAGCTTGGAATATCTCAGAACATTATTTTTCAACATGACGATGCCCCTACACACACTGCTAAAGTCACAAAAACTGTTTTTTCCGATAATTCAATTAATGTGATATTTTGGCGAGTTCAGAGTCCCGATTTAAACCCCATCGACTATATTTGATCGATAATAATATCTCGTGCATTGGATGGAATAACTTTTTCGAACAATGCCAAACTGTGGGAAGCTGTACAAAGCGAATGGAATAGAATTTCCCTTTCAGTGTGTTCCACTTTGGTTGAGAGCACGTCTAAAATGATTGATCTTTTAAAGAATTCAAAAGGGTATGCGTTCCATCTTAAGCTTTAATTAAAGTAAATGTATTGTTCTGTGTTATTAGTCTCATTTAAGTTTACTTGTTCAATTGTTCTTTGTTCAATATAGCATTTAGTGCGATAAAATGTATAAAAAAAATTGGTCCATTTATTTTGCTCACGAGTGAATATATATATATATATATATATATATATATATACATATATATATATATACATATATATATATATATATATAGTGACGTCAAATAGAAAGTCCGCACTTGCATTTTTTTCAAATGTCGCAAATTTAGGCTAAATTGAATGTAACTGTTTAAACAACATAAACCTCATATTATTCGCCTTCCATTCCTCTATAATTTACCTGTTCATATTTGACTTTTTTAAAAATATCCTAGTGACTATGTCAATAAAAAAAATCAAATCAAATCTAGAATGTAAAAAGAAACTTCGTACAATGGAAAATTGTTACTTACATGTAACTTTATTACATTAATACAACACAAATACAACAGGAACACAATGAACTCGTTAATATTTAATAATACAGAACTGCAATTTGACAGTCTGCATTCTGTTGGGCATTCCTTGAATTAGTCTGTAGCAATACTCCGGGAAAACGGCATCCTACTTCTTCTTTATTTTTGTCAAAAATTCTTTCAGATTTGAAATGTTATCATTGCGTAGCTTTTGCTTGATGTAATGCTATACTTTTTCGACAGGATTGATTCGATAGGAAACTGTTAGGCCAATCTATACACGAAATATCATGCCCTTCAAGGAACCTCTTGATATTTCCAGTAGTGTGAATGGGAGCATTATCTTGGATGGAGATGGGAAATAATCCAAATTCCGGCCAAATGTGAGTAGAAAATGTTCAGTCAACATATTAATCTACTTGGTCGAATGTTCGACCTCGCAAGCGAACTAAAGGCCCTCGACCATTGACACTAATAACACCCCATATCAAAACTGAACATCCACTACATTGTAGCGTTGAAACTGTGCACCTAGGATTACATTTTTCTTCCTTCCTTCGACGGACATAACGCCTACCATCATTGCTGATCTTGCTATCGTCGCTAAGTATTTTTTCCAAACAATTTCCGTATTTTAGCATTTTCCTCATCGATTTTGAAAATGTTGAAGTTTTCAAAAAATATTGTATTTATTTACTTATATATTTGACAGAAAGCCATGTCATGTGCACACATCTTCTCAGCCACACTCCAGCTATACAGAATATTTGAACAGATCCATCGCTATTCTCCCAATAGGAATGTTTCAGATGATTAGAAATAATTTTATTTTGAGAATGGACCAATTCTTCTTTCTTATTCCCGTCCAAAACTAAATTATCGAGTTTTGGAAATACGAAATGATTATAAATTGGTCGTGTATCTTACTCTGCTAGAGTCGAATGCCTATTAAATAGAAGTGATACTGTTCATTTGAATCGTACTTTAATACCATTCAAAGAGACGGATCGTTCATTAGAGAAAGGCAAGAGAAACATTAACGAGACTACAGGAAAATAAATTGTTTCCACTCTTAGGTTTATTTGGCTAAAGGGAATTCTGTCGTTGTAATCAGAGCACACACCGAAATATTTTTTTATCTAGAACAACTTCTTTTGGGTGGCAGGGATGCACTTACTGATATCTTTGAAAAATTGGACGACGATCAAAATAAACGTTTTGTAATTCAAAGATGTTTCATGTTTGGAATGTGTTTTAATGGTACTTTGATATCGAGTTGTATATGTTATGTATATATATGCATATATATGTATATATATAAATATATACATATATATGTATATATATATATGTATATATATAAATATATACATATATATATGTATATATACATATATATATATATATATATGTCTATATAATTTACAATTGGAAAGAAATAGAGAAATCCATGACCGATTGTATTGTATGAAAACGCATACATGATATAATCAAACTTAACGACCCATGTATGCAAACCGGACTTTAGGGAGCAATTGTCGATGTAATTATTTGACAGTAAGAAAAATATAGGAAGTTCGGAAAAAGGACAACTGGTGTAGTGTACGTTTAATAAATGTATTAAAAAGGCCACAAACAAAAAGAAGAAAAGAGAGAGAGAATGAGAAAGAAAAAGAGATAATGAAAAAGAAAAGAGCAGAAATAGAAACAAAGAAGTTGACAAAAATACGAAGACAAAAAAAGAGAAAAACAATCAATGAAAAGTTTCAAGTCCAAAGAAAGAGGAATAGTGAAGGAGATGAAAAAAGAGGTGGTTTAAGTAAACGTAGAAAACAGTAAAACATGATTAACAATTGATCAGTTTTTCAATACATACATACATACATACATACATACATACATATATATATATATATATATATATATATATATATATATACATGCACAATCTCAACAACCAATGTGATAAAAATGTATGCAGATATTTTAAAATTTTATTCTTGTTTGTAATTTTGTATTTTTTGTTTCTTTTAGATTTGACACACGTTACTTCTGGAAATGCACCTTCAGTTTTTACTCTTGTTTGTGGCCTTTCTCACCTTAATGAACTTCATGTTTTTGAAAGCACCGTCTACGTGGAAACGCTTGGTTTTTTGGCCGTTTTTGCTTAGGCTTGTCTAGGAATTCCTCTGTTTTATAAAAGTTTTCAAAATAAGTCAACAATCGGAATGAGGTAAGTAAAACTTTGTTCTTCTAGTGACGTATTAACTTAGTTTTTATTGAAAAAAATGTTCTTTATTTGTTTACAGTGCTACCAAATATTTGTGAGAATATCCGTCCACTATGTCCAGTGGCGAATGAGGCCATCTGTGTACTTCTCCTATTTTTATAGTATTTTGTAATTTCCAAGCAAAACAAGTTCATATGGCAGTAAATAAGAAAAAGTAAAACGCGACAAACCAGTAAATATATGAAGAATAAGAGATTGAATGGGTAGGAACATTGGGTGGTTCTCCCTTGATTAGAATGCCTCACAGTCAAAATAAAAAAAATGATTAGGCAATCGAGAAAATTCAAAACAAAAACAAAAACAAAAACAAAAAAGAAAAAGATACAGGAAGAAGAAAATATCGTATAGCATGTATCTCAGCATGTGAATTTGGAATAAAAAATGCAAAGAAATGATACACATAAAACTCAGTAAAGTATGTTTATATATTTGTATGTAGAGAATTCTTTCCAAAAATAATTAACCGATCATGCATTTTGAAACAAAGCAGCATTACAAATATGGTTTACACATTGTTTAATTTGTTTTAAAGCAAATTCTCTGAAGACGGAAATAGTTCTTCGTAATAATTCAGATAATTCCGATTGTGTTTGAAATAGTAACAAGATAAATTAGTCCTTAATTCATAAATATTCCAAATATTTAGAATACTTAGGGTATTCATATATTTTCGGTGGCATGATCCCCCATTTGTAAATACAAATATTTCAGATTTGCATTAAATTTGATCCAAAATTAGAGGAGATAAAAAAAGTAGTATTCCTAAAGTTGAAATTATCCTTTTCAAAATCATTAAGTTTAAGACTTATTTTATATATGTAAAAAGGAAAATGATAGATTATGATCCCAATTAGAATAAGGATTCGGTTTAGTATAATTCGGATAATTTGTGTAATTGTAAATTAAAAGTAGTGAAACATTATTCTGGTCGATATGTGTATATATTTAAATCATGTAATCACCCTCTCTCCATACTGACGATTCGCGGAAGCAAGAAACACATGTTTATCGGAATGAAATTATTAAAATAGTCAGAATATAATTTATAGCAACTTTAATCCTAAAACGAACCCTTCATGAAAATTAGGCTATCAAATTTGAATGCGTAATGCAAATACAAACTTTCGTTTTAACGTGACGTTGACCTATATATATATATATATATATATATATATATATATATATATATATATATATATAATGGAATAAATTTGGATTCTAAAGTTCAAGTTACAGTTTTAATTTTCTTTCTCTTATACACCCCGTGCCAGAATTATATGTTAATCGATATTTTTGTGAAATTTAGCACGTTATATAGCAACGCTAACACAATCGGAGATCTAAAATTTCCAGCTAATCTGCACAGTAATAAACAAGTGGCAGCCATTTTGGCGATTTGCATTTTTATCAGCGTGCCAACTTAATATGCAAACCAATGCTAAAATATGGTGAAGTGCTAAAAGATCATCGAAAAGTTGATTATTCTAGGAATTTGTAAATTGAGATCAACAATAATAAAGAACAAGCAATTTCAATATTGTTTCATAGTACAATCAATATCTTATATACTTGCCATTTATATTGACAAATGCAAAAGGCCTTTGGTTCATTGAAGATGTCAAACTTTCGATTTCATCTGATGAAATGTCTTTGGCAGCAGTCAGAATAGCATTCCAGAGATCATCCTTGGAGATATACTGCCTTGCTCCGGAGTAATATTTTGTTTCAAGATGCTCCATAGATTTCCAATGGGATTTAAATCTGGAGAACAGGCTGGCTATCGCATTATTTTCCCATGTCTGGCAAAACTCCCTCCAAATATTCAGTGGATATCCTGGCAGAATGAGGCTGTCATTATCATGCATGAATACCATCTTTTTTCCGGAACGCCAAATTCTTCTTCTTGTGCCAGGGTTTCAAATATTCCTTAATGAAGTCAATGTAGATCTTGGCAGTAATTTTCACTCAATCTGCGACTCAGAATGATCCTACCAGCTCATTGCCAATGATACAGTCAAGAACATCGCACCATCACCTCCTTGTTGACGCCTGATCCTTTGGGGACGAAGACACTCATTATGGTATCATCCTCTTCTCCACCCATCGGGTCCATCAAGGGTTGCTCGACACTCATCGGTGAACAAAACAGTTTGAAAATTCACGTTCATGTGATCTCTTGCCTATTCCACCCTCTTTTTCTTGTGGATATCCTTCAATTGATGGCGGACCTCTGGCTTTCCAACTGTTGCAATCGTCCTGAGGATACGGCAACGAGTTGATTTGGGCATATAAGGAACCCCAGCTTAAAAAAAAAAACTTGTTTGCTAGTTTCAAGTGGGTTACGGCGAATTTCTCTCTTGATCTTGCTCACTGCTCGACGTGACAGATATGATTTCTTGCGAATTTTCCCTTTGTCAGAACGTCCGTTGCAAAGATAAAGGTTAGTACAATATTTTTTTTTATTGTACGATGATCACGGTGTAATTCTTTGGCAATTTCTAAGGTGGAAATCTTATTATGGAGACTTTGAACAATTTAAGACTTCTCAGCTTGACTTGAAGCACCTTTTATGCCCCATCTTGCATATAAAGTTGGCACACTGAAAAAAGGGCAAGTCACCAAAATGGATGCCGTTTGCTCGTTATTACGCAGAGGAGCTTAAAATGTTATATCTGCGCATGCGTTAGTGTTGCCGTATAACGTGCGAAGTTTCACGAATTTTCATTAAAAACTATCGGAATTAGAACAAAAATATCGATTAGCATATACTTCTGGCACGCAGTGTATATATATATATATATATATATATATATATATATATATATATATCAGGTTGAGAAGAACGTTCTTGCTGAATTTTTAATTTTCCTTTCAAATGATGTATTTTCCAAAAAGTGTCGTTATAATACCTTTTCTTAATATATTATTTGAACTGTTTTTCGCCTTATCTAATCGTTTAAATTACAATCGTTTTAAAGCAATTATGTATTCTTTGCAGAACGTTATATATAAGATGGAACAAAAGTTAATTCGCACTATTTTCTTATTTCAATGCATGCTAGGCCAAAAAGCTCCTGTTAAAGCTCGCGATATCAATAAAGTGTTTAGTTCAGGAACTACTATTGAACGCACAGTAAAATAGTGGTTTAATACCTTTCTTTGCGGCGACGAGAGTTTTGGAGATGAAGCGTTATGGTCGTCCATCAGATATTCACAAGGATCAATTAAATGTAATAGTCGAAGCCAATCGACTTGGGAGGAATTGGAAAGAGAACAAAACTTGGTAAATGTTTACCTCACGAATTGAACGACCACCAATATAAACGCTGTTATAAAATGTCATCTTCCCTTTTTTATGCAACAAGAACGACCCGATTCTCGTCTGGGTTGTGACTTGCGATGAAAATTGGGTTCTTTCTGATAACTGGCGACGCTAAGTTCAGTGGTTAGATGCCAACGAAGCTCCACAACACTTACCGAAGCCAGAGGTTCACCAAAATAAAGTAATGCTGTTTGTTTGGTAATCTGCGACCGGTCTCATCCATTACACATTTTTATGCAAGCGAAACCATTATGGCGGAGAAGTACTTTCACAAATGGATGAAATGCATCAGCAACTTCGACAACAACACACAACAACAGAGACCCAATTCTCTTCCCCTACAATCCAGGATCGCACGTTGCTAAATCGACTCTGCAGAACTTTCACAGACGAAACACTGCTTCATCCGTCATACTCTCTATATCTCTAATCTATTAACTACCATTTGTTCAAGAATCTTGGTGGCTGTCTGTGTTAAAAATTCTTTAAAAAAACTTAAACGATATCGAAAACGCCTTAAGCGACTTTATCGCCACCAGAACACAAGATTTTTACGTTACTGGCACGAATACATTTGTTTTGCGTTGGCAAAGGTATGCTGATTCTTATGGTACTTATTTCGATCAATAAATTTTTGTTTGCGTCAAGATATGTTCATCTGAATATAAAAGTTAAAAATCGCAAGGACTTTATCGTCAACTAACACACGCACACACACACACACCCATATATATATATATATATATATATATATATACATATATATATATATATATACATATATATATATATATATATATATATATATATATATGTGTGTGTATGGGTGTGTGGGTGTGTGTGTTCTTGTGTGAGTATATACAAGATAAACTCCTTAAGTAATAGACCGATAATTATGAACTTTGCAATATATATTTTCGATAACCCGTTGAGTGACATGGCCACATTATTTTATTTGTAATTTATGAGTGCGCCAACCCGAACACGTGATAATCTGCCCATTCCAATACTCTCATGGCGGCGCCCAACGTCCAACCAGCAATCCATGTAGCACATATCCTCAAATGTGTTCTGGGCTTTGATAATCGGTGATTTGTATATGAGAAAATTATTTATAAACTAGCATGGATTACCGACGTTGCCAGAATCAACATCAACTTCCATTTGGGTCACACATGCTATACTAAGGGTATTGATCACTTTCATCGTTTATACCCCCCCACAACAATTACAAAAATAAAAGAACGGATAAAAACATGCCGCAATTTACAGAGTTTTCAAAGGGAAATATTGTAGTTGATTTAACAGGGATTGCCAGAGGAAGTAAATGGAAACCAGTTTCTAAAAAACAAAAACCGGAGTCGGTAATAACAATTCAAAATAATTTGAATAAAATATATTATCAATATAAATCAACTTTGAATAACAATCTTAAATGAAACACTTTAAACGATTACCCCACTATAATCATAAACTAACAGCTATTTACTAAAATCGATTTTCCTTAATGTAATATGTAAATAAGGTTTGCTCTTTAGCTTATACTTTGCAAGGCTCATAATATGTATAGACAAAGATGAAAGTATATGCACGTAAGTTTTCTGTATACAAATTAATTAGGAAATGCAATAAATCTAAAGTATATATTAATCAAATTGAGAACAAACATATCTATAAACAGACAGAAATACGAATTTGTACACACACACACACACATATATAGATATGTATATATACATACATATATATATATATATATATATATATATATATATATATATATATTATAAACCGAGTCTATGTGAGAACATAAAAAAACATCTTTCTCCCTTACTATGCATCTTTATTTACTCCTCCGAATGCAGCTGTTCAGTTTCCCTCTCTGCGTCTCTCTTCCATCTTTCTGCCTCACTCTTCCTCTCTTTCTGCCTGCATCTTTCTCTCAGTTTTTCTTTTTCTCTCTTGTTAAATCTCATTCTCTCTCGTTTTCTAAGTCAAGATCTCTCTGTCTCTCTGGCTTTCTGGCTTTTTTCTCCCTCTGTTCCCTCTCTCTCTCTCTCTCTCTCTCTCTCTCTGTCTCTCTCTTTCTCTCTCTCTCTTTCTCACTATTATTGATGCTTGCAATTTTAGCTGTTTTAATATCACCGACGAAATAAATTCAAAACAAAAACGTAAAAACAAAACCATAAAAAAATGTGATCCAAATAAAATATTTATTTTCAGGCAAATAAATATAAGATTACGAAGATTTTTGTTAATTGATTAATGTAAAGCAATTCGATAAAAAAAAATAGAGAGGATGAGTAACTTCTATAATCCCCGAAACCACCTTAATAAGTGAAATGTATGACTAAAATAACCCTAGTCACCCGCTGCATAAAAATATGCCATTGGATTTCTTGGAGTTCAATCATTTACATTCGATGTCAGAAATCACGATTGGCCGCACTTCGCTCCCCCCCCTCTCTCTCTCTCTCTATTTCCATCTTTCGCTTTCTCCCTCTCCCTCTCTCTCTCATACATACATACGCACGTGCGCCCACACGCAATCAAACTCATGCACACGCACGTAAACACAAAGGCACACGCACAAGCACACACTCATACACAAAAACACAATATCTATATGCAATAGAGAAATTCAGTTTCTTCTTTGGCATAAATTTAGGATAAATCGGGAGGAGGAACAATCGTGTATTATTTTGAGATTAGATGAAATATGATGGAAGAATATAACGGTATATATATATATATATATATATATATATATATATATATATATATATATATATATATATATATATATATATACACACACACTACTTGAAAAAAAGGAAATGCGAAAAGAATTTTAAACACTGTGAAAATGACGAATTCGACTAAAAATAAGATAATAAAATGGATTACTAAATACGAAGAGCAGAAAGAGATTGAAAAAATGAGATTAAGAAGGAAATGGTTTAAGAAATAATGAAATAAAGGAAAGGCGTAAAGAAATAATTAGACACAAAAAAAGAAAGGAAAAAAGGAAAATAGGCAAAAAAAGTTATAAAGTGATAAAAAGAAAGAATTATTTAATAATCGACCAAGACGAATACAAATGAAATAAAACAAAACAAAAAAAAAATAAATAAAGAGAGCACAAACGGTTGATTAAAAATGTAAAAATAAGCGCTAAAAATGTAAGCCGTCCTCCCCCAAACTACGAGAAATGGAACGAAATAACGCGTGAATGGTAATAACGAAGCCTGCGTGTGTCCTATTCTTTCAGGCATCGAATTCAATTGGTAATTCCGTTTGTTGTGTTAGCAACGTCGCAATTTACTAAATTGCCACTCTGCCGTATTTTTTTTTAAATATTTGTTTTATTAGTGTAGTTTTTTTTTGTACTTTAACGGTTTTTAACTCTAAAAGTAGTACAACGGGTTTTGTTTCTTTTTTCCTTTAAGTTTCGAACGAATTCGGATCATTAACGTTGGATATTCTTTAAGTTACGGTAAAAAAAGGAAAAGGAAATAGGGTAAAATAAAGATGGGATTTCTATTTTAAAAAAAAAAAAGGGTTTAAACTAAAATAAGTGCATAATTAAATAAGGCAAAAAAAAAAGAAACAATGCATGAATCAGCAAGATTTTCAATTAAGAGCAAAAAAAAAAAAGAAGAAAAAAAAGGGAAACACGAGAAAAAAGTCTCCTAATTAACGAAGTTATGGCAAACGTTGATTTGAAAAACGTCATGCGTATTTGAAGTAGTTATTTCTGGAGACAAGTTATGGGAGAGAGAGAGAGAGAGAGAGAGAGAGAGAGAGAGAGAGAGAGAGAGAGAGAGAGAACAAGAAAGGGACAAGAAAAGGGAAACATAGAAATACGCAGATGGAAACGAAATTGAGAGCGAGAAAGTAATACAGTGCAAGAGAAAAAGACAGAAATATTGCAACGCAAAGAGATAAAGAAAGATAAATAAATAGATTAATAGAAAAAGAGAGAGAAGGAAAGAGAGAGGAAAAGAGAAGGAAAGAGGGAGAGAGAGAAAGAGAGAGAGAGACAGCAAACCGACAGAGAAATCTACTAATACACTAAAGGTTACAGAGAAAGAAGACGGGAACGAAAATAAGAAAACGATAATCCCGAGCAGGCGGCCAAGACAGGAAAATATACGCCAATGCAGAGATAGATAGATATATAGATAGATAGATAGATAGTGAAAGAAAGAGGTAAGGGATGAGAGAGAATGAGAGAGAGAGAGAGAGGGAAGACAAAGAAGGAGACAAAGACATATAAATAGAAGACAATTAGGAAAAATGGCTAAGTAAGGAACAAAGATATAAAGGAGGAGGAAGGGGTGAAAATAGAAAGATCCAGACAGAGGAAGCTAGTAGCTGTTTTGTTCAGTTGGATCGCAAATCTCGACTAAACCTCTCATTTTAAAAAGCAGTACTGGGCTGAACTAAACTTATACCTCTATAAATTAGTTTTTGTACTGATATTCACATTAAAAACACTTTTTCCTATTTATTTAAAAAAAAAAATACAACTTTAGAGTATTTAGCAGATTAACCAACAAAAGACTACAACGAAATATATATATATATATATATATATATATATATATATATATATATATATATATATATATATATGCATACAAGAAATAAATTCCCCCATAGCCAATAAAAGTAACTTTTATACATACCTGGCTCATTTGTTTGTGTTTTCAAGTAGTTTTTGTTGATCCTTTTTCAATCTAAAAAATTCAGTTTTTCCGAGCGGATTTGAAAAAAAGAAAAAGGAAATGGCGGCATCTTCTTCTTCTTTTTTTTTTAAGCAAGGCTCGTTTTGAATTCAATATTTACAGGTGTTTATAATATTTTGTCATTTTTTTTACGAGAGTACCCAGTGTAATGTAAACACCAAAACATCCTCATGTTCAGAACGGTTTTAGAAATAAAAAAAAAACAACCTCTCCATGTAAAGAACGTCTTTCAGAATAAACACCTCCAAATTTCCCATGTTAAGAATAGCTTTCAGCATGAACACTCCTCAAATTCCCTATGTAAAGGACAACTTTCGGAATAAAAACCCCAACCTCGAAAACCGTTCTTAACATAGAGAGGATGGGTTGTTTATAGTACGCAGGGTACTCTCGTAAAAAATACCCCAAAAATTCAAAACGAGGCTTGCTTTCGAAAAAAGAAGATGCCGCCATTTTTTAAAAATCCGCTCGGAAGAAATGATTTTTGCAATAAAAACTACTTGAAAACACAAACAAATGAGTCAGGTAGATAAAAAAATTACTTTTATCGGCTACAGCGTCAGTCATTTGTTGTATATTTATTTTTTTCGTGAAGTCGTCTGTTGGCCAATTTCTAAATTACCCAACTTTGTTATATATGGATCGTGGAATTGCATTCATCTGTAGAAGACCTAGCTAATTTGCATATTTTTTTAAACATTCATTTGAATTAATTCCTTATTAATTTTGTTTCGGTTTTCTCACAGGATAATTATCTTTATTAAACTATTACGTGTAATTATATGAATGCAGATATTCTACATGATTTATACTTACTTAATATTTGTGTAAAAAGCTTATGGTAAACACACACATCTTTATATATATATATATATATATATACATATGCATATATATATAATGTAGGTATTTAATAATTATTATAGTAAAAAAATAATTATATATATATACATATATATATATATATTTATATATATATATATATACACTTGTGCCCGATATTATTCATACCCCCCTTGAAAATTGAGTTTATTAGGTGTAACTTTGTAAGAATTTATTGTTTACGTCCATATTGATACATATTCTTAATAAACCTCTTCTGATCATTTTCGTCATTTTAAAATCTCGGGATACTTGTAATAAAAGAAATATACAGCTATTTATAAAATCTGCAATGTTCAAAAATAATCATACCCCCTTATTTTTTCAGTATTAATCGAGTTTCTGACTGTTTGTTTCCTGTTTGATTCTTATTTTGAATGCTTTTATACAACCTTTGATTAATTTCATTTCGTTTTTTACATTTTTCAGAAATTAAAATGATATCAACCGAAAACCAATAAAAGAATAAAAATTATTAGAATGGGGAAGAAAAAAGAGCTTAGTAATGATCTTAGGACTAAAATTGTGAATTCACATAAGGATGGTTTAGGCTACAAGTCAATTTCCAAGAAATTTGATGTCCCTACAGCAACAGTACAGAGCATCATCAAAAAATTCCAGAGCCACCACACAACAAACAACTTGATTGGTAGAGGAAGGAAAAGGAAACTGTCTGCTAGAGCCACCAGGAATATTGTAAGAAGTGTTAATGCAAATCCAACCACCACTACTAAGGACATTTTAGAAAATCTGGAGTCTTCTGGCATAAAAATATAAAGGCAAACATTGCAAAGGACTCTGAATGAAAGTGGTCTGAAAGGAAGAAGACCAAGAAGGACTCCAGTGCACACCGGAAAACACCTTGCAGCACGTCTAAAGTTTGCTAGGGCCGATGTGAATTCTCCAGAGTTCGTTTTCTCAAGTATTTTGTAGACTGACGAAACAAAAATTGAATTGTTTGGCCATATGGATGCTTCTTACGTTTGGAGGAAGAAAGGAGAAGCTTACAACCCAAAGAACACCATACCCACGGTGAAACATGGTGATGATAGCCTAATGTTTTGGGGCTCCTTTTCGGCTAGTGGTCCAGGTAGTTTGGTCAAGATAGATGGAACCATGAAGAAGGAGCAATATTTGGAGATACTCCAGAAAAACAGTAGACAGGATGCGGAGAAGCTCCATTTAGAACCAAACTGGGTCCTTCAACAGGATAATGATCCAAAACATACTGCCAAAATAGTCAAGAAATGGTTTGAGGATAATCAAATTAATGTTTTGGAATGGCCTAGCCAGAGTCCCGACCTGAACCCTATCGAAAACCTCTGGCACATATTGAAAACTGAGGTTAAAAAGCGGAAACCTAGAAATTTGAGGGATTTGGAGAACTACTGCATTGAAGAATGGTCAAAAATCAGTGTTGATGCTTGTAAAAACCTTGTTGATAAATATCCAAAACGGTTACAGGCAGTTATTAAGAATAAAGGGCATGCTATTGACTATTAGTAAGAGAGGTATGAATAATTTTGAACTAGTGCCATTATTGTCTTTCTTTGTATAATGTTTCAAACTTGCATAATTTATTTATTTGTTGAGTTTAAATTAAATGTTTATGCTTGATTTATTGTTTGAAATCCCTTTAATATTGTCTAACTTCTGGTTTGAGCAATATTCTTATAGAAATCTCAAAGATCCGAGGGGTATGAATAATATCGGGCACAAGTGTATATATATATATATACATACATAAATTTTGCCTATAAAACTCTCCTGTCAATTTTTGCTCTATAGATATAAAACTTATTATATAGGATATTCCAACGCATGCGAAACTTTATATTTCGGTTTTAGCTGGGGGCGCTCGTCTATGTTTTCATAGTCCACCGCATACAGTACTGTTTCGCTGTTTCACAGGTCATCAGTGCGGCTAGACAACTACCTCAAGTCAGGCTCGAAACCCGACTGCCCAAACGGCAGTCAAGACTTCTTACCATTACGCTACACGGCTGCTGTGCGGGTGGGGAATTAACGATATTTTTGACATCATCCAAATGGCCAAGCTCGATTTGTTTACCCAAAGAGAATGGCTCAATACGCTATATATATATATATATATATATATATATATATATATGTATATATATATATAATTATGTATATATATATATATTTATATATATAGTTTTTAAAATGCAAGTATCCACTTAGACGTGTTTCGTCGTCTACGACTCACCAAGGTGGCTGGATCTGATGAGTCGAAATCGAAACACTTGTCAGTTAATAATTATATTTAAAAATCCATATTTATGCCGCTTCCTATTTGGGGGTATCAAATTTGTAAAAACGGAAAAATCATTCCCAACTCGCATTTAAGTCAACATGCACTTTCGTCTAATAACTGAATTCATTCAAACGTATCGCATAAACAAAAACTAATATATATATATATATATATATATATATATATATATATATAGAGAGAGAGAGAGAGAGAGACAGTGAGGAAGATAGAGATATGAATAAATCGTCGGGAGACAGAGAATGTCGATAGATCTGCAGTTAAAAGAGAAAAAAAATGTTTGAGAGCGGTAAGGGAATTACGAGTTAAAAGTCAAAGATAGAAAATAGTGATAACACAAAGCACACGAATACTTTACCCGCTTCTCTCTTGCACTTCCTATTTATCTAACTATCTATCTAACTATCTATCTATCTATATGCTGTCCTCTCAGTTGGAAGCACAGAAAGCATAGTTTACAAAATGCCCCAACATTTTAAAACATCAGTGTATAAAACCCAAGGAAAACCTATCAACGACACGTCAAGAATATAGAGCTCGAAAATTATTGATAATGCATATTTCCCACTCACAAAAAAAGAGAAAAAAAAATTCAATTAAAATACAGAATCCTTCCCTTATTTTCTAATTTTTCTGGCAATCGTTTACTACTACTACTATTATTATTATTATTATTATTATTATTATTATTATTATTATTATTTTTATTATTATTATTTTTATTATTATTATTATTATTATTATTATTATTATTATTATTGACAGTTTCAAATATTTTTAAAGAAATATTCGTAAATTCTACGTCGGCCAAATCCTTTAATTTCTTCGGCAGTTATTATCACGGTAATTGTAAAACGTCCCTTCTCTATATATATTGCTGCTAGGCATTCTGTAGGCGTTCAGCTTGAATGAAGACTCTATAATATTTTTCTAGCCTTTTTGATTTAAATTGTATTATTTTTTATAGTTTAAACCTACTTTATCATCTTCTCCTTTACTAAAATACTAACTTTGATAAATTGCCTCAGCTGATTATTTGATTATGAGCACACCGATGAATTAACGAACATTTCATCAGTTTTCACCATTCTTGGATATGTGACCAATTTTGACAATATTTTACATAATATTAATCCACATTACCGCCCCCTTACTAAAATAGTAACTGATTTATTGGCTGGGACACGAACCAACACGCATTTCATCATTTTTCCCAATTCTTGCATATGTTACTCATTTCGACAATTATTTTCATAATTTTAACCCACATTATTGCCTCTCATCTTACTAAAATAATAACTTTTATATATTATCTAGGCTTATTATTTCATTACAAACACACCAATTACTTAACCCACATTCCCTCATTTTTATTAATTCTTGGTGATGTTACTCATCTCGACAATCATTTTACATAAATTTAACCCACATTATTTCCCCTTCTTACAAAATAATTACTTTGATATGTTATCTGAGCTGATTATTTCATACCAAACGCACTAATAAATTAACAGGTATTTCGTTATTTTTCATAATTCTTGGATATGTTACTCATTCAGACAATAATTTTTCATTATTTTAACTCACATAATCGCCCTTCTTACTAAAATAATAACTTTGATGTATTGTCTGAGCTGATTATTTCTTTACAAGCACACGAATCCATTAACTCACATTTCATCATTTTTCATAATTCTTGGATATGTTACTAATTTCGACAACCATCTTACATAATTTTAACCCACATTATTGCCCCCTCTTACTAGAATAATAACTTTGATATATTGTCTGGGCTGATTACTTAATTACAAACACTAATCAATTAACGCAAATTTTATCATTTTTCATAATTCATGGACATGTTACTAATTTCGACAATCATTTTTCATTATTTGAACCCACATTATATCCCCAACCTTACTAAAATAATAACTTTGATATATTGCCTGGGCTGATTATTTCATTGAAAACTCATCAAACAATTCCGGCTATTCTCATAGTATATATGTTCCAGCTATCTTATCCAATCCCTGGTGACGCTGTGTATTCTGCTTGTACACATGTTCCATCTATCTCAGTCGATCCCTGGCGACGCTAGCTATTCTGCTACTATTGGCTTTCCATCTATCTCTTTCAAGCCTGGGCAATGCTGGGTAATCTGCTACTATATATTTGCACATTTTATCCAATCCCGGAACTGACTTTATGTCCGCCGCCTCACTGTTAAAAATATACATGAAATAAAGCAATGTTTAAATCGAAAACTGTTTCAGCCATTTCTGAGACGGACTTTATATCCCCAACCTACTGTTAAAAATATAAATGAAATAATGTAATGTTTAAATCGTAAAGTGTCTCAGCTATTTCTTGGACTGAATTCATATCCCCGACCCCAGTGTCAAAAATATACTTGAAATAAAGTAATGTTTAAATCATAAACTGTTTCAGCAGCTTTTGGAAATTGGTACATAAAAACATTACAACTGTTAAGGATTCGGAAACCATTACTTCAACATTAATTTCTGAGTGTAAAATTTCTCGTAACTTTACTCCCTCTCCTCAAAAAGAGTTTTTTGCAATTACTGCCACAAGAACATTAAGGCCGAAAATATGAACACATGATTACTTAATATATTTACGTGATTTTTGGAATGTTAGAAATACGCCTATGGCATGCACTAAGAAGTTTACCTGATTTTTTGGAATCAGCAGTATATTCAGGTGATTTTTGGAATATGACATCTCATGTCAATGTAGTACATCATAAATATGCACCTTTTTTAACAAAAGATAATGGCGTCATCACTGGAAGTAAACACGCTAGACTATCTTCCCCCTACTTGAAAAGAAGGAGGAGATTATGTGTTAACGGTTATATCTCATAGGATTAGTGAATCTCTTGACAAAGGCTTCCTTTCTAGGGCAATTGCTCTTGACATATTAAAGGCCTTCGACAAGGTATGGCATAAAGGCCTACTTCACAAGATTTCCAGCTACGGTATCTTTCTCTGTCAGTAAATCATTTCTCTCTGATAGGCTCATAAGAGTAATGGTCGATGGACAAAAATCAGAGGCCTGCAGTATTAATGCTGGAGTCCCTCAAGGGTCAATCCTGGGCCCAACTCTCTTCCTGATTTACATGAATGATCTGCTTAAACACATACTTCAATCATACGTTGACATCTATGCTGATGACACGACCCTCTAGGGTAACACATCAAAGGCTGTAAATGACCAAGTGTTCTTTGATTCTCTCTTCTCTGATCTCCAGCGCGTGGTTCAGTGAGGGAAGACGTGGCTGGTTACCTTCAATGCATCTAAAACCAAACTCCTATCTTTACATCATCAACGCTCTGATCCCCATCTGACATCAATTGATATGTATTGCTCTCGTCTAGGGAGAATCTCTCTGTTTTGACAAGCTTCTGGGCTTGACCTTTACTCGTGATCTGAAATGGAACGTACATCAAGTCTGTTGCCAAGGTCGCTGGAAAGATGGTCGCATCCTTCTACCGCTCCAGAAGATATCTCACTACTGATGTAATTATTATCTATATAAAAGCCAAGTACGTCCACGGATGGAATACTGCTACCACATCTGGTCAGGAGCTGCTAAAAACAACCTATCCTGCCTTGACAGAGTACAAAATAGGCATGTCCTTTTCTCTTTCCTGCAACCTCTCTCCTACAGAAGAAACGTTGCGAGCCAAACTTTGTTTTATGTATTCTGTATTTCCAAACATTTATCATTGAGCGATTTATCTTGTATTTTGCGAAGTTTTGTTTGAATAGTACTGCGAATTTTCAAAAATGCTTCGTTTCTTTTTAGGCGGAGCTTGGATCCTATTGAATTGTGTTGTGACACTATTATTTTTGTGAGTAGTTCCTGTATTTCCTCATCATCTTCGTCAAAGCAATCCTCAAGTTATTTAGGGTTAAGCCAACAACTTCCAGTAATAAGGTTTGTCCAGCTTCCATGAAGCCTGTCCAGTTTTCCTCAATATCAGAATGACCAAACTGCAGCTCAGTTAGTCTGGCATTGAGATTAATCGCAAGTAGAGTTGCATTTGAAGCAACAATCCATCACCGTTACACTTGTCAACTCCAGTTCTATCGATAGTTCCATCCCAGGTGTTGTAGTCTGCACCGACTCTGGCATCAAAGTCACCAAGAATTAATAATTTCTCTGTTTTGGGACTTTTCCAGGAGGTTCTTGATAGAACCTTTCCTTTGCCTCATTCGGATTGGTAATCGTTGAAGCATATTTGATAAGAGTCACATGACTCCTCATCCTAACTAGTAAGCGCATTGTCATTAGACGATCATTAATCCCTTTATGCAGGGAAGTCAGTTTTCTGATATGTTTAGTTGTAATTGGAAATCCAACTGCTGCCTCTCTACGTTATATGACACTATGTTTGCTCCAGAAGAACGTATAGCCGCCTTTTCCCTCTGTAAGTTGGCCTTCCTAAGCTATGCGAGATTCGGACATGGTTACTATATACACATTGTGGCGACCTAGCTCTCCGGCTATTAGAACGGTTGGCCTTTCGGGTGTGCTTGATTTTGGTCAATAAACATACGCATATTCCATGTATCTTGGATGAGTGAAGTAATCGCTTGGTGTTTTGTTTTTCGGGCACTGGATACGGGATCTCTGCCAGTTGCGGTAAACTTACCCAAGTGTGGTGAAGCAGGCAATTTTCAGAGAACCTACTCTAGTCCCTTCCTCATGCATTTCTAATAGGGGGCTGCTCAATTACCCTGGAGCCTGCCAGTTTTCTCTGCTGTTTCGGTAACGAGAGACGACCATATAGCCTAAGATGATTGTGTGCAGGTTTGCGTGCTGTAGCCGCCAGCCTACCACACCTGCTACGTAGAAATTCTGCCGCCGCCACAGGACCTGTTCTGTAGTTAACCACCAAGTTCTGCAACATCATGACGTGCCCATGAATTAGGTTAAAGAAAGCAAAACTTGCGCAACATTGTCCACATATTCTCGCTTGGTAAAAAAAAGGTGAATCCAATAACCAGAAATATTCACGACAACTGAAGATTGTTCCAAGTGCAGGATTCGCGAGAAACTTGCCAGCGTTTGATGAAAGTAACTATCAAAATTCACACACACACACAACCACACACACACACACACACACACACACACACACACACATACATATATATATATATATATATATATATATATATATATATATATAGTAGTCTCCTGTCGATTTCTACATATAAGCAAATTTGTCTCTGAAATCCACACAGATGATTTGTTTATAGTGGTGAAGGCCTTTTTTTCATACGGCCATCCATACTCTTTTGGTATTACTGCTAGCCGCTTTCGGTGAAGATGAAATACATATGGACAGAGTATATAGTAGACCGCAAGTTTTTACATCCTTCTCCTATATGCATGTTTTAACGAAGACTGGGGTGCGTCTTTCCCAGTGAATTAATACGCACCCAGACATGAACGACTCGGCGCATTACATACACCACCTAGCCTTTCAAATTGTCACTCATCAGATACTGGACGAACACACACACACACATATATTTATATATATATATATATATATATATATATATATATATAGAGAGAGAGAGAGAGAGAGAGAGAAAGAGAGATGGAGAATGACAGATGATGGAACAGTAAAATCGTCGCCCAACAGAAAATAACACAACACTTGTATGTGAATGTGTATGCATATATGCATATATATATATATATATATATATATATATATATATATATATATATATTTAACTCTAATGACATAACGAGAATTGGGGTGTCAACGTGATCATGCTGTATATCATAGTTATAATAATAAAAATGATGATGATAATAATAATATAAACACACACACACACACACATATATATATATGTATATATATATATATATATATATATATATATATATATATATATATATATATATATATATATATATTAGCCAGTTAAATCCAAGACAAAAGGTACGGACCGTTAAGAATGAGTTCTTTCTGCAAAGTTGCTGGTTGAGGATAATTAATTTTATGATCACATTTTTACTAAATATAAATCCCTATAAAACCCCTATTTTTTTCTTAATGGTGCATCGAACGGATACCAAAATACTGTATTCAATGCACCTTCACATAGCCAAAGTGAATAAAAATTTCTGCCAGATCGGTCCACTAATCTTCGGCAAAAACTGGAAGTGTCAGGGGATCGAATTATAGACGTTTTTTAAATATTAAGTAGTTTTTACTCTCCGCCTTTGTATTTATTTTTTCACGTGTTCCAATTGATTTCTTCTATGTTTGTTTATTTTTATTTTACCTGTAATCAGTTAGGTATTTGCAGTGAATTTTTTCCAAGATACTGTTTGTATAGTGACTTTGTTTTATATTTGGATTTCAAGTTTACTACCATAAGACACTTAATGGGCATTAGTTAATGGATTCCAGTAACAACTGCTGTTGTTAAATTCCTCTATCAACAACCCCATGGATAAGAACGAGATTGTAAATATTCTCTCTCAAACAACACATCTATTATCTTATTTTAAACTACAAATGATGAACTATTAGATCGAGAGCATATAGAACCAGTTTATTGAAGCTCGTGGTTTTGTTTGAGGCTTTTACGTAGTGTTGCCGATCCGTTATCGTGCATATCCGGGAGAGCGTCTTTTTCAAATGCAATTATATCCATTGTTCCAGAATTTTATGATTCTTTTTTAACATGCGAGTTTTCATTGACTGTTGAACTTTGTCTTTTCCTTATTCTTTTTAACGGGAAATTCATGCTATATTTCCTGCAACCTTCACCTTAGTCCACCAACATCAATATTCAAATTTGCGCTTTGGCAAAGAAATTTTTGTCGTTGAATTCGTTCTGATAATGACCGACAGTTTCCTCTGGAAATTGTTTAAGAAATGTCTATCATATGAGTTCAGTGCCAACTGTAACATTTCAATAAAAATCAAGATGATAGGCGTCTTTCTCTGTTTTAAATATAAAATAAGTTGGATTAAGTTCTAGAAAAAATAATGACGCGATTCTATTTAAAAGAATAAGTTTTCTTTGATATATTTGGTGTAATTATTTTAGTAGAAAGTGACGAAACTATAATTTGTTTATTCTCCCTCCGATAAAAGAATGGTGAACCTATAAATTCACCCTTGTCTGTTCGTTCGTTCGTCCGTTCATGCGTTCGTCTGTCCGATTTTTTTCAATAACTACGTCTTGGATTTTTTAAAAATTTTTGCACAAACATTAAACATGATATGAGTAAAAAAAGTAAATGAACGGGTTTTCCGGGAAAACTCCGGTTGACCTAGAGATGCCGTTCGGGTAAAAATGGCTAAAATTGACACTTTTGTACTTATTAAAAAAAAATGATGATTTGTATTTTTATAAAACTTTCTAAAAAGTTTAAACTAACTGATTTCTATATAATTTTGCTGGTCTATACTTCGCGATAACTCGTGGGTGTGCCTCAGGGGCTCTTTTAGGGCTAATACAAAAACCCTAAATTATTAGAACTATTTTACGATATTTGTCCAAAATTTTCTGTTTATGTCTATTTAACAGTTTTGCATGGTGCTGAACTCAAATTTAAATATGTTAAAGCCTTAGGGACTTTACGGGCAAAATCGGGGGGGATGATGGGCTTAGTCATTACTATTTTTGCATGGTGCAGAACTCCAATTTACAAATGTTAAGGCATAAAACTGCGCCGTTTGTTTATTTTCACCAGAATTTGACGTCCCCTGGGGACTTTTGAGGCTGAATGAGGGGATGCCTAATCATTTTTTAGCCTCCTTCATTGTGCACTCACGGGGGATCAAGCATGCTGCACTTGTGTTTATATAATTTTAGTAAATCATATCGAACGAATGCTGGGTATTGTTGTTGAATATAATTCATTTCGAACGAATAAGAAGATTATTGCTGGCATTCGTTTCTTCGATATCATTCTACTAAGAATTGATTCCAGGGAGGTACCGAGTACTTACAGAACGGAACCCGCTGACGGTTGACAACATCTCTAAATAAAAAACTATTATGTAGGAAGGAACTAGATTCGAACCTGACACATGCATGCTATCAGCTCGTGTCGTTTAGGACTTAGCTACCGCCATATTAACTGCTGCAGAAATTGCAGTTACTATTTCCAATATATAGTAAAAATATCACATTAAAGAGATAGGTCACATAGATTTATAATATTTTTCGCCTTTTGTCTTTTGTATATTACCTGGCATTTTGGGATTCTTAGTTATCGGCGTTATCTCTTACTAGAAACGATAGTAGTTCGATTAGGACTATGATAGATTATCATTATCTCCTATATAATATTTTGATTGCAGAAATTCCCCTCTGGACTAAAGTACAGTAGGTTTTCAACAAGAGATGCCACATATAAATTCAATACATCTACTCCGATTGCCACTATCTTATGTAGCTTACGACCACCATTTCTGTCACATGCACTTGTAATGATAATATGCTGCATCACATTCGATGTGCAACACCATTATCATGGATACTTCTACTGAGGAAGGAGTTCATATTTTTCTTTAGTCCTAACACAGCTACCAGTTGAGACCGGGACCAATTTTATATTTTCCAACGCTAGTGTAGTTACACCGCCCTAACTCGTTATCAGCTATATAGACAAAAAAAACCTTACAAATTTCCGATCCTAAAATAATACATTCTCTCATGGCCTATTCCTATATTCCGGAATAGAGATATTCCACATAAACGAACGTTTATCCAACATTAAATAATGGCGTCGCTACGCGTCAAAGTTATTTCTGCCGTCGGAAATAAATGATATTACTAAATTGCCACTTCTCTGGATTACTAGAAATATATATATATATATATATATATATATATATATATATACGTGTGTGTGTGTGTGTCTGTGTGTGTTTAGTATATTCACACTTTTTTATTACTACTGTTTCCATGTTCCCCCATTAGTTTGTTTACACAGTCGTACCGATCGAATTCCGTTACAGTTTGTGACTGCGGGTGTTTGATTGAATATTTGTCTTTACAGTATATATTTATTTTGGTTATTTTATTTCTACTTATTCCTCTTACTTATTGCGCGTGCGTTCGTATCTACAGTATATCTTTTCTTCAGTATTTATTTTACTTATGCTAGGGTACCAAAACCATGTATGCTGGTATTTCATTGCACATGTCGGCCAATGATTACGAAACTTCTTGGTTTTTTTTATTTACACGTACAATGACAACTACTTACTTTTTATTCAGACACATTGTTATAGTTTTATCAATTATTTTGTTATAACGAAACGAAAACAAATAAGACACTTCTTGTATTATTATCAAATATTACATTAGATGAAATAAATTATTACATTATCGTGTTCTTGATAAAATAAATTATTTTTTTTATTAAAATATATGTTTTATTATTTGGTGATACAAGACGTTTTTTTGTGTGTGGGGGGGTCGTGATAGTACACAAAGTGTTAAAACTAAATTATTTTTACTAAATAAAATACTTTTTATTATATGGTTATCCAATAAAACTTTTCTTGTTTGTTTTTTTTTCTTTTTTTGTGGAGGTTCGTAATAGCACAAGAATTCTGAAAACTAAAGTGAATTTTTAATATAAATATATGGTATCTTTTTCTGCGTCTTTACACTGCCACTTCGTTCTATTCGGTTACGTTACACAATCAACAGTTTCCCATTTCGGTAAATATTTTTTTCGAGCACTGATCTTGGATATTGCTCAATAAGCAATGCTATCTAAATAATTGTCGATGATTCAACGAAAATATAAAATGATGACGGTTACCGTAAATACATGGGAAGTAGGTAAATGTTTCTAATTTCTTCGATAATTATTTTCTTAATTTATTGGATGTATACTCATGCTAAGGTACCAAAACCATGTATGCTGCGTTTTCATTGTACATGTCAGCCGATGCAAACGGAACTTCTCCGTTTTCTATTCACACACACAATGACAACTACTTACTTATTATCCGAAACACTAGTGTTATATCGAAACAAAAACAATTAACACACTGTTTGTACTATTGTCAAATATTACATAATTAGATGAAACAATTTATTACATTATTTTGTTCGTGTTGAAACTGAATTGTATGCATTAAAATATTTGTTTTAATACTTGATATTACGAGAAGTTATTATTTTTTTAAGTCATTTATTGAAGTTTCCTAACAGAGCAAGCAGTTTTGAAACTAAACTATTTCTGCTAATTAGAATGCATTCTTCTGATTTGATAATCCAACAAACGTTTCCTTTTATTTGGGAGGGTCGTAATAACAAAAAAAGTGTAAAAACTAAAGTGCTTTTTTTATAAATATACTAGCCTGGGTGCCCGGGGTTTCCCGGATGTTTTGATTTGTGCGTTGAGCAAAAAAAAAAGTATTAGTAGGCAGGCAGGCAAGCTCGAACTCGTACCGTTAAGGAAAAGAATTTGAAAAAATAAAAGAAACGTTACGTCTTTGCAATTGAACCCATCGCCAAGCAGAAAGTGGCGAAAGTTTAATTAAGGTTAGTCAATCGGAAAGAGGAGATGCCTTTCGAAAATATGTGCGAACAAAAGACCCCTCCTTGTAGAAAAATGCCGAGTTGAGGGTGAAGGGATTAATGCTTTTAGACAATTGTTCGCTATTTGTCGTCCGAAGGGTCGAACTTCAAAAATGTCTCGTGAAAATCCGCCACTTCTGTCCAATTTTTTAGGCATATATATATATATATATATATATATATATATATATATATATATATATATATATATATATATATATATACATTTAAATAGAAAGGCAAGACTTATATAATACAACGTTTCTTTATGCGTGTTTCCACTCAGTCACTCCGTTACGTTCACTTCCGTTACATAATAAACATATCAACTTCCGGTAGCTTTATTTTTTCGAGCACTGTCATCTACCTATTTGTCGATGATTCACCGAGTGAAATGATTACAGCTGCCGTCAAAATAACTAACTTTTCTACTTTCTTTGAAAACTATTTCCTTAACTTTTAATTTATACCTTATCATTTTGGTATTATTACTGGATATTTTCATTAGCGAGATATGTCAATTCATTAAATACGGCTGGTTTCACTTTAACACTAATATTTCAGCAGTATTTTTTTCTTAAAATAAATGTGTGCGGCTAAAAATGTTTTTATACGATATACATGTCCATACTAAAATTAAATGCACATGTTGTAACCACTGTAAACCTGAAATAGTCGCTAGGAGAACATAACGAAAGGAAGCATACATTTTGCATTTTTTGCGTTTGTATTCCACTTAGACGAACTGAGCCACAGCAGCGCGTGGCCGGGTACAGCAAACTGCTTTTTCTGTTTCCTGAAATATCTGCGTATTAGACACTTTCATAGTATACGCGTTTTTTATTTAATTAAAACAAACAGTTAACAACTGTACTCATGAAGATATCTGGTAAACTTGTAACATAAATTCAGTATCGCAGATCATTTCTATTAGTTACAAAAACCAAATAGAATATAGGATATTCCAAACGGCCACTTTAAAATATTTATGGGATTTTATAAATAGCCACTTTGTTAAATATATATTTTTTGTTTAGTTCTTAACAATAGAATTTGTTTTAATATTTTTATTTGTGCCTATGAATCGGAAAAATACACATTTGAATAACCGGGATGTAGAGACGAGTTAATTATAGCCACACATTCCGAGCTTTTGTGTGAGCAAATTGCATTCACACAAAAGAAAAACTGGAGACACGGCTTTTTACATAATGGATTTCGTTATAATAAGAATAATTAAGATTGAATTAAGAATTAGCCAATGTGGAAATCTGATGAATTCACAGAAAAAAAAAGGTTTTAAAGGAATGTTGCAACAACAGAAAAATGAGAAACAACAAAAATGGAAAGAATACAACAAGAAACATTTTAAGCCAACTTATTATTCACACACACACACACATTTATATATACATGTGTGTACACATATATAAATGTGTGTGTTTAAATAACATTTGAAATACATATGTTTACTATTCGAGACAAACATTACCCCCCCCCATATATATATATATATGCGTGTGTGTGTGTGTGTGTGTGTTGTGGGGACTAAACCATGCACTAAAGATGAACTCTTTCTAACTGTAGAAATATACCGAGAGGTGGTCAGTGTACTTCTGTAGTCCGCCATCTTGTCGGTACTCACGACACAGTTTTTTGTTTTGTTTTGATTTTATATTTTGCCTTTTTCAAATCATTTCCGTGTCGGGTTTTTTTTTACTGACCCTTTCAAGGCAAGATATATATATATATATATATATATATATATATATATATATATATATATATATATATATATTCTTTACTATAATAATTATTAAATACCTCAAATACTAGTGTTTCATCGTTTCGGGAATAATCATGCAGGGTGTCACGATTAACGCCAGTATATATATCATATACACACACACACACACACATATATATATATATATATATATATGTGTGTGTGTGTGTGTGTGTTTATGTGTGTGTGTATGTGTGTGTGTCTCTGTGTGTGTCTATGGGGTGTAAGTGTGGGTGTGTATGTTTGTGTGCGTGTGTGCGTGTGTGCGTTTGGATTCTTACTTTGGCAGGGGGATGTGATACGTATAGTGTGTTAGGTATAAGTTAGTGTTAAGTTCATGCTTGCATGCATCCTCGCTTCCAGCTAACCTTGATGGAGCAGCTATGCATAAGTCTTCCCAGCCAGTACATAGCCTCAGCATCATGCACATCAACATCATCCTACAGTGCTTCCATGTTGGCCACACACAGTAACTGGGTGGCTTGCATACTCAGGCTAAACTTGTAGAAGATCTCGAAGTAGTAGGGGACCCCAGATGTAGAGCGTTATGGCCCCCGATGTGTGGACATGCCTTGGCGCACTACCAAGCCCTACCTCACTGTCTTGTGGGTGGCCTTGGTTTGGCGAATACTAGGAGAACCAACCACAAAATTAAACACCACTGCCTTGTGGACTTTATCACAGCAAAAAGCTAAGAGATGGAAACTTTGCATTCAAATCCTACTTGCACTTCCTTAAAATGCTATGGAACCTTATCCAGAAAGGAAAAGCGTTGTAGCGGACACGAGAGGCCGACTGTTTACCTCACTGAGATTACTTTCGGCCAGAGGCTGCGGCCTTCTCTATTGCCAATCGTCATGAGTTATCTCCACTGGACATGAGCAATAGAGGTTCAGAGTGTGTCTATCTGATGCGCAACAGATACTGCACCTACACTGCGCAAGCAAGTTTGGAGCCAAGGTGGGAAGTTCTGTGGTGATGTAGTGAGACTACGACAACACCAAGGGATAAAGCACTGAGCCCCCAACTACATCGTCAAGATTGACGGACTGCATGATGATGATGATGATGATGATAATACATACATATATATATATATATATATATATATATATATATATATATATATATATATATAACACGGAAATTACATAATTGTCGATGAAATAACTTATTTCAACCTTATGGTATTTTCAAGACTCTAAACTTTTAAATTTAATTTTTTTATGTTGTTGCTCTATTTACCACATTGAGCTCTCATACCTGGATTTCCTCCTAGAATTATTCCATTATAACACTATATATATATATATATATATATATATATATATGTGTGTGTGTGTGTGTGTGTGTGTGTGTGTGTAAAGTGGAAATATTTCAGACAACGTCTACGCTGGGCTGGACACCTCGCGGGAACACACACACAGATATATATATATATATATATATATATATATATATATATATATATATATATATATATATATATATATATATATATGTATGTATGTTGTTTGTTTTTATTTTAGCGATATTTTTTGAATGAATTCAGTTTTTACGGAAGTGCATTTTTACCTAAATGCGAGTTTGGAATAATGTTCCCTTTACACAATTTGGTACCCCCATATGGGGAGCGGTATATATATTATTTTTAAAATACAATTATCCACTGGCACGTGTTTTGTCGTCTACGACTCATCAGAGTGGCTGAATCTAGCGAGATTCGAAATCGGGACTCCACGGTAATGAGCCAAAAAATTTTAAAATAATATAATTATATATGCATATACATACATGTAAATACATATATATATATATATATATATATATATATATATATATATAAACACACATGTATATAGGCATATATGTAGATGTATACATATATATGTACACACACATATATATGATGGACTCTCCCGTCGATTTCGACGTATGAGGTTCGGACAACCCATATTTCTAAAACTCATTAATGCTTTTGCCTCTGATGACTTTTTAGTCCAACAAGGGACTTGCAAACAAGGCCACAAATAGAACATGAATGTGGATTTAATGCTGCAGATATTGGTTCGGCTGGTAGTCGTTTTGTTCTTACTCTGTTTTCTTTTAGTTGCCTTAAGCTTTCAGATTGAAACCTCTGGAGACCTTCAAAACACCTTGATCTCCATCCTTTTCGGTCATTCACCTCATATTCAAGACTCCTGTATGGTATGTTCACTGCAGACAAGTTACTCTTCAACTTGTCCTTGTACCTAAGCCAAGGACGTCCGACAATTCTTTTACCACCCTCAAATTGACTGTGCATCGCAATTTTTGGAATTCTGTCGTCGGGCATCCTCAATACATGACCAGCCTTCCGCAATTGCGATTGAATAAGGAATAATTCAATGCCAGATATTTTGCATTTTGTGAATAATTCGGCATTTGATACCTTGTCACGGAGGCTAAGACCACATATGGAGCGTAGACAGCTTTTGTGGAAAACGTCCAGCTGATTAATGTGATGTCTGTATGGAGTCCATGACTTAGATCCATAAAGAAGAATGGAAAGAACAACAGCACGGTAGAGAAGGATTTTTGTGTCTAGTCGAATACCACTTTCGTTCCACAAGCGATGGCGAAGATTTCCAAAGGCAGAAGTGGCCTTAGCAATCCTGTTGACAATTTCATCATCAAGAGAACCGCCCTGGTTCACCTTGCTACCAAGGTAAGGAAAGGACTTGACATAATTGATATCATGACCGTCGACTTTCAGCTTGCGCGCAGGAAATCTATACTCTGGTGGATTTTGCTTTACGCCTTCAACTTGTTTTGGGGTAGGGTGTGGCTGATGCACTACCTCAGTCTTTCTTATGCTAATTGTCAGGCCAAAGGCCTTGCACGCAGCTGAAAATCGATCAAGAAGAACCTGGGCTTCCTCAAAGACGGGGCTACCAGTGCGGCATCGTCAGCGAAGAGCAAGTCGCGAATAATTTCGGTGCGAAGAAGAGTCTTGGCCTTAAACCGTTGATGGTTAAATAAGCCACCGGATGACCGAAATTGAAACTTGACACCAGTGTCCAAATCATCAAATGCATGTTTCAGCATTAGTGAAAAGAAGAGCGCAAAGAGGACTGGCGCCATTCCACATCCCTATTTGGTCCCATCTCTAACATCAAATGGATCGTGAAAGGAAATGATCACGTTCAGCATGTTTTCTGGAATACCAAGCCTTCTTAAAACTTGCCAAAGAGCATCGCGATTCACAGTGTCGAAGGCCTTCGTCAGCACAACAAACACCATATATAATTCCTGATTTTTCTCACGGACCTTTTCTGCCACCTGACGTAAGGAAAATATCATGTCAATGGTGCCGCGACCCGACCGAACCCCACACTGTGACTCTGGATACACCTTATCAACGAGACGATTTATGATTCGGTTTAGAATGAGCCTAGCCAGAATCTTTCCTGTAATTGAAAGCAGAGATATCCCCCGATGGTTGTCACAGACATTCTTGACTCCCTTATTTTTGTAGAGATGTTTGATGAAGGCATATTTGTCGTCTTGTGGAACTCTACCTGCTTTCCATATCTTTACAAAGAGAGCATGGAGCTTTTTTACCAGCACATGCCCACCATGCTTGTACATTTCAGGCGGAATTAGATCCTTTGGTGATAGGGACTTGCCAGAAGCAATTTGTTTGATGGATTCCCATACCTCCTGATAAGCAGGTTCCAATGACAATTCTGGAATATCTGGATTCTGAGGAATAGAGGACACAACATCGCTGTCAATGACAGATGAGATGTTTAAGACAGTTTCAAAGTGCTCCTTCCAACGATTGAGAATAACTAATTTATCAGTCAGCAATGCCTCTCCATCGGCTGTGCTTAATATATATATATATATTATTTTTAAAATATAATTATCCACTGGCACGTGTTTTGTCCTCTACGACTCATCGGAGTGGCTGAATCTAACGAGATTTGAAATCGGGACTCCACGGTAATGAGCCAAAAATTTTTAAAATAATATAATTATATATGCATATACATACATGTAAATACATATGTATATATATATATATATATATATATATATATATATATATATATATATATAAACACACATGTATATAGGCATATATGTAGATGTATACATATATATGTACACACATATATATATACATATATATATAAATATATATATATACATCTATGTATAATTCTCTCTCTCCATATATATACAGTTGTGCGCAAAAATATTCGACCCCTGTCTAAATTTTCTTGTTTCGTGTAATCTATTCTTTAAAAATCTTCATAGCGCCTTTTAACGGCTAATTATGAATAAATTGTATATTTTTTAACAATAAATGAGGAAAAGTAATTCGAGATTAATAATATATATCAATTTATTTACAAAAAATATAAATATGGATGTTGCAAAAATATTCGACCCCTTTAATTTAAAGTTTAAATAAAAGCGTTATTAAGTTTATTATTTTAGTATGACCTTGTATCTATTTCCTATAAATAATATGTATGACTCTACTGAATCTAAAATGAGTTCAAATTGAACTTCAATGCCATATTGAATGATTGAATAATTGTTTCAAGTAAAAAAAAAAATTCTTTTTCAACGTCAACAAATCTGCAACTATGACAAAGAACAAAGAGTACTCTGAAGACATTAAAAAGAAAGTAATCGATGCCTACCCGTCTGGAGAAGGTTATAAAAAAATTCCAAACGTTTTTCTATATCATGGTCGACTATTATGTCCATTATAAAGAAATGGAAAGTAAAAGGGATTGTATCAAGTCTTCCAAGATCAGGTCGTCCAAGAAAATTTACGACACGTGTGGCTAGGAAAATTGTTAGACAAGTTTCAATAGACTCTAAATCTAACCTAAAGGACGTGCAGAACGATTTGAAGAATGCTGGCTCAGATGTACACTTGTCAACTATTTGTAGGGCATTAAATCGTGCCGGATTGCATGGACGTATTGCCAGAAGGAAGCCCTTACTTTCCAAAGCTCATCAAACGCCTCAATGAAATTTTGCAAAAAAGTTCCTAGAAATGCCTATTGATTACTGGAATAATATAATTTGGTCAGACGAAACGAAAGTGGAACTATTTGAACGCAACCAGCAACGCTATGTTTGGCGAAAAGAAAATACTGCTTATAATGTGAAGAATACCGTTCCAACCGTTAAGCATGGAGGTGTATCAATCATGGTGTGGGGTTGTTTCAGTATAAATGGAACTGGAAGATTAACCATAATCGATGGAAGAATGGATTCAGTAAAATATCAGTCCATACTGAAAGAAAATCTTGTTCCGTCTGCGAACCAGTTGGGGCATGGAAGGAGGTATACCTTTCAACAGGACAACGATCCTAAGCACACTTCAAAGAGCACTAAGGCATGGTTAAAGAATAATAAGGTGAAAGTTCTAGAATGGCCTTCCCAGTCTCCAGACCTAAATCCGATTGAGCACTTATGGCATGATTTAAAAATTGCGGTACATAAAAGAAAACCATCTAAGTTGATTGAATTAAAACAGTACTGTCAAGAAGAGTGGCTTAAAATTCCAGTGGACAGATGTAGAAGTCTCGTTAGATGTTATAGGAAACGTTTACTTGCAGTAATCAAGGTCAAAGGAACTTCAACCAAGTATTAATGAAAAGGGGTCGAATACTTTTGCAACATCCATATTTTTATTTTTATAAATAAATTTATTTATATTATCAAGCACTAATTACTTTTTATTATTTTTTGTTGAAAACTATACAGTTTATTCGAACTTAGTTCTTAAAGAAGGTTTTAAAGATTATTGAAGTATCCATTCAAAGAAATAAGACAATTTTGGTAGGGGTCGAATACTTTTGCGCACAACTGTATATATATATATATATATATATATATATATATATATATATATATATATATATATATACTTAACTGGTCTACTTTAAGTGCATATATAACGACATGCTTCAGAGCGATGTAAATACTGTTTCAAACCAATTGACAGATCGACTCCAATATATACACTATTATATGACTGGACACATCGGAAATGTATTTTTCCACCGGATGTATGATAGACTTATGTATCAATCGACGAACATACAAACTTTTCATTGAATGTCTGGTCATGTCTTAAAACGATATTTTTTTAAATTAAACCTAACTAAACAACCAATAAAAAGTGCTACATAGTGAAATATTTTGTAATTCATCTTAAATATATCACATCAATAATACTAATACTACCACCACGATCACGGCTGCAACCACTACTACAACCACCACCACCACCATTTTAGACATAAATTTAATTTAATTTTCCTGCTGGAATTGAATGGGATTTCATGGGAACTGATTGGCTCGATCAATTTCTCATTTTAGAAGTAGGAATGCATAAAAATACTAATGTGAGGTAAGGTATGAATTCCTTATTAAATTTAGTAGGGCTATGACAAGAGAATATTCTTTTCATTATTTTGACTTTCGAATATATCATAGTTCATATCTTATATATTTTTAGACAGATTCATGTGGTTCTCAACTGATTAACTGTGTCTAACTTCGACGGATATATACTCGAAAGTCAAACAATGAAAAGAATATGCTGTTGTCATGGCACTAGTAATAAATTTGCTTGTATATTGAAGAGCTTACTCTTATTAACAACCAAAAGAAAAGTTCTCAGTTACTCATACAGTGAAAACCCGCCGACAACGGCTGGTATTTTGTAAATGCTAAGATGTTGTTTATGTTATGTTATGTTATATTATATATATATATATATATATATATAAAAAATATATATATATAAAATATATATATATATAAAATATATATATATATATATAAAATATATATATATATAATATATATATATTATATATATATATATTATATATATATATATATATATATATATATATATATATATATATATATATATGCTTTATTTTTTGAAATCTCAGTCAGCGAAAAAGAAGCCTTTCTAGATTAGAGAATAGTTATTTTAGTCGCAATTTGAACGGCCGGTTTTAGAGGATCTAAGTTTTGCCGACATCAAAAATCGTTATTGCGTGTAACGCACACCTCATTGGGAACAAACCGATATGGGCTGACGTTAGAACAGTAAGTGTATAATAGTAGTAGTATTAATATAGTTATTAATATTACTCTTAATAATGATGCTAATACATACAGATGTACAAAACGCGAGACAACATTATCTGATTTATGGTGTATGCAGAAGAAACGTTGAGTTTGTAACTGACAGCTGGATGATTCCACCTGATTGAGACAAGAACACACAATGACATTTTCCAACTTGAATCATCGTCTTTATTATTGTTTCTTAGAACTATTATGGCATTGATACATATACTTGGACAATGCAATGAACCATACAGATTGACATAGACGAAGAAATATGTACACTTATTTATGGATATTACATATATGAACTTATTGTTAAAAAATGCCAAATACGTCTAGAATCATTGATAAACCAATTAGAATTTTTAGTTGGATTAAAGAAATAGAATTCGGAATTCAATGCTGTACACTATCTGATATAGAATATAGAACATTAAACACAAAAAAATAACTCAGTCAGTTGAGATGGGATGTGATTACTGGCCAAAAGTGATGCAATAAATTATTAGGCATTTAAGAAACAGACGTCATTAAGGATTGGTTGAAAATACACTCAGACAAATTCAAAAATCAAGTAATCTCATCGAAACGAAATTATACAGTACAAACTTAATACAACTTGGAAACAGGGAGCTGTTAAACGTAATATAACGCAAAGAAGGAAAATGTACCGACCATTGTTTAAGTCAGTGTCGTTTACGATGTTGGTTTAAAGAAATGAGATTGAGAAAAAAACTAAATACCAAGGTTTTATGGACGATATCAAAACAAATGGATATCTTAAAGAGGATGTCTATCATTTAAGTAATGATAGAAGCTACCTGACTTACTAAAATAATTTCAAAGGTTGATCTGATGAATGTACGTGGTAAACTAAGTTCTAAAGAGATCCAAAAAATTGCACCTAAAGGAACAGTGAGAATCTTAAACAGATCAAACTGATGGAATCTTTGAAATACCAATATCGTAATCTATAATATAAATTTCACCTGTCTGTTTAAATGTGTATATGTATGTATGTATTTATGTGTGTGTGTTTGCCTAAAACGTTTGAAAGATGTAACAGATTTTCACGAGATTAATAGCTCGATCCTTCGTACGACAAATATAAAAAATGGCTTAAAACACTAATTCCTTCACCATTAAGTGTGCATATTTCTACAAGGCTGGGTCGCTTTTTTGCCGATATTTTCGAAAGTCATCCCTTCTTCCCGATTGCCTAGCCTTAATTTAAACCGTCTCTACTTTCGGTTTGGCGCTTTTTTGTAAAGTTCTTCTCCTCCTTTGCAGTAAGAGTTTGAACGTTCCTTCTACCAGATTTTTTTTTTTGCTCAACACACACCTCCGAACACACGGGCAACACCTGGTATCCAGGCTATTATATGCTAAGTGACATAATAATAAATAGTGATGCTGATATCTAGAATTACACTAAGGTTTAGACTTCCAAAATTCGTACTACTCAAGGAACTGTGGCGCAATGGTTAGATTACTTGGAAAAATTAAATTGTAAAAGTGTTATTCTCCTGGAGATTGAAGGTTCAATCCTCATTTTGGACGACTGCAAAAAGCTACTAGCGAATTATGTAGATCGTCTATTGTGTCATGGCGTACAGAACGAGGGCATGCTACTACAAGGAAGTTAATAAAATGTTTTGTTTGGAATCTCGTGTAGATTCTCGCGTTCGCACAAAAAAGTCTCGGGTTTGACAATATACACAAGAGGAAAGTCAAAGGTTACATCGACAAAACCGTTGTGAAAATAGCACTTTAGATGAGAAGAGTGGTCCGAAGAATCTATATAATACAGATAATACATCCTTATATCAAACATTCAGAAACGTAATATAAAAATACGTATTATGAGGTGCTGTTAGCAAGATGCTCTTGTTCGTACAAGAGATATTACGTTGGTGCAAAAATAGTGTATATTTTAACATATATAAATATACATACATATATATATATATATCTGATAAAAAAACGACATTTTTTGCAGCAACTAAAAACCAAAACTAAGATCACAAACAGAGAAAGTCATGGGAAAACAATGCATTCTATCTAGAATTAAAAGAGAAGAAGTGGTCTCGTTAGTATTGAACATTGCATGGGCGATGCGATGACAAACGTATAAAAATATGAAACACAAAATAAGTCATGGCTGATTAATACCGCCAATCGCACAGACCAGATAAACAATACAAAGAGAGCGGAAAAGTGTGTCAGAAATTAAGCATCTTTAGACCGTATTGAAGCTAGTATATCCTTTTGAAATAGTATAGTATTATATAAAATTAACGATCGATATTATTTTAGAAGCTGAAAGCACATAAACCCTTTTCTAAAGAGTTACGGACAATAAAATTAGTTATATTGAGTTCTAGTACGGTAGGTGTAATGTTAATCAGTTAATACTATTGATAAACAAGCAACGCGTGTCCAATGAAAATATATAGAAGGAGATCTCAGAAAAATGTATCGTATTTATAAAAAAAGGATTTTTGAAATAGTCGCATATGCATTTAAAATAGTAAAAAAACGTAAAGTTTAAGTGGGATAACTTTTTTCACCTCAAACAATGTTTTTATTATACAGAGTGGCCTACTTAAAAGTAGCCCGATTTTTTTAATCTTTCTCTAATAATTTTTTTTTTCAGAGTAAGCTTCCTAATTTTTTAAAATTAACATTTAAAATTTTTAAGTGTAGTATTTTCGCTACAACAGAGAAGAGTGATTGTGGAAGCGTGTCAGATTAATAAGCTAAGGGTTATGACCACCACGTTCACCAGACTTGCCATCATGTTATTTCTAACTTTGGGGGATTTTAAAACAAAATGTTCATGCAAATAAATCCTCACAGTCTAGGCCAACTAAAAGAGAAGATTACCAACGCTATCAAGTGAATCGCAAGAGAAGATCTACAGGCAGTATCTACAAACGTTGTTAAACATGTCCAGAAATGTGTAGATATCAACAGGGGGGCACTTCTATCATCTTTTATAACACTACAGGTGATTTAACAAAAACAAGTAGCGAATTACTTAAACAATGCTACCTGTAGTTCAAACAATAAAATAATTTTCCTCCACTTTACTACAATTTTATGAGCTACTTTTAAGTGAGCCATTCTGTAGTGAGCTGAATATATTGGAGTAAAACTCATTTTTGCTAAACCTACAAAATTGAAAATAAAGTTTGTTTTTTATTAGTTAATATACTAGTTTTACCAGACTATTTTTTTAGATAACGACACGTTACTTTGATACATGTTGGTCACACAAAAAAAAGCTGAAATGGAAACTATGCTAAAATGAAGTAATTAAAATCTTGTAGTTACACAGTGTTGTTTTGAGTCTACGAACTACTGTTCTCATCTTGGGCATTTTCACAACATTTCGGTTGATGAAACCTCCGAACTGCCTCAAGTAAATCCTGTCGAATTCTAACAATTTTCTGCCAAACTCGGGTATCTGCAAGGAATTTCCAACGAACCAGTTTATTTAATCCACAGGTGTATTAACGCTCTCGTTCCGTCAATCAGGACGGGTTAAACGTCCTTCGAAATTCGCAATTATACGTAGAGTGTGTCCCACACTCCGGATTGAAACTCCCGAAGAGTGTAACTTTCAACTGAATTTTACTAAGTATTGTATCCACTAGGCCATTGGTCGTTGAATGATACAGTTATGTTTTGAAGGAAATATTTTTATGAATATTTAAACATATAAAAACAAATATTTTTTTAAATCATAAAACGACTTTACCGTCTAGCGTTGTTATTTTCGTTTCCTACATCCTCCATTTACTTGGCCTTTTGGTCAAGATCAAAGTGTAGTATCTGTTCTTCAGATGCTGCATTTCCATTTCTTGTTCTCTTTCGGTGGAGAATCAATCTTTCACGACTGAGACAATTTTTTTTTATTTTTGTACCTTTTCTCCACGTTAAAAAAACGACCCTGGTGTCTAAGTCTGTCCTGTGGGGAGGCATAGTAAATAGGTACATCTTCCATTCTCTTTTCTCATTGACCATTCCGTCATATAGCAGTTGTGGAATAGAGCATTGAATGCTCCCCCCCCATTCAATAAAGTCGACATCTGACAGAAAGATCAGAAACATCTACTGATATCGCACAGTCTATTGATTAGAAACGTTAGTCTTGCCTTCAGATAGGTGGGTGTGGCTTAAGGTGATAACGCACTATTTGAGCTGCGTGTGCACCCACCAGTTGGGTAAGTTTAAATATCTGCTCTCTTATCGGATCTATCGCGTTTAATTACGACCAAATGTCATTTCGAAACGTATGAATACAACATAATCACTCCCGCCCAGGATACAATTGCCATCTATCAATAGCTGATAACGACTGTTGGAAAAAAAAAATTGAATAGAGAAATAATAATTATAATTAATAGAAGTAGTGTTAGTTTCGGACTTACAATACCAGGTTATGTTAATTTCTATCTTAACCCAGCTTATACAGCTTCATAACTAGTACGAAGAAAATATTTTAATAACTAGTAATGTATTTACATATTGTTTTTATTGGACAAAAATTAAATTTAAAAATTAGTTGTTGTTTTTTATTTTTAGCAAAAACAGTGTGCTATTTTTATCTCATTCACTAAATTTCTCCCTGGTTATAAGAAATTGATTGGCAGTATAGATAAAACCGCGATGTACCTGTAAATTGTTTAGTTCTTGATATTATAAGTTGGGCTAGGAGAACAGCCTATTCTTTTAATTGTTTTGACTCTGGAGTGTGTATGCGTTGATATCTTATATGCTTTTATATAGAGTGATTTGGTTCTCGGTTGATTCACTGTGTCTAACTGTGTCGGATATCTAATCGAGAGTCAGCACACTAAAAAGTGTATTCTATGTACATGGCGCTAATTATTACTATATCTTCTATTATGATTCCATTCCCAAATTCATAAATTGTTGAATATCTGTATTATTTGAAATAGCTGGACTATTCTTGGCCATTTTAAGTGTTATTATCATCGCATTTCGACTCGGATAACTTTCGACATATTTCAGGTGTACCTTGTTGAAGTTTATGTCTAAATCGAGAATTCGCAGGGAATTTTGAACGGGCTGTGATTAACTGAAAAAGTACTAAGTTAAATCAAGTTCAACATGTAATAGCAACGCAACGCTTTATTTTATCCAGACAGAATCTGAAGTAATTCTCAATTGTATTTTTATTTTCGCCTAAACTGTGGATGAAACCTTCAATCCTCAGAAGAATGTCACTTTGAACATCGTTAGGTAAATGCAGGGTTTCGTGTAAGTATCCTACGCAGATTTCCAAGTTCAGCAGAAATAGTCCGACCATAAAAACCTGAAAAAGGTCGGGAGTTTCATCCACTGTAAAGTTTGGAAAATAATACTGAAGATAGGAACAGTTGACCAACTAACTCGAATAAAACAAATTATAATTAACTATCTCAAAAAATCAGGAACATGTGGCATATCTGTAAAGAAATGTTATTTGCCAAACTGAAAATGATACGATTTTTAATTTCTATATCATTATTTTCTCACTAAGAGTAGTCACAGATATCATCCTCTGTTATTTTTTTTTGATAACAACTTGTGGTATTCTCTGGAGTCTGAGTTACATTAAGTCTCTCCAGAATTTCAGTACTCTCTACTTCTTTTGATAACCATTGCAGATGGATCTGCCTTATCGCAACGGTTGTTTACCATTGACTTCTCATTAGCGGCGACTTTAAGTCTTCACTGGAATTTGGGTGGCAAAAAAACTCTTCAATGCCCCAATCCTCTTTGCCCTTATTAAGTGGAGGTCTGGCTTGAGCTTTCTCTCCTCGGTTTTGCCATCCTCCTTGACCCTCCTCGCATATTTGGTCGGGGGTTAGTTTATGTTCACGCATTTGGAGGAAGTTAGGGAGCTGGTTTACAAATATGCAGTTCGAGTTTTCATTATTGCATGTGTTGCTCCTTAATGCTTTACATCTGTAGCATTTTCTGCATGTCCAGTTTGTGCCTGTAGTTTATGTGTATTAGTCTCCGCAATCAAGAGTTATCCTAAATATTTATGCAGTTTTCATTGCAGTTATTTGTTGTATTTTAACAGCAATCTTTCTGATTCCAATCCCCCCATTCTATTTTCAAAGTTTTTCGCCATTGTTCCTAGCGCCCCTACTGTTACTGGTTTTATCATGTCTTTTTCATCTTCCACATTCGATTGAGCTCTCTGACTAATGCAGTGTATTTGCTCCGCTTCTCTGTCTCCTTGATCTTTTCTCTGTGGTCTGCTGCAACACCAAAATCTACAATCTGACATGTCTTTTACTTCTTGTTATGACATCCGGTTTCTTGCTTGCTTCTTGCGGTGGACTTATCCGCTTGTATATCAACCTCCCATAGTATTCTATTGTTGCTTTCATTTTCAAGTACTGCGATCGGTTTATGCTTGTACCATTTGTCTAGGTGATCAAAGTTCAGTTGTCTACATAATTTGCAGTGTACTGCCTTCCCCACTTACACTTTTATTTCAAAAGAGTCACCACTTATCAAGGCCCATAGGCCACTCTAGGATACTGGTTAAAGATTGTACAGTAATCAATGGGAAAATATCGTAGTAATAAATTGATAAATTGGATTGCTTAAGGGAAACGGCTGACCAAGACTTGAAGACAACCGTATTGTAGTCAGCTGAAAAGCAGGCAAATGGAAATTCTATAGGTGTGCAGTTCTAAGAAAGAAGCTTTGTTCACCGAATCTACGTTTAGGTTTATGCATAGATAAAGAGTGGGGGAAATTAATAAAATAACTATAAAGTAGAGACGGGCTCGCAACGTCTCTTCAATGAGAAGAAAGTTGCGAGGAAGAGAACAGGGCACCACCTACTGAACTACGAAATCTATGTTGAACTCCTCCAAGACAGGATAAGGTTAGTTAGTAGCTCCTGCTCAGATGTGGAAAAAGTACTCTATCCTTGGGCGTACCTGGTTCTTATATAGGTAGAGAATTGCATCAGCAGTGAGATATTTACTGAATCGATAGAAGGACCCTACCATTTTCCAAGCAACTTTTTCAACGGAATTGGTGTACGTGTTCCATTTCAGATAACCAGTTAAGGTCAAGCCCAGAATCTAGTCAAATCATAAAGCCTCCCCAAGACGAAAACCATTCATTTCAATTGATGCCAGATGGGGAGCAGGGCGTTTATGATGTAAAGATAGAAGCTTGGTTTTAAGATGGATAAAAAGTAACCAGCCACCTCTTACCCCATTCTACCACGTGCTCAAGATCAGAGGAGTTAGAATCAGAGATAACTTGGTCGTTTACGGCTTTTGATGTGCTGCCATAGATGGTAGTGTAGTTAGCATAAATGTCTACAAATGATTTAAGGATGTGATTTGGAAGATCATCGATTTAGATCCGGAAGAGAGTTGGACCCAGGATGGACCCCTGAGGGACTCCAGCATTAATACTGTGAGCTTCTGACTTCTGCCCCTCAACCACTACTCTTATGAACTTATCAGAGAGAAATGATTTTATAATCGAGAAGACATTTCCAGCTATACCATAGCTGGAGATCTTGTGAAGTAGACCTTTATGTCATACCCTATCAAAGGCCGTTGATATGTTGAGAGAAAATTGCCCTACAAAGGAAGCTTTTATCGAGAAATTCGCTTATCATATGAGATATAATCGTAAACACATCTGCTGTTGATCGAACAGAACTGAAATCATATTGCATGTCAATAAGGAGGTTATTTTTCTGAGGTGTTTGATCACCTATTAGTTTAACACAGCAACTTACTCAGAACTTAGCTATGTTGCAAAAGAGACTTATTAGTCTGTGCTGAGAGGGAAATAACCGATCACCTAAATTGTTAAATACAGGGCATACTGATGAGATTTAACAAGATTAAGCAAATCTTCTTAAGACAACGCTTAAACAGCTTTGTAAACATGAGAGCTAATTCTGACTGAAGCTTTTTGAGCACTATAAATGGAATGGCGTCAGGACAAGTTGCTTTACTGGAAACAAGGTTTTTGATTAGCTTGGCAACATCACGCACATATATTTGTATGTCGCGTAGCCTGTTTTCTGATACAGGAGAGAAATACTGAGGTTTATCAGCCTTGGTCGCATAGGGTAGAATTAACAGCAAAGTTCTTGGCAAAGGGTTTGGCCTTGTTTTATGCTGACGAGATTATCACAGGTCGATTAATAGTAGTTGAGAAAGGACACACGTTTCTGTTCAGGATCCTGTTTGCTATTTACAGTGATTGCTGGCAGTTCTGAAAGCGGCTGTAGTCTAAGTAAATCTATTAAGTTGGAAGCAATAGTGCATCACATTTTGGAGAGAACCCCGGCTGGCTTTTATTTTTTTACTGGAAATGTTTCGAGGTTATAAAACGGTCTACACCTACAATAAACCATTCCGTCAGATCTGATACTAGAGAGGACACATCCTTTTTAAACATGTAACGCAAAGGTAGACCTGGTGTAAATGTACGGAAGATATCCCAGTCAACCATAGATTATCGATATACTGTACGATCGAGAGATATGTCCGAGTACTGATTACATATTGTGTTTATCTTAACGGATACAACAAAGTGTTCTGTAGATCCCAGTTGAGACAGAACGGAAGATGAACATAGCTCAGAGCAAATTTTGAGAAAAAAGGTCTAGGAGACTTGCATACTGAGCGTCAGTGTCGGGCACACGGGTAGTGTCGTGTACAATCTGAGTGAGGTCATAAGCAATGGAGAAATCGTGATAGAGTATCCTTCCTTCTAGGGTAATAGCCGGTCCAATGCAAGTTTCGCTTAGGAATAATAGGTCTGGTGTAGTCTCCTGTAATTGTGTTTCAACCTCTGGAAGGTCGGAACGTAGATCCTTGATGTTGGAGAAGGATACATAGTAGTGGGTGTCTACGTTGGAAGTTACAGATCTGGGTTTAATCGTGTATTTTTTTCTGGAAACTTTTCATGATAAAATGTTGGGATTTGTGGAATAGATCGACATACTTGCTTAGAGCAGAGCAGAGAGGAGAAGTAAGTGAAAGAAAAAAAATGAACAAATATATATATTTTTGTTGCACATGATAAGGTAAAGCCGTAACAATTACCCACTAATATGGCTTCGAGAAGCCCCACTAGAAGCTATAGCATGGTCCAAAATCAATTCACTAAATGGCAATACAACATCCCCTGTACTTTACATCTGTTGATAGGACAATAGTGGATACTCCAAGCTTCGAGTCTTTGACTACCAGGCGGTTAGCGTAAGCCCAGATAAAACGTTTACCTCCATCACCCTTCTTAATGACATGACCACAAGGATAGACAAAGAAACACTAAGTTTCCCACATCTCTTGCGACTGTTCACGCAATATACTGCCAACCTAGAATACAGCTTTTTCTTCTCACTTTGTCAGAAGCATTACTCATTAAAATTAGGACTGATGGATTAATAAGAAGAAGCGAGAGTAACAGGTGCTGCCGGTAACGCATCCACAGTGCATTGTCTACTCTCCATTAAAAAAGAAAATGATAATAATAAGTATTTTACTTAATATAAGTTCTATTGCCGTGTGTAAGGAAATGTTTGGTGATAGATTCATCTCTCACTAACTGAAAATAAAGCGAATTGTCAAATATATTTTTGCTATTTTTAAAATCGACTTGCTAGATATAATGAGTACATTCATGGGCGAGAACACTCTATTATTAAATAAAATAATCAAGTAAAAACATATAAATTAAACACTGAAATACATATAATAAATATTAAACATTTGCATCTACAAAATAAATAAAAATAAAATAAATATCGCAACAACTTATATGCCAAAAGCTATTTAAGAGTTTTAGCTTTAAATATACTTCAGCGTTCAAAGATTTTTTTTAATTAACCGTTAAAAATGTGATCTTGTCCCAATTTGGACTAATGACATTTTAAGGCAAAAGAGATACAGGAAATGGCGGGGCAAAAAAAGTAAAGAATTGTCGAATCTATTTATGCTACATTTAAAATCGACTTCGTAGATTTAATGGGTATCTATTCTTATATACTTTTTAGATTAGTTTGCTGCATTTGCTTATTATGTGGTTTATTGTTTCGTTTCTTTGTCCGCAGACTCTGAATTTACTGTTTTCTTGTTATTTATGAATCTTTGCTTTTTATATAGTTGGTTCTAATCGCGTTATCTTCACGACTGTTTATACAGATTCAGTTTCTATATTAAGGTTTTCATTTTGTAGACACTTCTAAGTGTATTCGTAAGTCTCACTGTTGATCATACGTGTAGTTTTTCTCTTACCATTTTGCTTTACTCATCTTGTCCCTTTTTTCTTCTATTCCCGCTTTGCTTGTTTCTTCAGTGTCTTTTGCTGCGGTAATTATTCTTTTTGGTATTTTGCATTATGTATCTTCCTAATTCCTTTATTGCGCCTTACTTAGTCTTCTATATAAATCAGCCCTCTTTCTTCGTCTTTTCTTTTCACACAGAATCGGTCAATATCATCTTTGGATGTGGTACATTGTTGATAGTCATGGGTTTCCTAGTCTTCTGATCGAGTATTCCTCAGTTCTTCTTTGGTCCAACCTTTAAATGCCCCGCAGTACATTACTAGTTATACTGCCCGTGTGCTTATACCTTTATTTAGATATCTACTATATAGTTTCGTTTTGGGAGAGTTTTACTTTTTTCTGTGCTATTTCTTTTCCATCTTCTCTTTCAATTTTATTGTTTTATTGGTCTCTGCTTCCAGTACGCCCAAATATTTGTAGCTAGCATGTTCGCCTAGTGCTTCTCCATTTGTTTGGGTAGTATCATACATTCCCTGGCTGTCACTTTTCCCCTTCTCACGACCAGGACCGCACACTATTCCATGCCGATTACAATTCGGATATCCTGACTGAAGATTCCGGTTGTGTTTATTAGCGTCTCTACTTATTTCGTGTTTTTTGAAAATAACTTCAGGTAACCCATGTACATTAGCTGGTTCATTCTTTCATCCGTATTAGTGAACTTGTATCCTGCTTAGCATTTTCTTAGTATGTTGTTAAGGGGCGTCATAGTTATGATGAATAGTAGTGGTGATAGGGAATTGCCTTGGAAGATATTTCATTGTATTTTAATATCCGTCATGTTCATTAGTTGCTAGCCTTTTTCATTGCATTTTCTATTCAATTGATAATCTGTCTTGGTATTTCGTACAGTCTCAAGCATTCAATTATCCATGTTTGCAGGATTCTGCCATGCGCTTCCTTGTAGTCGATCCACTTCTTTTTTTCTATTTTTACCTTCTTCACGATCATTCAACCTATGTAAAATAGGTCATGTTTTCTTTGCTTTTCGTTTTTGGAATCTTTTCTGTGACTTGGGATAGGTCCGCCGTCATGAAGGGAATCATAAATTTGTTGCCTAAGCTGTGTTGTTAGTATTTTCCACATTGTAGGTAAACATGTTATTGACCTCCTACACCTTTTGTTAAGCTTGTAAAACGACAACAGCCGTTTTACATTGATGTCTCGTTTTACATTGATGTAACCGCCTTAGTATTCTCTGGCGTTGGTTAATGCTCACCCTTTGGGGCCTTTCTATCCTTATTGAGCTTCTACGATGTTTTGTAATGGTGTCAAACGATGTTTTGTAATGGCATCGAACGCTGCCGACGCTACCATTTTATTAAGGGGAGGTACGTTAGTTAGTCGTAGTAGTATTGTTACTGACTAGAACTTCTTATACTTATCGGCACCAGAAATTGCTTACCAAAACTAATCGATTATGTTCTTTGGAATCTGAATATCAACAGGTCCCCCAAAGTTTCTAGTACTCTTCGCCTCTTTCGATAAACATTGCAAATGTTTTTTGCGTTATCACAATGGTCGGTCACCATTGATGTTTAAAAAAAGACTATTGTTTATCTGAGATTATAATGAAAATAAGTTTTACTTAGGTTCAAGTATTGTTCGCACTGCATCCTTCCATTTGAGTTCTGGTTAATGTGCTGGATGTCATCAACGTACATAATTACAGCACATCAATTATTTTGCAAGTTTATAAACACGAAACCAAACGTTCCTTCATGATATTTCTAATTTTTTGAGAGGAGTATTGGTTATGTGTATTATTAGGATTAATCGGACTATTGTTCTTATCTTGAGTATCATTCTCACAACGTTTCGGACGATGCAACCTTCAACCTGCTTCAGGCGTATCTTGTAGAATTCGGAAGTGCTGGAAGACAATAAATTACAAAGTAGGCCTAGTATAGAATACATACAAACAAACAGAATTCTCCATAAAAAACTCTGCATCTGTTTGTCTGATATTTTTGTATTCCCTATAGAGAAAAAGGTCAGAAAATGTACATAAAATCTTAAAGTGTATTCTAATATAAATTTTATTGAATTTTACAGTGAATCTAAAGGGAACTATGAAAACACAACCACTTAAAACTTTGAATATAACATAGTTATATGCAATTTAAAAAAAATAGCTCGTAACTATTTCTGAATATAACAACGGAAGTGGTCTCGAATCTAAAAATGTCCTCTTCACCTAACCGAGCTACGGTGATGGAAACTCGTTTTAAACTTTAAATATATTCTATTTCGATAAAATTTCATATATATATATATATATATGTATATGTATATATATATATATATATATATATATATATATATAATTTTTCTGAGAATACAACAGAAGTGCCCACAAATCTTTACGACAGAATGTGTTTAATATCTTCGAGTTCTGCTCATAGGTGATCATAGCAACGGTACTGTTTAAAAACTTTAATTATATATATCGAATTGTAATACAGGCTAACACAAAAAATCGGGCCCCCAACTCTAATTAGGCCCCGTTTCTTAATGTTTTGCCCGAATGAAATGAAACTTTGGTCATAACTAGTTTCTTATATTCAAAACAGCACATCAAAACACTAGAGTATTTGGCCTTTTTTTCCTCCGTTCTACAGCATATGTTCTAGATAGCCTCTATTTAGCTTGTATTTTTTGGGGTCAACCTGTATAATTTATATCATACATATAGTATAGCATATTAACTGAGCGTGTTTATCAACATTTCGACTTTATGTAACTATATTTAGGAGAAAAACGGGGAAGAATGATGCAGAAAAACCGAGGAAATATAATGTGTTTTTATGAGCATAGTGAAAATTATATGCAAATGATTCTCATTTAATCCCGAGGAACGTCAGGTTTCTTTGATAAGTCCACTAGTGTAACATGAGATATGCGTGTAATATATAAAACTTTTTTTTTTCTAAATGTGTATTATTTGCATTATTTTTAACACTCATTTCATTCTGTATAATATTTTCACAACATTTCGGCCGATTTTCTTCCAATGTATCTTTATAGTTCACTCTTAAGTCATATATAGAATTAGAACTGACCGTTCCGTTCGCACACGCAATACACGTTAGTATATTGTTCCCATTTTTATATTTACTAGAAGAATTAAGTAGGTAATTTTGAATTTCATCTTTGCTGTAATACAAATTATCAAACCTTATCTTAAAATTTGAGTAACAAGATACTTGAAATATTTATTTTTTAATTATTAACAAAAGTATGCGTGATAAGCGGATGCAGGTTTACAGGCACACTTAATGACCGGTCATATGAGTCATAGTATTTCGTAAAACGTGATTCTGCGTTTTCCTCTATGCAACTGCGTTCCCCTGCACCCCAGGAAAATTATCAGCATTGAGTCAGATTTGAAAAAGAGAAATTCCTTATTATCTCAAAAATTCCAACGCAAAAATATTCCATTCGTTCACATCTGTGCAAAAAGGTCATCCCATGAATTGTCTGCGATTAATTTGTTTTCATCTTTTTACGTCTTATATTTTTTCAATGCATCTTTCTGTCCTTTTCTTATTTTGAGTTGCTTTTTAACTGTAAAAAATAAATAAAATTCATCATTTGTGAAAAGAAAAAAAAAACACTCTAACACATATACGCATTTTATATGAATCAACTTTTACTCTTTCTTTCTTTTTTTTTTGATTCGTTATACATGTATACGGCATTTTATTAATCCTTTTTCGATACTGACATTCTCTGCGCATGCCCAGAAAACGTCGCCCTATTCATCGGCCATTTTGTTTCGTCTCTGCAATCTACACACTTCTTTTATAGATATGATGCTTTTTTTTCTTCCTGTTAATATTTTAGAATGAATTATTTATTATACGCAATGAGTTTTTATAAAGCCATATTTCGCGTTCATGGTTTTTTTTATTTTTAATATATTTCCATCGCTAACAAATTTTCCTCCCTTTCGCTTTCAGGCAGCAATGGATTTTGCAAAATAGACGTTTCAAAGAGATAGCAGATTGAGTAAGTTGAAAAGGATAACGCTATGCAATTCACCTAATATTCAAAATTCTTATAACTTTTTCAATATTTAGGAATAACCGGTTTGAAAACGGGATTCATTTTGCTGTTTTTCTGTCTTTTTTTTTTAAAAAAGCAAGAAATACCAAAGAGATTCTGATAATAAGAAAAATAATTGATAACTTTGGATCTGACGGTACATATACGAACAGCATATGCATTCCTCTTAAGAGTGAACCATTTACATCACGATCCTAAATGCCAGTGTTATGTTTTCTTTGCTAGCAAAATTGAAAATATAATTATATGAACGTGTTTTAGGAGTCAAAATATGGCTATAATTATTAAATCGTTCCGAATAAAGACATTTTTTAGAGGGGATTGGGAAAATCTAATATTAATAAAGTAAACATTAAGAACATTTACGAGTGCGTCCCAAACGTAGTGCCTCCTATTTTCTTCCACTGAAACGAATCAGAAGGAATTGCTAATTGCACTGTTATCACGACTACAATTATGAATTCATGTCCTCAATGTTTCATATCTCTGTTGCAGATATTGACGGTGTGGGTCTCTAATAATTAATTGCTAGTCAGAAACATAAGTCAATAGCAAAGATCTGTTACCATATTTTTGACAAAGATGCATTAATGATAGTGATGACTATGTAGAAAATAAATTACATAGCACAAAAGGTCGCTAGTTTTAATGACATCACTTCCGATTTCGTAGCTCTTCAACCTTTTAAGTTAAAACAAAAAATACTTTACTTTTGGAACGACTCTCGTGTGAACAAAACGCGCTCTGGACGTCCATTCACAGACATCGTTTATCGCTGGCAAAAGTGCATTGAGAATGGTGGTGACTATGTAGAAAAGAAAAATTTAAGAGTTGAAAAGCTCGCGCGTTTTAATGGTACTGCTTCTAGCTCTTTAACTGTTTCATTTTTTAAAAAATAAGAGGCTTTATTTTGGAACGGCTCTCGTTTATATAATCATATACAAACAGAATACTGTGCTGTATCACACACTTCAGAGTGCTTCAGTGTAGCCACACTGAAGTGTTGTGATACAGCGCAGTAATACACCTACTTATGGGAGGAGCCGTACTTTTAACTGTCTTGTTGACAGTGATTTTAAGCGTTCAGTCGTCAGGCAAACTGCCGCACCCACTAAGAAGGAGGCACTGATTCATGTTTTATCTGCTTACGTCAGAGTGTTTAATGCTAGTTGCTGCTGAGCAGATGAACAAAAACATTCGAAGAGAACGTGGGCACGGCTGTAATTATTCTTCTTCTTATTATTATTATTATTAATTACATTTTCACCTCAAAGAAGGCACATTGCCACTTTGGTGTAGGGGGCTACTATCAGGGTCAGCAACTACTGGGGCACTATGAAGGGATTTGGGCAGCAAGATGTCGGTTCACGTTGCACTTGAACTTCTGCGTGTCAGTACAGTTAGGAAAGCAGGACCCTGGAATGGAATTCCAGAGTCTAGCGGTTCTGGGGAAGAAACTACTGGAGTAGAAAGATCTTTTACATCTAGGGATATCTACTGTGTGGGGGTGGGATTTAGCTGCATGTCGGGTTTGTCGAGGGTGTCTGCGTCGTGGGGGCAAAAGTGTCTGCAGTTCGTCAGAGCATTCACCATTAAAATACTTGTAGAACAAGCAGAGGGATGCAGCGTTTCGTCGATTGGACAGAGGCTGAAGCTTAGATACCAGTTCAGGGCCTATCAGATTGGCGACTCTTTTTTAAACCTTGTCTAGGAGCGAGAGACTAGTAGTAGACGCACCAGCCCAGCTGTGACAACAATACTCCATACATGGGCGAATGGTGGCCTTATAGAGATACAGGATACTTTCAGGTGTCAGTAGTTTTCTAGCACGGTAGAGAGAGCCTACCTTTTTCGCAGCGGCCCTGGCAATGTTTTCAATATAATTGTTCCAGCTCATATTTCCTGTGAACGTTAGGCCAAGCAGTTTGAAAGATGTACTCTCAGACAGGGAGTCACTGGCCATTGCTATTGGTGGCAGAGAAGGTTTCTTGTAGTTATTGAAGGAAACCAATTTAGTCTTGGAAGCATTGAATGTGACCATCCATTTATGTCCCCCATTCCACTACAGATTGGAGGTCATCCTCTAGTGTTTTTGCCATTTCTTTAGATATGTGTTCATTTGTTTTCCTGTCATGCCTGTTATAGAGTGTAGTGTCATCAGCATATATACCCATCTCAGAGGCAGTTTTGTCGGGGAGGTCATTAATAAATATCAGGAACAATAGAGGTCCAAGAATAGACCCCTGAGGCACTCCCGCATTTATATCACATTGTTTAGATGTTCGACCGTCGAGGACAACCTGGATTTTCCTCTTATCTAAGAAGGATTTTATTATGTTAAGTATTCTACCAGTGATACTGTATGTTTTAATTTTCCTGAGGAGACCCTAGTACCATACCCTGTCAAAAGCCTTAGATATATCTAGAGCTACTTTCTGTGTAATAATATTTGATCAAGTCAGTTTTTTGTGTTTAAAAAGGATAATGATGATTTTACGCATACTGTTTTACAACTATGCTGATAGCTTGATAGTTGTTTTGAAGTATAAATAGAAAAAAATCAAAGTTGTTTGAAAAAGCTGGTTTTCATAGAAAAATCTTAAAAAAGAACAGACACTTCCATTTTCACGAAAAGGTGAAATATTTTAATGAATTTTAGTAACGCATCATTCATTATTTCATCAGTTCTTTGTTTAAATAATTTATCCATTGTTTTTCATTTGTTCTTGTTTTTCTAAGTAGTATTTTTGGATTAACTTCAGTTTCAAGTATTTATTTCTGTTGTAAAATAAAACAAAAAAAGGAGACTGATAGACGCCATAAATAATTCGCAATTGTATTTTTTCATCACCCAGACTGAGAATTGAACGTTAAACCTTCAGGAACTAATCACTTTTACAATTGATTTTTTTTCCAAGTACTCTAACCACCACGTAACGGGTTCTAAGCCTAAGCCTAACCTTAAGCCTATCCTTAACCTTATCCAGTCATAGCTGACGGAACGAACGCATACTACCTCTGTAAAGTAAATAAAGGCTTTCATTCGAAATTCCATCCGAATCTTAGAGTTCGACACAAACATTCCCGAGTTCGGCATAATTATAAAACACCAGTTCGTTGTTAGCCACACCGTGAGCCGTATTAATGACAAAAATTTCATTCTTTGCGTATAAGAGATAAGAAATGAAGGATAAGAATTCAAATTTAAATAATACTTTATAAAATCTTCTAACGAATAAGAAAAAATATTTAGATTATGGAATTTTGAACATTACTTTGCTAACTCCATACTGTTTTGACTACACTTTTGTGTGTGTTTTAAAATTTTTTATTTTATTTCTCTTTACATCCTTGCATATTTCACTGTATTTTGTATGTATCTTAATATACATTAATCTTCCTTCCTGTGTATATGTCTCATGCTTTTTTTACATATGTCTCATCATTTTTCTTTTGTTATTATCACAATCATTCTCTGTATATATATATATATATATATATATATATATATATATATATATATATATATATATATATAATGTAGCCGTATTTCATTTCTAAGCTTTATGCCAGATTCTGGTAATCGATAGCCGCTCGATCATTTATACATATATATAATATATATACATATATATACATATACATATATATATATATATATATATATATATATATATATATATAATGTAGCTTTATTTCATTTCTAAGCTTTATGCCAGATTCTGGTAATCGATAGCTACTCGATCATTTAGTAAAAGAAAGCGAAAAACAAGGAGAATAGGGGACCATATGTTCGCAAGGACACCCAAAAAGCAAAATTCTGTGAGTTTAAATTTTGCTAAACGAAATAATTTATTTGTTGGGATATGTATCCATGTTTTTGATTGTCTTTTAATATTGTATCAGAATATCAAACCCTCTCGGAAAAGGGTGAATTTAAATCCTTTTTTTTATGTGAGAAGAGTTTATGTCTAGCAAAAACAAGCTGATTTGTATGTATATATATATATATATATATATATATATATATATATATATATATTTGTATATATAAATTATGGAAACTTCAACAGATAGCTGAAGAAAAGACATAATAAAACACAAAGAAATCTTCATAGGAGAAAGGTTTATCAGCACATCAAGAGACACTGTAAAAAATAAACAAGACAAAGAAAAGAAAATTAGGAAGGCGACCAACTACTCAGATGATGCATAAAAATGACAAATACGTAGTCCATGGAAACACTTGGCCATGGCTACAAAATAGAAACGCAAATATATTAACTGCATCTCTAATAACAGCAATTTTGGATAAGGTCATTAGAACCAACTATATCAAATCAAGGATCGACAAGGCACGAGAAAACAGCAAATGCAAGACTATGCAAAACGAAACGAAACAATAAACTACATAATTAATGAATACAGCAAACTAGCTCAAAAAGAATATGAAAATAAACATTATCAGGCGGGGGAAGCAATAGACTGCTAATTATGCAAACAATTTCATCTTGAACATCCAGGCAAATGGTAGAGGCACAAACTGGCAACGATACATTAACATGGAAAAAATAAAAATCTATGTGACATGGCCAAACAAATTGATAAAACAATCCAATTGAGAATACTGAATGTCGTTACAGTTCTAAAAGCGGGAAAAGCCCTGCCAGATCGTAGATTTCGCCATCCTAACAGACACAGGTTGAATATGTATAAGATATATTGGCGAAGTAAACACATGGAACTGGCCAGAACTGCAAGGGATATGGAGGATGAGGAAATTCAAGACAACACCAATAAAATTAGAATAGATAGCAACAATCGCGAGAAACTTCGAAAACAGGAGAATAATCATAATTTCGAATCAGAGGAGTAGCTTAGAAGATTAAACGGATGACAACAATAAAAAAATATTAGAGTATTAAGAAAATCTCAAGTATGCGGAAGCATGCCGTATAAAAACAGCCACGGAAATATAACGGAAAAATGGAATAACACTAAATGGAACTAAGAAAACTAAAACTCTATAATCGTAAGTTACTCCTCCTTTTTAAATTGTTGTGTCGGCATTAACTGATACTACACTAAATAGTCTTCAACGGTCTAGGGGGATGGAAAGACTGATGAGAGAAAGCACTCTTGAAATCTCCACTGATAGACTGCGAAAAAGCATAGAACTTTAAGGAGGCTAAATGCCATCCAAATTCCAATGAAGGTCAATGGACATTGCCAGAGAGGCAGCAATACTTGAAAATGAAAGTCACAAAACCCTATGGGACATGAATATGAAAACGGATAAAATACTCCAAGCAAGGAAACCGGACATCATACTAGTAGAAGGTAGAAGGAAAAGTCCTGTCAGATTGTAGATTTTGCCTTTTCAGCAAACAACAAAGTGAATATCAAGGAGACGAGGAAGCGAAACAAATATCCCGAACTTGCCAGAGAGATTAGAGAGAGATCAGGGAGAGATGAAAGATGAAAAAGTTAATATAACACGATTATATTAAGGGTGCTGTGGACAACAATAAAACGCTTTAAAAAACCATTGGGATAGATTATGATCAGAGAGATGGATAACACTAATAAAAACGGCTGACATATTAAGAAAACCCCTTGAATGCAGAGACTAACACACGTGAGCTATGGGCGCAAGCCCGACATACAGAAACTGCTACAGATATAAAACACCAGGAACATCGCATTGAATTAGGAAAACTGAAACTATAATTGTAAGTGAACCCCCTGCGTTCTTGCCTTCACCCACTATTTTGTGTGTGTCACCATAAACTAACGCCCACAAACTAATCCAGTTGAGTCAAGAATGATGGAAAGACTGAGGAGAGATAGCATTAGCCAGGTCTTTGCTGGATGAGTGCGAACAGGATTTTATCTTCACTGGAATTTAGAAGCCATAAGAATGGCTTCTAAATTCCAGTGAAGATAAATGGTCGCCACCAAGGGAATCAGCGGTTAGCGACTGTCGCCTTTGCGAAAATGAATCTACAAAAGAAAGAGGTGTAGATTACTAGAAATCTGGGGAGACACCACAATTTGTTCTCAAAAAGAAATCTTTGATGATGGCCTCTGTGAATACTTCCACTGAGTAAATAGTAAATTGATGGTGCATATCACAGACCGGATGTCGGTACTGTTGCATATTACGAATTACGAATCGAATTTCTGTTAATGTCATCTTCAGCTAGACCTGCACTAGGTGTGTCAGAAACTGACCTTAGGAATGCTTGAAATATAATGAATAATTCGACCCTTGTCTTTCCAAACTAATAACTACTCGAAAAATGTAATTCAAACCCTATTGTTTTTTTTTCAATTAAAGGAGCAAGGGCCAATGTTTCATTAAAAAAAAACAACGTGGCTTAAAAATAAAAGGTTTTAAACTTCGAATTTTACATGTAAATTTCTTTTGTTTTAAATTTGAATATATTATTTATTGCTATTTTATCTTCAATTTGTGATATATAAAACTTCGGTGAGTAAACTATTATTTACTTTTTAATAGACATTTCAAAATGGGGGGGGGCGTGAATTAATTCGACCCTCTGTCTTTCCAAGATTATAACTACTCGAAAAATGTAATTCAAACCCTACCGTTTTTTTCAATTAAAGGAGCAAGAACCTGGTTTCATTAAAAAAAAAAACATGGTAAAAAAAAAGGTTTTAAACTTCGGAATTTACAGGTAAATTTATAAAAAAAACACTTCTTGTTTGTTTTTAATTTGAATATATTATTTATTGATATTTTATCTTCAATTTGGGATATATAAAACTTTGGTGAGTAAATGAATTATTTACTTTTAAATAGACATTTCAAAATAGGGGGCGTGAATTTAAAAAAGAACGTTTGTCTAAAATATTTTATTCGGTTTATTGGAAAGAGCATAAAATTTCACATTGATCCTGAAAATATCGTAAAAATTAAATCAATTTTGATGGATTTTTAAAGTTTAAAAATTGAAAAATACTTAATTCGTAAAATTCAATTGATTTTATTACTGTTTAAAAAAAATAATATTTCTATAACATTTTATACAACTTTAATAGTTTATTTTGCAAGTATAATCCATAAAGGAAATAAACACTCACTTCTAAAAGAGAAATTACGAGTTTACTATATTTTATTCGCAGTTTCGTGTTGGGGGTGTCAAAAATTCCCCCAAAATTCTGATACACCTAGACCTGCACCTGATGTAAATCGCTGATCAAATATTGAAAACACTAGAAAACCCGATTAAAACTATAAAACTTTAAGAAACAGAAAATTATGTTTTCAATAAAAAGAATTGGAGGCCCAATAAATTAAATATAACAACATACCGTAAGTTTTATGGATAAATATTGTTCGCACGTTAGGGTTTGTGTTTCTTGATAGAAACGCTGGTTGAGTTTGAATAAAATAAATACGTTCCGACATTTGAAAAGACTACAGTAAAAACAACAAACGGACTTCTTCTGATTCTATGCTCCAACAGCAACACGGCAAAACAAAATTAAATAAAATAAAGACATACTGATGATGAAGTTTATCTTCGAAATATATTTATAAATTTCAATATAAACTTTAAACAAAATGAATATCTGTTTATGTTGTAATAATGTGTTGTTTTGGCTTCAAACGTATCTAATACGTATTTATTTTATTCAAACCCAACTAGCGCTTCTATCAAGGAAGAGAAACCCTAACGTGAATTCCGCGTGACCAACACACCGTTCCGACATTTGAAAAGACTACCGTAAAAACAACAAACGAACTTCTACTGAGGCTATTCTCCAACAACAACATAGCAAAAAGAAAAGGAGAGAGATGCTGATAATGAAGTTTATCTTCGAAATATATTTATAAATTTTAATATAAATTTCAAACACAATAAATATCTGTTTATTTTGTAATAATGCATTGCTTTGGCTTCAAACGCATTTAATACGTATTTTATTTTATTCAAATATTGTTTTATTTTTGTGTAAATATGTAGATATTCTTTTGCAAGATTAAATATTAAGGTACTATTATACTGAACGCACTGACTATTTTGGGGGGCATTTTTTGGGGGCTATTTTTGGGGATGGTACGGGGTAAGGATTTGTTTTGGGGTTAGTTGATAGAGTTTAGGAATTTCACCGGCGTTTTTAATATTTTATCTTTGATAGGCAAATTCATTGTCGTTTATTTTATTGCAATGACTGACTAAAAATAAAGCCCTAAATTTTTTCTTCCAATTTACAAAAGTCGTCGGCTTTGTTCATATTCGCGGTTTACGTAATTCCCGGTTAAGTCTTCCTGAACATTTACGAGGAATCCTGTGTGTAATATATATCAGTGTGACGTTGTCCGGAAACCAACATGTTGTAGACTCAGTCGCAAAGAATAGAAAAGACCTTCAACTCACTATTATTTTGTTGTACTGCACTTATTTCCTCATTCTCTTGCTACTGCTGTGACGTTACTCACGTGAACGTTTTCTGAAACGTGCTCCCGGACGTCATCTACACCTCTAACGTGATCACCCTTTCTCCTTTTTATATTCTGTTCTATGAGTCGTGCCGCATGCATTTGCATACGTGCGTTCTGCTCTGTTAACTGAATACCTTAATTTCTAACCTGTAAAATAAAAAGAAACAGAAAATCACCTTTCCTCTGAACCGTATAAATCCAAGAATCATTGAATACACTACATGACAATTTCGATTCATTCACGAACGTGTAATTGTCGTCAATGACCATTAAAAATTATTTTCGGCAATTTATTTTGTTGGGAAATTTATTTTAAATGTGCCTTTTACTTTCTATTTTATGCTTCCCTAGACTTTAAATACTTAAAATAAAAACGATATAAAATTACTTTTTTCAGCAAATACATTAAAATGTGACAATTTATATACGCACAACATTCAATCAACGTTCGAGTATATTAATATATTAAATAACGTCAATAATAATTTAGTTTGTAAATTAAAAAAAGTATGAAACAAAAATTGTTTTTATGCTTTTTTGCGGAGAAATCTACAGTTTGATATATTACTGGGGGTGAGAATTTATTTACTTGTATTGTATAGAAGTAGATTTTATATATAATGGATTATTAATATTGTTTATTTAGAAAGAAAAAATATTTCCATAATTCTATTTTCAATAAGCGATTAGACCTGGCAGAATATTAAAATTTAATCCTTTAATGTAATTTTCGAAAACGATCAAGATCGCATCCGTACCTTTGGGTTATTTCGTTCTTATGTCTTAGAATTATTTGAACCGAATTATCGCATGTCATCATAATTATTCATAAATAACTAAAAAAATATTTACGTGAGATTTTACTATATATGATAGTTTCATTAAAAATTGTAATGATGACATTCTTAAAGTAGTTCTAATTCTTCTTTCGTTTTCTTTTTTTCTTTTTACTCTCTTTCTTGCCTTTCTTCTTACTTTTCCCATCTTTATATTATTGGAATTATTCGGAATATTTTGCTCATTTTGATTACTATTTTCCCAACGTTTTGATATCTCTCTCTCTCTCTCTGTTTCTCTGTCTGTCTGTCTGTCTGTCTGTCTGTCTGTCTCTCTCTCTCTCTCTCTCTCTCTCTCTATATATATATATATATATATATATATATATATATATATATATACTAGCAAAAGTACCCATCGTTGACTGGGTTCAAAAACAGCCTAAAGAAAATGGATTCTGATTTATGAAAGTGCGATAGGTTATGAAAAGGAAGGGTTGTAAAGAGATAGCTTCGAATTTGGGGGTATCAAAACCAAAGCAAGATATGATGAGAGTAAAAATAAAATAGATAAACCCCATAATTTGTTATACCATACCTGTTCACACTGAACCGCTTATCACAATATTCTGTGCATCTATATTAAAAAAAAACCTTGTTAAACTTTGTGACATATTTCCATTCTATGGAGGTCAGGCGCGAACGAACACCCCATAATTTTATTATACCATATTTCTTCAAACTGAAACATAATTATCAAAGTATACTTACGCAGATAGATATGAAAAGTCTTCATTAAGTTTGTACCTATTTGCATTCTATTTGCATCCATATATATATTAGGCAAATATTATTAAATACAACGGAACACTTTGCTTCATAATTCTTTTTTTTTTTAATATTTCGATTTTCCGTGTAATCGTTTTTATATCAAAGTCAAAAATATTAATAAAGGTTCCATAGTTGTTATGTTCACGAGCGCTTTTGATTCGTCCACGAATCATCATCAGGTGTTGAAGTAAAAGGAGCGAAAATGAGAATTAATATTGAAAACTAAAATATACTGTAAACGGCGCTAGGTGATGATAAGTTAAAATATATAGAGTCGACGAAAAGTCGATTAAAAATATAGGTCGATTAAAAATTCGAGTATTAAAATCAACAGTTCGTGGACACTGTTAACAAAGTCTGTCCATTACGAACTACGCAAGACGTTTTAGAACGTTACTACTTTTCTCGAATGCAATATAGGTTTAAAGGGGGCTAATATATGACGCTTCAAGAATTTTAATTTTTTAATATTATTTTCATATTGTATAATTTTTATGTTGTCAACATGGACCTTCTAAGATTGCTTTCGAATTACTGTCAATAGGCGTCAAGTATCTACGTATGATATTTTTAATTGCATTTTCCTCGATTCTGAAGTAAGGTTTCATTTGATTTTGATAAAATATATTAATGAAGTTGAATTGCGGTCTTGGCTAATATTATTATTTAGATTTTTCAGAGATCATCGACTCTATATATTTTGACTTATCATGACCTAATGCTGTTTACAGTATATTTTAGTTTTCACATTTAATTCTCATTTTCGCTCCTTACATCAAAACTTGAAGATGATTTGAGGACGAAACGGAAGCGCTCGTGACAGCAACAATTATGGAACTATTATTAATTTTTTGATTCTAATATAAAAAAAAATTATACTGAAAATCGAAACATTACATAAAAGAATTATAAAGCAAAGTGTTTCCGTCGTATTCAATAATATTTGGTTGAATGAAAAAATGCTGCCTAAATATACCACTATATATATATATATATATATATATATATATATATATATATATATATATATAACTTACTACCTAGCTCTAAGTACGTATTCAGCACTGATGAAGTAAATACTTAAAATTACGCATAAATTTATACTTTCGTATATTAATTATGTGATCAAATGAAGTAGTTATATAACAAACCGTTCTTTACATTTTCATGAGGCTTTCGTCTTTTCGTCAATATATTGTAATCTATATATCAATAGGATACCTGCGTGTTATTTATTTTGTGTGTCTCGCTTACACCCGAGTGATTGTCGTTTAATTGTTATGGACTTCTATTTGTTGTAATAAATAATTTTACTAAACATTCTTCATAGGTTTTGCTTTCGGTTATAGCTGATGCCACTTAATTCATCTATTTTTAATAAATAATTTTCCCAAGAATTCGTCACAAGTTTTGGTTTCTGTTTAGATTATAGTTAATTGGTTGGTTGGTTGTTTTTGTTTTACGGCATATCAACCCTTTTCGGGTTATTTAATGCCGAATCCAAAGATTTTGAAGAAAACATTTTTTAATAGAATATATTTGTTGTTTTCAATTTAACCCATAGTTGGAACCCTAACAGGTACTACCACTCTGGGTTAGAGTGGACCTGGGAGCAATGGTAATTAAAGGGTGGGTCCACACTCCCCAAAGCCCACAAGCTGGGGCCTTACAACTGGATATAGTTTTAGGTCATATCCAGGACCCCCATTGAGGGACTTTTACCCTCTGCAGGGGGGCAGTCGGTGTATTCGAATGCCCCACCGACAGGGCCGATTATAGTTGATGGCAGTCAAGTTATATATATATATATATATATATATATATATATATATATATATATATATATAGTAATTTATAAAAATAGCTCTACCTACGTATTGAGCACTTTTGAAGTAAATACTTAAAGTTTACGCATAAATCTATACTTTCGTATATTAAATTTGTGTGAGTAAATGAAGTAGTTATATATATATATATACATATATATATATATGTATATACATATATATACATATACATATATATATATATATATATATATATATAGATATATATAAGTTTCGGTTTTTATTTAAGCTGATGCACTCAAGTCATATGTATATATATATATATATATATATATATATATATATATATTGTTTTTAAATTGCCACTTTATAATGTATAAAAATCGATAGAACATTAACTCTATAATAATATATATGAAATCTGCAAGAATTATAATATCATATTGGAGCGTACTTTACGAAAATACTTTTGCAGTTTTAACAAAACAGTTACAATAATACCAGAGCGTCTTCATTTACGCTGAACATCTACAAAATGCCAACATCAATATATTACATATGAATGAGTCTCCTGTAGGATTTCCACATGCCCCGCTAGTATTCATTATTGTAATTTCCCCTGTCCTAACGCTCATAACCACGATAGTGTAAGGATTATTAGCGCCACAGTGAATAAACTTTTCCTTGTGTAAACGCAACGAAGAGGAGTGTTGCAGGTCTTTCTTATCGAACCTGTGGATGTTTCTGTCAAATTTTGGAATGTGCATAGAATTTGGAAAGGAATACTTTATTAAATTCACGGTATAACATGTTCTCGTTTCGTCAACCATGACTTGATAGAAATCCTTAGTAATTCATAATTCTTTTTAATGTGTAGCCAACATTGATGATTGAACCCTAAATCTTGAAAACGTGTAATTGTACACATGAATATTACTTAGTACTTTATCCACTACGCTATGATGCTTGCAAGGATTGCTTTTTAAAAGGTTTCCATGTCTTGCATTTTTATAAACTTAAGAATCATCACTTATCACTGTTAAATATATTCAGGATCAATTATCAAGAATCCAGTGGCAATAAGAAATCCAGTACATTTGAATTTATTGAAAAAAAAATTATATTTCTATTTATTTGCGTCCTCACAAAAGCAGAGTAAGACACAAGGTCGGTTTTTAATGTGGGGAAAGTCCAGTTACCCAAAAGGGGTACTCTGGAGAGGAACAGAAATAAAAATGGTCTCAGTCATGGAGGATTTCCTATCCACTAATAGAGGACAGAAAAGATGAGGTGTAGCATGAGAACAGATATTACACTTTGATCATCGCCTGAAGAACTTCCTCTTTTTTTAAAAATAGCTATGATTTAACCCTATGATTTGAACTAATGCCAGCGATAAGATATATAGAGTTACGGCTTTCCAAATGTAATAACGAAAATGAAACAATAGACCGGACAAAACTCGAAACGCTGAGAGCACACTCCCTGCCTATAATCAGTACATTATTCCGCTTTCACCTTCTACTGAATTCTGCCAAATTAAAAATGCATGAAAAATAAGACACAAGAGTATAAACTTCAAAAGGATTATTCTCAGGTGTTCAAAGCAAGTGTTTGTTACATTTTTGAAAAGTGGAATTATATACATTCTCAACAATTATTTGTTCATAGCAGCACATTAATTTATTTGATAATGGGGGAGTAGAAATGGAGAAGGTAGAACATATTTCCAAATATAATTAAAGAAAAAAAAAAACAAGAATAAGGTAAACGTTCGTAATCAGAGTTTTTTCAAGCTAAGCAAAAGTAATAAATGAATTACAATCGCGATTTTGTAATACGCATATACACACAAGAATCTATAAATATTTATTTTAGTTTTTTTTTTAAACAGTACTCTAGGTACACATATTTCGCTGCTCTAGAGCTAATCAACGCAGCTTGTCTGTATTAGGGCTCAAACCTCAGGTTCTATGGTCGATATGGTCAAGTGCGGATACCGTAGCGCTACCGCCCACCGCATGCATATATATATATATATATATATATATATATATATATATATATATATAGAGAGAGAGAGAGAGAGAGAGAGAGAGAGAGAGGAGAGAGGGAGAGAGAAGGAGAGAGAGAGGGAGGGAAGGAAGCGGAGAGTAAGAGTGAGAGAAAAAGAGGGGAAACTTTTATTTGTATTCAAATAAACAATATTTCAAATAAGCATTATTTTATTTTAATATTGCTTAATTTTAAGAAGTGCACCTTGTTCAAATTATAACTGAACACTATTATACAAGGTGACCCACTTAAAAATAACCCAGAAAATGTAGTAGAGAGGAGGAACATTCTTGGATTGTTTAAATTACCTGTATCATTGTTTAAATTAACTGCAGTCTGATAAAAGGTGCCGGAAATGTTCCCCGTTGACATCTATGCATTTCCGGGCACGTTTAACAACGTTTGCAATTACTGCCTGTAGATCTTCAAAGGTGATTCTCCTGATAGCGTTGGTAATGTCGTTTAGTTGGTCTAAATTTTGAGGACTATTTCCAGAAATTTTTTGTTTAAACTCTTCCAAAGATAAAAATCACATAATTACAAATCCGGGTAACGTGGTGGCCATAACCCTTTGCTTATTATTCTCTCTTCCCTAAACACGTCATGAACTCGTGTCAGTGATCTGTGAGACGTTTGGTCTGTAGCGTTATCTTATTGGAAAAAAGAATTGCATTTTATCTTGTGTCAGTTGGTCGCTAAAAGAAATAGTCCACCTGCTATAAACCTCGTGATATTCCTTAGCTTTTGTCTCTGAATACTGTAATTATTTATCTATTTGTTTATATAGTATATAAAAAGAAAGTTATATATGTGTAAATGTTTGTGTTTGTTCGTTCTTTATTGAATGTGAAACGATTGAACCACCATTTCTGTAATTTAACACGAAGTGTCCGACAGTGTTTTTCCTTAGGATTTTTAAAATTAGAATGCGTCTGATAAGTATCGAAAATTGATAATCAAAAAAACGTTAATTCAAGTGATTATGTAAAAATAAGTTCATAAAATTAACAGCTGGTACTTTGATAATGCAGGAGAGCGTTCGAAATGAATGCTTTTGTTTAGAGGAAAATTGAACCATGATACTTGACTTGGGTTTTAATCTATAATTGAAGACAATATTTACAGATAAGTTTATTGCATCAATAGTAGATTCATTATAGTGTAATGAAGACTACATTGTATTATAAACTAAGCCACTGCGGGCAGCCATATGAAGCTATGCTCTGGTAGACTGCAAGATATGTGTCCCTAACTAGAGCAGACAATCAATCAATTTGATTAAAATATGGGCGATTTAACCGATCTGGTTGACATTAAGCGAATTGGAGGGTCGAACATTTATTGATGCTCATTCAATCTTGGATGACGTCGGGTCTCTCTGGTAGTGTATATATATATATATATATATATATATATACATATATATATATATATAAAAATATATATATATATATACATATATACATGTGTGTGTGCGCGCGTGCGTGTGTGTAGGCGTGTCTGTTTGAGCGTGTATGCCTATGTGTTTGTGTATGTATGTATAGTCATGAACAGACAGGCAGTAATTGCGGTTAAACAAGCAACTATTGCAAGTTGGAATCAGAATCCTGACCTTCAATCGTCGCTTGTAACCCATACGCTATCGTAGTAATTAGTGCAGAGACAGAGGACATTACAAAAATGATTATTCAGATATGTGAAAATTCAATGATGAAGCATAGACGCAAGTTCCATGTATTAAAATAAGCATATATATATATATATATATATATATATATATATATATATATATATATGCGTGTGTGTGTGTGTGTGCGTGTGTGTGTGTGTGTGTTAGTACCCTGTTAAGGCCACAGGAGAGACAACGCAAGCACCAAAACTGAATCTGGCTTTCCACGACATTATGTATACAAATGTAGGCACTTTTGGATATATCTTATTTGTTTGAAACTGTAAAGAGAGCGAAAGAAAGAAAGAGAAGGAGAGAGAGAGAGGGTGAGAGATAGACATTCAGACAGAAAGATATCTAGCTAGCTTGATAAATAGATAACTAGATATGCAACCTTTTTGACAATTTTATAGGGTCCGATTCACAGCGACTATTGATCAAAATTACATAAATGAATGCCCGTTGGGAAGCCAATGATCTGCATTGTGTAGCGGGCAATGTTGCATTTGTTGCGAAACTGGTACATTAAGGGGATCATCCATCATCCAAAGCCTATTTTGTACACTTTAAAAATGTTTTACTCAGTCATTTTTTCCAGTTTTGCATATGAATTACAGAATATCTGATATTTTCACAAAACCTCTGGCCTTGGATGGAGGGGAGATTAAAACTTGCTGCTATGGTTTGAAATGATCTCAAATAACATCAAGGGGAGCTATGATTCTAAATATTTCTCTTACGTAATATCTCCCGTCTTTGGTTTTCATAGATAAAGTAAATTTCACAGCACATGAAGTTCATTTGATACTGGATAAAGTCATAATCGTATCCTATTTCGAAAATAGAGGAGATATAACAAATGAAAATACTTTAAATCAAGTCGTCCCTTGCTGTTATTTAAGATCATTTGAAATTATAGCAGCAAGTTTTACTCGCCCCTTCATCGAAGTCAGAGGCTTTGGGGGAAATGTATTTATATATATATATATATATATATATATATATATATATATATATATATATTCTTGCAATACGTCCTGCGTTTCTATTTTCAAATAATGCTGCTTTCTCTTATTTAAATTTTATGTTTTTGTTTTAACGAATGGAGAGTGTATAATTGAAGAAGGCATACGAGGGACGTGCAATCAGTAATGCCCTTGACCCACTTCCCATAGGAGTATAGCAACGAAACTTTGCACAGTTATTAATCTTTCTCTACATAGGAACCACCCAGAGTTATGCATTTCTCACATCGTTTGATGCAGCTCTGGAGATTGTTTTTTTGTAGAACACCCTAGGTTGGTCCTCTAATCAGAAATCAAGGCTGCATCATCTGGGAAACACTTTCCTTTAAAAAAAAAACTTCATGGCTGGGAAAAGATGAAAGTCAGAGGGTGTAAGGTCAGGAGAGTAGAGAGTATGGGAAGGATTTCATAACCACACGCCAATGCTTCTGATCTGGCGACGTGCGAGTTGTGGACCAGAGCGTTGTCCTGCAGGAGGAGGGTAACTTTGCTGATCTTGCTCACCTCTTGATTTGTATAGCTTCCCTTAATTTCCACAAAAGTGAAGCATAATAGGTTCCTGTAATTGTGGTACTCTTTGCCAGGAAATCTGTCATCACTGCTCACAGAAGACTGTGAGTATGACCTTGCCAGCGGAGGGCTGCCCACTTGCCCTCTTTGGAGGTGGTGAGTCCAAGTGGTTCCACCGCATTGACTATGCTTTGGTCTCTGGATCATAGTGATAGATCCAAGTTTCATCCTGTGTAATCAGTCTTTTGAAAAACTTTGACTCATCTTCTTGGCACATCTCCAAATTCTATCCTTGAGTACTCGACGTATTCTCGTTTCTGGAATAGTGTGGGCAACCTGTTAATCTATATTGCAGACACCTTATGCATATGCAAATGGTCATGAATGATAGTTTCCACAGGCCGTGTACTAATCTTGACATCTTGGGCTATTTGGCGAATAGTAATGCTCCGATCTTCCAAAATGGCAGCCTCAACTTGACGGACAGATGCCTCATCAATGGAGAAGGGGGGCGACCAGGTCTGAGAGCTATTTCTACAGGCTTACAGCCATGTTTGAATTAACGATGCATGAGTTTTACAAGGTTATATGATGGGGCATTATCACCATATGTTTCTTTCATTTCATCAAAAGTCTCCTGTGGTGTGCGTCCTTTCAAATACAAAAACCGGATCACTGCTCGACATTCAACAGGCTCAATTTCACACCTGACTCAGTTCAAACACCCATAAAACAGAAACAACAATTAGTTCAGAGCTGCAATTTTCCATATAATCCGTAGAGACATACATAATTACACACGCAAAATTTCAGCGAGATCAGACAACTGTAAGTGGGTCAGCGGCGTTACTTAATGCACAACCCTCGTACGTGCACATGTTTTCTCTGCGGTAAAAAAAAAATAAAATAAAGATGAAAAACATTTTTCATAGAAATTTATTTTTTATTTTAATAGCATGAACCAACCGTTCCAAAACTGCTGCTAGCCAGAATTAAATGATCGCTTTAGAGATCAAATTTTATTATCGACTAAAATCAATAATTAAATTGACTAAATCTTATATATTACATATAATCTCCATTAGTATTTGCACATTTAATTGTTATAATAATATACTCGTTTATAGGAATGCTTGCCGACACGAGAAAATACCAGCAAACATAAAGCTGTAATCTTCGATGTATCAAAACTTTTTGCTGGAATTACCCACATGTGGGGCACTGTTCCAATGACCTGCTTCCCAACTTATCATAATATGATAGCTTTCAAGTTCATTGTAAAAACGTTCTTGTTGAACTGTATTCTTAAATAATCAAAATTCTATCCAATCTTCACAATTAACGATTATTAAATTACCACCTTGCATTCATCCTGGTCTTTGGGCCATGGTAAGTGGTGACTTCTTTGTAAAAAAAAAATCTTGAGAAATATTTCTGACGATTCTCGAGTTAAAATCTATCCAGCACGAGTTCAAACGATATTAAAACTACAATCGCCAATTATTTCAAATGTATACCCCGCCATGGCTTACAGAACGATTTCATGTTTCCACCATGCATCAAATAAACGGTCTCGTACGATTTCTAATTTCGACAGAAATATTCCTGAGCCCAATCAGATACTACACATGGAGAAGGCCGGCGGTTATATCCATCGATACGTGAGAATAATAACATGTAAGATGAGACCAATAGTCCGAATAATCCAAATAATATGTATTGTTACGAAATAATTACGTATGTGTCTAACTGATTTGAAGACCGGTCTTAATAAAAACAACTTTAGGATAGAATGGCGATGAAGCTGACAGCAGGTTTCGAACTAATAAATAACAGACTTGAATCCATAGTAAGCCATTCGAAATATCGAGAAAGTAATACATTTATTAGTGAATAATTCATCAAAGAGATAAAGTACACATAGGTAAATTATTCTGTAAGAAAATTGACAAGTATTTTTTTCATTGATAATATTAAGCGCGATGAAGCAGACAGAATGACGTGTAAACCGTTGGGATAAAGTTATAAACACTTCTATCGTTATGTGATACCAATCCCCCGATTTGCTTATTGATCGACAGGATGTTCTTAGGGGATCAACTCTCTCTGCTGTTCGCTATTCCCTTATCCATCGATGATCGCTATTTTAGCCGTCGTGTTATTCGTTTAAGGAGAGAAAAACACACGTCAATAAATCTCTGGATAAAAGATACAAACAAAACAAACAAGATATAGCCAAATTCTTCCGATAGCCTATCGGTTCACTGAATTTCTGTCTCGGTAAACATTCTATCCGTTTTCTGCTACTAGAGAAGTATTTGCCCACGATTTTCTCGTTAGTTGAGAACTAAGTAATAGATTAAATATATTTAAGATAGCATGTTTCTGAAGTTTTCAGATGAGGATTGATAATTCGTATTATATGGATTATTCGGACAACTGTTATGATGTTTATATTCTCACGTTTCGGTGAATGTTACCCTCGACCTTTTTCATGCGCAGTATCTTGTTGAAATCAGTAATGTCCCTATCGAACTTGGGAATCGTTTATTTGATGCATAGAGGAAACATGAAATCGTTCCGTCAGCTATGGCGGAGTAGGAATCTTAAGCATTTCCGCTTACACTAAGGATTAAATCATTAAGCTATAGAAGAGTTTTAGTTCGAACTGAAGATTATGTAGTGCTTTATTCGTAAAACCATGGCCCAATCGACATTTTGTGTATATTCCTGACTTCGACAGAAAATCTTTGCAAGATACATCTAAAGTAGGTCGGAGGATAAATCGATGAGAATAACACTGAATATTAGAACAGCTATCACAATAACCTACATAATATAAAAGAAATCTCGGAGATTGTATTACTATTCAAGGAGATTTAAAATTAAAACTATATTTTAATTCTGTATCTATAACTTCAGCCGTGCAATTCTGTATCAAGTTTAAAAATTAAATATCTTCATCTTGAAATCAGAATCTTTAAGACGTACATATAATCACTTTTTTTTTACTGGTGCGAATATTTGACAGTAACAAAATCGTCTAAAAGTCGTTTGGAAGCAGTGGAGATATGCTTATTAATGAGAATTCTACGAATCACACGGACGGAGAGGAAGACAAACGAAGAAGTCATGTGTAGGGCAGAGGATAGCAGTACTGCTCAATACCATCCACGCCAACCATTTATGCTAGTGGACGGTTTGGAAAAAAACTTGATCAGGAAAAATCGCTGAAAAAATGTGCAGAGGAAGACAACAAAGAAAGTAAACTGACAGCCCTAAGACTGTCACTGGAAACACGTTTATAAATTTCATCAGAAAAAGGAGATTAGAGAGCCATGATAAAAGATATTTTCAATAACAGACCTGATATCGGAAGATTTTTATTCATCAAATGAAAAATGCACATACAATCGTTCTTTCTTTCTGCTTGTCAATTGAAACAAAAAAGAGACACTCAAAAAACAAAAATAAACACAGTAGAACACTCAGGATTTAAATAGAAATTGAGACGTTTTATGTTAATTTTAGTTTTAAACCCTCTTTTTTATATCCATTCACATTTCACGAAGAAACTAAAACACTTTTCACTAATATAGTAGTGTCCATAGTTAGATTATGTAAAAAGAATTTAGTTTTTAATTTACTGTTTGAATATTGCGTTTCATTACCTTTATTCAGTGTCCAACACCGACACAACCAGCGTGTCTTTAACCGTTTCCAGTAAACGATAGTTTACTGGAAAAGGTTTAAAATATCGAGACTAGAAAACATATGCACTTGTGTGGTTAAAGATCTACACTTATCTCGAGTTTGCGAGTGAATGAAAACAAACTTAATGGGGAAATTTAGCGAAAAGTTACTCTTATTACGTAAGGGGTTTTGCTATTGGTGATGTGTTTTGGGGATGAGCCGAATTCAGAGAAATATTTGTATTAAAAAATGTTTATAATTAAATGCGAGAAACAAGAGGGACATGTTATACGGTAACCAAAACAAAATGATGTGTTTAGAAGGCGTACAATCACAAAACAGATATTTTGTGTGTTTAAAATAAAAGTTTACAGCTATAGGTAAAAAGTACAATGTTTGTGAATAATTTTAGAGTTTTTATTTTTTTTAAAACAAGGGCGCTTCATTAGCATAGATATTGAAGGAGTCTGAATTGATTAATTGATTAATAGTTTTGCTTTACAAGGGCCAGGAAAATCATTATCAAAACTTCTCTGCTAAATAAAAAAATACATATAATTCATCGAGAGTTGTGTACATGTTCATCTGATCTCGTATTAGGAAGAGAGTTCAGTGACAAGGATTAGAAATATTTCAATGAATATTAACAGCTACTAAGTTCATGAGTTGTGCGTGTCTGTGTGTTCGCTAATGTTTGTCTGTATGTGAGTGGAGAGATGTTGCAATGATTAACACTCAACAGAGCGGTGTTCAACGACATCGATCAGTAGACTCGGATGAACTGTATTCTACATGTTTATTGAAGGAAAAATCTGTTTTTTTTTAAGGATTAAGGTGGCTCCCAGAAAATAAACTCATAAAGTTTTCTGATTAGTCCCAAATATAATTATTCGTTCTTATTCAGGATATTGTATGCGCACACGATGTGCGTACAAACTAGTTTACGCATTTTGATTTTTGACATCGAAGTGTAAGAATCGGCCGCTACAGAAACCGTGTGGTTCTCGCCGGTCTGGCCGATTGAAGACGGCTAATTGCGTAGCTTGTTTTTGCAGCCAAATCAAACGCTAAGCAACACAGACATTTTGTTTTTCCCTGTTAATGCATTAATTTAAGTATGTGCAAATATAGAGACAGTCTTCGTTATGCAACAAATTCAACAACTCTTCTCGTAGAAGAACGGTGAACAGTGATACACACTTGATTAACTCTCTCTTTCTTTCTCTCTCTCTCTTTCTCTTTCTCTGTGTTTGTTCTTATGCTGCGATATATGTTATATTTTATCATTTCGTTTCAATATGTAGTGAGTCACTGAACATTTACAAAATATAATTTTAACTAACATACATCTGTGCATGAGAAAAATATTAAACTAATTAAGAAACAATAAAAATACATAACAACGTATATTATTAAAATCATATTACCATAATACATGTGTTTACCTTATATTTAAACAATTTTTATTTTTTGAATATTGAGAAAAACATAGTACAAGCAAATATATGTCAGGTCGCAAGATTGCACTAGTCAAAAACCATAAGGACAGTTTTTTTTTCTGTACGGTTTTCCCTATGTACACCAGCTCACTACCCGAAATGACCGATCATATAGCAAAAAAGAATAACTTACACTGATTAATAGGAAGAACGAAAATAGATGTGGAAATGTAATAAGTATTGAACACGAATACCTGCTCATTTAATGATGAATTCAATCTTTAGACACAGAAAAACGTTTTTGTTTTCCCTTCAACCAGGCTCCAAATTTAATACCAGAGAAGATAATGACGATGTAAATCGTGATTTAAATGAAAATACAACTGATTTGTAAGTGCTGGTTATTTTTCGATTGCTACAGAAATATTTTGCGGTTCCTTCAATAAGAACAATATTAAAATGATCAAGAAACAAATAAAACATAAAATAATTTTTTCCGCCTACGTATGAAACAAAAATCATGTCAAATGTTTGTAATATATATTCAAACATTTTCTTTTATATTGGGAAAAACTTAGTACAAGTCATCAAAATACAGTACCGTATCGCTGTTTCACAGTTCATCAGTGCGGCTAGTTTCTGAAGATTAGCCATTTTGAAATATATATTTACGAAATAGTGTTTAAGCTAGTCCAAATGGTTATGAAAGTAGTGTAACCCTAAAGAAACACATATTATAATAAAACACATGTGATATCAGGTTGTCTTCGTTATTGTGCAATTATATTATATTATATATATAATATATATATATATATATATATATATACACACACACACACACATATATATATATATATATATATATATATATACATACTATACAGCTGAATTTGTTTGTCAGAATCTAAAGTTTTAACGTTGATTGATAGCGTTAAGATGATTCTAGGAAACTTTTAAACTTAACAGTTAAGGATGAAATCTTATGTAATGGTTTCAATTCTAGCTGATTGTACCTAACTTATACTTTTGAACTGTTGAAATCAGTACTATATATTAGGTACAACAAAATAATAAATCGGTTATTGCCTATATAATATTAACTACAGTACTGCGTGAATTTAACATATATTTAAGCGTATTTTACAACGCCGTAACAACGGAGGACGGCCATTGCTGCATATTCTGTACAGTATAATAATCAATAAGTAATTGACTTCATAACAAATACGAAATTCGCATACATTAAAATATCATATTCAAGCGTATTAAAATACGCTTAGATATGATATTTAATATGTGCGAATTTCCATTAGGCAGCACAGGTCGAGGCTTTACTATATATATATATATATATATATATATATATATATATATATATATATATATATATATATATATATATATATATATATAAGATTCAATACACACATATATCTAGTTATATAAATCTTACTATGGAGCGAGATATATAGACACTGAAAGCGAGAGATAGACGACGAAGAGATATTAAGTACTAAATATATTCTTATTATCAATTACCTTTTAATCATATTAAAATAAGAAAAATAAATACCTGAAATAAAAATCATCGGGGAACAGATTCGATACCACACAATCTATGTTTTCACTTTGAGAATTACCTAAATAAACAATCATGACAATTTAAAAGTCTGAATTGAACCCATAAAAAAATAATCTTTGAAATTTGATAAATACTACGAGGTTTCCCTGCGTTGCCTAGTCGTAGAATTCGCTTAAATATGATATTTTAATTCATGCAGATCACATATTTATCATTATGGAGACAATTCTCCATCGATTATTATATTGAATCTAATATATAGTAGCGAGATGAAAACTAAAATTATACGCATGACTTGGTTGCCAGGAGTTAAAATCGAAGCCAATATATACAACTTTACACCCTCATTCCTTAGCCTCTGCGCACCTCCATACATATATATAAATATGTGTGTGTGTGTGTGTAAATTCACCTGTCGTCTCTTTTTTTTTAAATGGAATCATCCAATCGTTGAAGACAAGATTTAAGCAAGGACGCAAAGTACAGCACAATTTTATAATTATATACATATAATAACTATTAGTAATTTGGCATTTAGATATTCAGCACATATATCGTAATATAAATATTTGTTCATTGTCTTCCTAGGAATTTATACATATGATATACATTGTTTTCAAAATAAGAATTTAAACGTTCATAGGAATGTTGCCTAAAACTTACTCATGGTTAAGAGAGGTGATTTGGGACCACTTGCATTGTGTTCCGCAGAATATTTCTCTATAATTTTCATTTCACGAAAATAAGATATATTTGGAGTTTTAATGAAGTTATAACCTAATAGTTTCGTCGGGAATTGCACTTAGAGATACTGGGAAACTTCCAACACCTTGACCGGTGTATTTGAAGTAAGAATACACTATTAGAAGCTATATATCTAATCAATCCTTTCTTTTAATAGGGAACGCACAAGCACAAATGCACACAGACATTACGAAAATGGTTGAAAATAAAATCGAATTAAACGTCCTGGTAATAACACCTATGATGAAACTAGTAGTTCAAATAATAAAAATAGTATGAATTATCTCTCCTCATCTAAATAACATTTCTGAAATAATCTGTCAGTTATTTTTCTCGTATGTTTTAAAATTTTCAAACCTGTCTTAGTTTTATTTACGCATGTCATCGGAGAGCGATAGCTGCTAGTATATTAACCGCGTCTGAATCCTGATCAATGGCATGTATTCCTATGAGATTGCGTCACAAATGATGGTTAATCAAAACTGATGATCAATAATTGTAACAGTATACAATCGTGTACCTTTTTCTGCCTTTTCTGTGTGTGTGATATATAACGATGTAAATGTAGATATTAGTATTGACGAGTCCTCACGTGGTCTAAAATTTGACAATCCACCCGGCACCAAGGTTGCAACATTATATGAGGATAACGGCAATGACAAACTAGGTTACTGGTAATAATATTGATTTAAAAGTCAGCGAAATTGTTAAACAATATAAGTAATGATGAAAGCAAACATAGAATATAGTATTTCTATACAAAGCATCAAAGACGAATGCATTCCAGACAAAAGAGAATGCCAAGTCTGTAACCGAGAAAGGGGAATATCTGTCAGAAACTGGAGCTTTATTAACAACGGTAGAATGGAAACTGAATTTCAATCAACAATCACAGTCGAAAATCGATAATGCTCTAGACAATAGTGGATACCGAATCGCAATCACATGGATGAAAACGTAACAAATAAATTGAACGTTTGGCGTTTTGTTTTCATTGTCTTTATTCCTTCTTGCTGTTATATGACTAAGGATGGACACTGAAAGTAAAAGTCATATGTGTTTAATCAAAGAATGATTGGAAATTGCGGTCCTTAAGGACTGAAGAGAAATTGCACTCGCAAAAGGTACGTAAAAACAAATTGTGGTAATAGAAAATAATGAGAACAATAGATAGACAAGTTCTGCATCATTACTTCCCTGAACTTCTCACTTTTACTTTTTGCTCGAGTCGGTTCTATTCGTAGGGACAGGAATGGTCCATAGGTATACAAAACATTATAGATCAAGCATAAATGCACGATTCAATCATATAATTATCAACTGATATTTATGAAAAATGTTCATCATTTATTGAGACAAACCTATGAAAGTATAAGTTAATCATGTTTAAATAAAAAAAAAAGATGAATATGCCTGCAGAAGATTGTTGTGGTTTTAATGGCCGGAGGAAATCACACGAATAGAAGGTAATAAACAAAAACTTATACTAACAGAAATAAACAGAAAGGATCGGTTGGGGCGACCATTAAAAAAAAAATGATCCGCATCTCTACTCATTTCTCCTAATCAGTCATAACGACTTTATTTATTCTGCCAAGAAGTGTTGCAATAAAGTAAACATATTCGTAAAATGTCAGAAAAATATTCGCTATTTTATAAAGTAAAATTAACAGACTTAACTATTCTTTAGGTCACTTAGACTGCATCTTAATATGTTTATATACGCTTTTTACAGAATTAACATATACATGTTCTTACTCGTTCGTGAATCATGCGCGTTAAATTTGGGATGGCTTCCGAACAATCCCGAAACAACTAATAATTACGTTAAAACGGACTGCAGCATGTCACCAAGCCTCACAAAACCAACAAAATTACCAAATACAAGTTTAGAATTATTTTTGACAACTTTTATAATGTTTTTGGACAATAATTTATATAAAACAGGTTTAGGGCAAAACATGTTTTATTGCACCCATAGTCGTAACTCGATAATTACTTTCACAAAGAGAAAACATTCTAAAGTTGCGAATGAAACAATAAAGCAGTTTGTATTGAACCCGTAAAGAAGTTTATTTTCTCAGCTAGGTTAGCAGTGTTTACTACAGAAAACTGTATAAAATCGTGGTTTACTTCGCACAGTCTTTTTTTTAAATAATACTGCTCACTGATTTCCGATCATAGGTATTTCGTTCTTGACATGAAGAGGTTTGATTAAATTAAAGAAATCTAGAATTATGTGAAATAAAATGAATATGTTTCCTAATTTGTTTGATGAGGTTTGATGATTTATATTATGTTCATTATAATATGTTTGCATATTCAGTTGTATTGGGATGTTAACATCCGAACGTATGGGGAAAGGAACTAGCACCAGTGAATAAAACATCCGATGTTGGTAGCAGTATTAAAAGCAAACGCATAGAAAATGACGACAGATGATGGTATTTGTGTTAATGTTGTATGATATATATATATATATATATATATATATATATATATATATATATATATATATATATATATATATATATATATATAACCTGAATTCTGGAGATCACCTTGTTTCTTTACTTCCACTAAAGTAAAATATCCCCATTTATACTTTTCCACTAAAACACATCCATCCTATTCAAAATAGTGTATAATAATATAGAAAATGGATTTAGTATGATATGATCACTTACCCTGCGGAGAGACGTTATTCACCTAGTATCGTTTGAGAACAATGCTTTCAGTTCTTACAGTACGAATGTTATCAAAGCGTTGCTATCCATGCGAATGGTTATAGATTCGGCAAATTTTCAGCTCGATCTAAAGTGAATTCAGTATTCATCTCCACCTGACGTAATTTTTATTGTTGCCTTACGTATTACCGACAGTGGATTCTGAACGGAAATGCATTTACTTGTGGTGTATATAAGGGAGGTAATCAAGCTGTCCGGTAGCGTGTGCATTCATTGCGCTAGTCGGGCGAAGAAAATACGGCTTTTGTTGCGAGAAAGGACGATTGTAAGAAACCAGTGGATAAGAGGTAAAGGTTAAATGTCAGATAGCTTCTTTTTGTAGTGTTTTATTCCATCTCATTGAATAGAAGTTTAACGCATTGAGCTGTGTTGTTTGGCTTTCGACCAAGTCTGTCCACACAATGGCTGACTTACGGAACCTATATACGCGCCGGGTTTAAAGCGTCTCAAATAGAAAAGAATGACATGATGAATTACGAATGTCTTTTACTAGGAAATTCAGACCGAACGTAGTATCTTTTATAACTACTTAACAAAAAGCTATCATAAAACAAAAAAACCTAAAGTGTTTTATTTGAGACGAATAATACCTGATATGTTAAATCTACTAGATGCCATAAGTGTATACATTTAACGATAATAAAACGAAAAAAAAACAAAAACAGAGTTAAATGTGACCTTTAATTTACTTTTGTCGTTTGCGTAAACCTTACTACTATTTATTTGGTCCTTTAGTATACACGTTACATTAGAGCTTTTGTTCACCAAATTTACCGGTCTCACTATATAGGTATCTATGTGAGAAAATGTCGCACAAGACGTTTCAATTAGTGCAGCCATTTCGTCCACCAACTGTCATCGGAAAAAAACTTCAAACCGTGGAACAAGTTAGCATCGATGATCCAAAACCACATGGTAGACATCTTAAAGCATGGAGGGGATCAATAGGTGACCACCTGATCCTAGCGGACGACACAAGTAAACCGTGAATAGACAAGGCATGCGGAAAGTTATCTGTGAAACATCTAATGTCAAGCGTGATATAAGGAACCGAATAATAATAATAATAATAATAATAATAATAATAATAATAATAATAATAATAATAATAATAATAATAATATTTAGCGTACCTGTGGAAATTCAATCGTGACATTTTTATTGGCTTGACAAGAGAGTTTTTGCGAAATTTTAAATTTCGATTTCAGATGATGTATTTTCAAATGAATTTTCGTTATAATGTTTTTAATCATCTATCATTTTAAAATCGTTTTTTGTTCTATCAAATCGTTTCAATTGCTATCATTTTAAAACAATTGTCTTCTCTTCAGAACGTTGAATACAAGATGGAAAATAAACAAATTCGCACAATTTTCTCATTTCAATTTTACGTATGCCGAAAAGCTGCTAAACAATCTCACGTTATTAACGAAACCTTTGGCACAGGAACCAGTACTGGACGCACAGCACAAAGGTGGTTTAAGAAATTTTATGGTGGTGATAGAAGTATTGAAAATGATAGTGGTCGGCTATTGTTGATAACGATCAATTAAGAACCTTAGGTGAAGCCAATCCACGCACAAGTGTTCGACAACTAGCTCTCGAATTATATGTAACACATACGATGATTTCTAACCACTTAATAGTGATTGAAAAAAACCCCAAATTCTTAATAAATGGATGCCTCACGAATTGAAAATACAACTAAAAGAAACGCCGTTATGAATTGTCATCATTTTATGCAACAAGAATGATTCTTTCTCGACCGGTTGTGATTTGCGTTAAGGAGTGGATTCTTTACAACAACAAGCGACACTCAGCTCAGTGGTTATGCACAGACGAAGCTCCACGGCACTTCCCGAAGCAAGAGTTACACCAAATGAACCAAACCTACTAGTGTAATTTCCTTACCAAATATTTAAGTATCAGATTTACAAAAATGTTCTTGTGATTTTTAACATTTAAATTCCGATGAACATATTTGGGTCCAAGAAGAAAAAAAAAGACGGAAATGGTACTATTATAACGAGCGACCTATTGTATTCTACAATTTATTTTTCTACATTGACTCAACCATTCTCACTGCACTTTGCTTCTGAAGTACGTTTATAAGGGAGTTCTTTAATTCTCAGACTGTAAATATGTAAAACAGGAAGATGAAACTTTCATAAAATATATACATATGTTCAGGCATAACAATCCAATGTAATTACCTCTGATCCAGTCGCGCAGAATAAAAGGATAGGAGACATGAGATGTCTTCGCCGAAGTCAGAATGGCGACAAAGATGTGAGATACCAACCGCGATCCGGACTTTTACGACCGAGACGTAAAAAAGCCTGGAAAAAATGCATATAAAATGGTGGCGATTATGCAGAAAAATAAATTTTAATTGTACCACTTTTATCTCCGTAGTATTTGAACGTTTAATTTTTGTAGTTAAAAGAAGTAAGAGGCTTTAAGTTTGGAAGGGGCCTCGTATATTATTTAGATATTATAGGAAACGTCTTTCTTATTTTTGTACAAACGCTTTTACTAATTTTATGGATAAAAGATTTTTATTAATACTGCAAACGTTGATTTAAATGTTGAAATTCATAATTATATGCACACACATAACATTTTAAAATTATTAACCTTCCTGTGGTGTTTGTCCATGAATAGAAAGAGTAGTTACTTCCAAACTAATTAATGTGTTAATTTTATTTTTCATTTAAAATTGTATATTCAGGAATCGGTATAAACAAGTATTTTTTTAATTTAGTTTTATAATTATATAGCCAAACAAAGATATTTCCCAGAATGTAAAAACAATAATAAATAGTAATTTTTATTAAAAAAATAAAAATTTTATTATATTTCATGACTTCTTATTCTAACTTATAACTAGTTTTCTACAACATTGCTGGTCGATAATCTAATGTACATATATATATATATATATATATATATATATATATATATATATATATATATATTAACCCTGTGTATCGCTTTCGTTCAGATCAAAATTTTTAGAAAACTCAGAGAAGTGAAATTTGATACACTGAAAGGGCATAACAAGGTTCCTTATTTCACTGTTTTTTGTGGAATTTAAACAAATATTTAAAAAATTACTTTAATGTTTCTGTTTTCTGGTAATTTTAAGTGGGTATAGTTTTATTGCACGTCTCCGAAAATGTATGGAAATGGTCGATTGAAACCAAGTAAAAAGGAATGCGTTGTTGCAGGCCTTGCAAAAGGTTTATTTCTTATAGATCTAGACATGCTGCTTGGAAGATATCGAAAAACATGGTCTTCATTCGTTAAAAATCCAAACATCCAACCAAGGAAGAACAAAAGCACAACAAAATCAGTTTCTGCTCGTGATATTGGAAAATTTCGCTGTTAATTTATCAAGCAGCAAGACAGCAACAGTAATATTTGGAAAAGCTGACATACCTTCTTTAATCAGAAAGACACGCTGCAATGTCTTAAACGAAATTGCAAGAAGCATTAGACGTATAAGACCTGTTTAAACCAAATTCATAAGGAAAAACGTTTGGCTTGGGCTTAGAAATGCATGAAAACCAACTTCGAAAATGATGTTTTCACCGCTGAGGCCAGAGCAACCATTGATGGACCAGATGGGTGGGCCAAAGTTTGGATTCCTCTCGGATTTCCTACCTCTCATCCACTCCGTCGTCAACGGTGAGATGGAGGTGTCATGCTTTGGGCTGCATTAAGCTGCGATGAACTAATTGGACCATTTCGAGTGCCAAAAGGTGTCAAGCTGACAAGCCGGTCGTTTATTGTATTTTTAAATGCGCATTTGTCACCATGGCTTAATGGCGTTCCATTGGCGCGTCAATGGAAATTAATTTTTATGCATGACAATGGGGCATTTTATTCAGCCAATGGTAAAAAATCCTACCTTAAGTCATTAGGCATTAGTGGAGAAAAGTGGATGAAATGCCCACGTTGTTCTCCAGATATAAAGCCAATTGAGTAGCTCTTGTCAATAATAAAGATGAACGTTTACGGAGTAGGTGTTCGTTTTCGTTTCGTTATTGTTACTCTTCATAAATCTATTCACACTCTTTTGTCTGAAGTGTATCTTTGCTGTATTGCAATAGATTTCTTTTTTCAGTTGTACAAAAAGTAGGCTGCAGTTTATTACTGGGCGATTTTGCTGAGCATTGTACTCAAAGGGATTTTCCGTCTAGAACAACAAGATACGACACCATAAAAAATTATTCCTGATTGCTTCTGTATTATATCAGTTACCTGCTGTCGATGACGTCGCGTTACCCAAATCGAGGAGGATGAAGTGGTTCTCGACCTTGCCCAGGGATCTCCGACAGCTTAGAGGATGGAAGGAAGCGCCTAACTTTTTTCCTTTGATAATAGTGCTGTCCCGTCACTCTTGGAAGCGCCTAGTATTCCCAAATTGTCACCCATCTGGTACTTACCAAGCTCATCGTTGCTTATCTCTGATGATCTGGCGAGAACCGGTGTGTTAATGCAATTATGCTCTATATACACTGCTCATATGATATGTATTAACTTGTCACTTAAGAAGAGAGATGATTCGCCCAAAGAAGATTCATTCATATCATTTTCGCTTTTGCTTCATATTTGATTGGTTGTTTTGATTAGTTGTTTTTTTTTCACATTATATCAACACGTGTTGAAGTATGTAATGTTTTAACAAGGAATTTAGCTTAAAAAACAAGTTTCTGCTTTAAGGTTTTATATAATCAAATATTTATCAATGGTGTTCTGTTTAGTTATGTTATTTTAGGAAAGTTTTTTTTATATTAATTTATTTATTGCCGACTATTATTCTCATCTTTATTAGTTATATTATCATCTTTATTAGTAACTCATAAAGGTGAGAACAATAGTTCACAATAAATAAATTAATATAAATAATACTCAGCTCAACCATTCGATACGGACCCGACCATGGAAGATCAGATAATAAATAAACGTGGATTTATAAGATAAAAAAAAAATCCAACCTTGATTGCCTTTCGGGGCCCGTGGCGCAGTTGATAGAGACGTTGAATCTCTACGGTTCCAGATGAACATCGTTTGAAGATAGCGGTTTCAATCCTACCCAAAGCGCGCCAGAGGCTTACATGGCCAAAACGTGGTGAGACGACGACAACTACGGATCGCAGTGATTACTGTAAATGCAGTTAGATGATTCGTAGTTCCTATCCGTCGCGGTTACCACCTGACGAAGGCCAGAAGAATATTTGGCCGAACTGTCGTGAAACAACAACTAATAAAGATGAGAATAATAGTCCACAATAAATAAATTAATATCAAAAATACTCATCTCAATAATGAATTCCAATTAAAATTATATATAAGTTTTTTTTATGCTTTAAACTGTTTTGTATATTTAAATATTCAGTCATTGTGTTTTGTTTGGTTGTTGTGTTAAGAAAACTATTGCTTTTGTTTTAGCTTTGCAGAACATAACTAAGGTTTACAAAGGTGAGGAAAAGCAATAGCATCAATGTATATGCATGCTAAATCAGGAAGTAGTTACATCCATACAGCCTGGTCATACATACTGGTCGCATCAGTTTGGTATTTAAAAAAGACACAAGTACTAGTATAAAATTAATTAACATAATAAACATAAAATATGCTTATATATAAATGATTTTATGTGTAGCCAATTACGTTCATAGCACCACCACAAAAATGACGAATGAGTCTTTGTGGAAATATGCGTTTACCGCGTGTTATTGATGCCTCTTCGAATAATTACACACATAAATATTCATATGATGATTCTGCGAAGAGAGCTAACCTTTGAGCGCCATTACGAAAACAATATCTACATATAACGACTATTATTTAACGACGAATGTATTTCGAGCTATTTTTACTGATAATATCGATTCAAATCTTGTATTTATTTATTAATCCGCGGGTCATGTTTCCTAGTATGTAAGCGTGAATGATATACTCTCATTCGACCGGCTTTGACCCAATGCCTTGCCATATTTCTACATGGTTATTTGCATTTGCGCTTAATATATAACTACTCTAAAAGCAGTTTTCGATGTCCATAGCGTGTATACGCTATTGTGCACCGGTTGCTATCGTTGTTGGGAACACAGGAGCTTGATTATCTCTGTATACAATCACTCAGACGAGGAATTATTTTTTTTATTTAAAATCTATGTAATTGAATGTAAGACAGAACTGTTACAGTAAGGATCAACATGACAATTCCTGTCCTTCAAATGCTGAAAAGGCATATAACCAGTTTCAAATACAAACATGTCTTCCTGTTTTTTAAAACGCCCTTGTTGTTTTCAACCCGACCGTTAAATTTACTTCAATCAACTGAGATAAACTCTTTCACATATGCAAGTCTTTACTATATATACCCCTTTTTTATACGTTTCTATATAAATAAGAGTTTTAGTTTACAATATGTTCTAATAGAGAAACAGATGCATGTACAAATATGCACTAATTTTCTAAATATATTATGCCACATAATATATTCCTGGTATACATTGAAATGCATTATTGTTTACAGGACAAAATTTTATCATATAAATGTAATTTCAAATTCACTGAATTAAATGACATTCTTGTGGAATATCTATCTATATATCCATCTATCTCTTTCTTTTAAGGCTTGGTATATAAAAAAGGAAGTATATGTGAATAAAGAATATTTCCACAGGCATATATATATACATATATATATATATCTATATTTCTATAAAAGTGAAAGTGTATGTCTGCCTGTGTGGGTGTTTCTGTCTGTGGACATTTCCCTACGTAATACCTCTGTCAATTCTCAGTCTACAGACTCGAAAATTAATATACAGGGTACTGAGATTTGAAAAAAAAATGTAATTCTTTATCGGTCAGAAATTTGCCTGTTAAGGAGTCAGCGATTTTACCCTTGAGAACTCTACCAAACGCCTCAATTCATTTTGGGTATAAATAATTGAAAGTTTAGATATAGGTTCCTTGGACATGGATCTAATTTAATAACTTATTTTGAGCCCAAAACAATAAATGTAAGGAATCATAATTGAGGTCAAAGTTTAAAAAAATGATTCTACGGCCTCTACCAAATTACTGAGACAATTTCTGGGGTCAAAACATTTGAAATTTTACATAAAGGGTATTCAGAGATAGGGCAATCTTTTAATCGGTTTGGATCGAAAACTTGAGCTGGTAATATATAAATGTATGTATGTTTGCATTTTTCCCTAAAACTTTCAACAACGGATTTTACCAAGATCAGGGTCGTTTTGATGCTCGACCCTTCAGACGAATAATACCGAAAATTTGGCTAAAAACATTAATTTCTTCACACTCAACTGGGCACTTTCCTTCAGGGAGGGATCGCTTTTTACGCTGATATTTTCGAAAGTAATCCCCTCTTTTCGATTTTCTAGCCTTAATTTTAACCTATGTCACATCAGGTTTGACGGTGGTCATAGCAGCAAAGACGTCACGTTTTCCCGTTCTTTTCCTCCTTCGCAGTACGGGTTCGAGCCTGTCTTCCTACTACCACATGTCTTTCCTCAACACACACCTCCAAACACGCGGGCAACGCCGGGCACCCATGTTAGTATATATATATATATATATATATATATATATATATATATATATATATATATATATATATATAAATATGCATGCATGCATATATATATGCATGTACACACACACACACACACACATATATATATATATATATATATATATATATTATTGTAAGGACGATTGCTATTTTTCCGATCCAATGATATTACTGACGTCTTTAAATTCTAAATTTGAAAACGATTACCGATTCTGATTTTGATTCTGAAATCACTTTTAAAAAGAATAATTACATTGTGGAGGAAAATAAAAGAATAGTCTTCGTTTAATTTTAAATGTGAATTCTATCAAGAAAACTAATAATTATGAATAAACGGGTGTTTCCTCTTTTAGACCTGCAAGCACGACATGCAAATCTTATCATTCGTTTCTCGATTGTCAGTTTTTTTTTTAAAGTAAAAGCCACATAGGAAACCACAGAGATAAAAACCATATAGAGTTCAAAATGGTGAGTTTTTTGTATGTGACAATGAAATAATGGGAGTCACGGTGTTTATCTTGTCTATCTACCTTGCACGCACACACTCATCAAAGAGAGTACTTTTAGACGTTCTGTTTGCGTGCTGACAAGAAGAGACGAAATTATATGTGCCCGGTAGACATGTAATTCCGTCAACTTCTGTTTAATGGTTAATCTATGACCTCAAGTTTTCACTGAAATATTTTCATTCAAATAACGGCTTTTGCTCATGCAAAACTTATAACTCCTGTGCAAATTATTGTAATTCCAGGAATTATTACACTCCTACGAAAATGACGGAGCGAGTAGAAGAAATGAACTCTGATGCCGACATCAACTTGTTACTTAACATTGATACATATCGCAAAATTCAGAAATCACGGATTTCGGCCCTATAAGAAAGAGAATGAACAGCATCGTTAGAAAACGTATTATTGGGAAATAAGCTAACACGTTTATAAGAGAAGCTGGTATAACCACTAAAACTGAAGAGAATTATGAATCACTTCAACGGAGGAGGGTAGTCTTATGGCATAAACGAAATAATGTGAAATTCGTTCTAGTTTTTGTTTATAGTGTCACTGGAGCTGTTCTTTATTTCATATAAACAGCCATTATGAATTTAGAATATTGTATTATAGCCGAAAATATACATTTTTAGGTACTTGCAATGAAGTGATACGCACTTACAAGTACCAGAAAATAGAAGAATTAGCATGATTTTCAAAATATTTGTTCAGATTCCACAAAAATCAGGGAAATGAGGCACTTGGTTATGGTTTTCCAGTGTTATAGCAAATTTTACTTCTCTGCGTTTTATAAAAATTTCAAAATGAAAAAAATATTGACCTGCGATAAAGCGATAAAAAGGGTGTATATATATATTTATATATATATATATATATATATATATATATATATATATATAGCAACCCACATACAATACTGTTTCGCTGTATCACAGCTCAGCAGTGCGGCTAGACAGACAAGTACCTCAAGTCAGGACCTAAATACGACGATCCAATCAAAATTTCTTATCTTTACGCTATTCGGCTGCTGCTTGGAGGGTAGTGAATTAACGGTCTTGACTCAATATGCTCAATCTAAGATAGGGAGCATTATAGACAGGCAACTACTCCAGCCAGGATCGAAATCCGCTTGCCCAAACGACAGTGAAATCTTATCATTACGCTATTCGGCTGCTGGTTTGTATCTATCTTTGAGTGTATATATATATATATATATATATATATATATATATATATATATATATATATATATATATATATATAGTGACGATACGTCCCGGTTGAAGAATCCCGAAAGGGAATTTATCCCCCCGAAACGTATCGTAAAATAATTTTAAAAAATTATGTACGTGCCGACTTTAAAATTATCACAACGCAGTAGCACCAGGTTCTGTACAGTATTTCCGCCGTGGAATTTCCTTATAAAATTCACGGTTGACGAAATATCAGGCAATGAATAACGGAACAACACGGTTGTTTATATATTATACCCATGTCATTTATTGTGCGTTAAAATTCAATAATCAAGACAAAATATTAAAACAAAATAATAATAAGAAGAAAACATGAAGACAGTGTCCAACGGGTCAAAATGGGGGGGGGAAACACTCAAGAAACCTGTTCGAATGAACAGAGACTCTTTTCTTTCCTCACCTTTTCTTTTTAGCTTTTCTTTTTTTTTTTTCATGGAAACTGGTTGAGTTATGTGAGGCAGTAGAAATCTTTCAAAAAAACAAAAAAAAACAAAACACAATTCAATTCAGCAAGTCGACATCTGTGAGCTTTGAGGATATATTGAATAGCACTTAACTGTGAGGGCGTGCATTCAACCGATGATTAGGCATCAAACAAAATTCAATGGTCTGATGTTATAATGTGAGGCAGTCGCATTTCGCCGACGCGCGAGTCGAAATCCTTCGGAATTCGCTTGTCCACTGGTCTTCCCTTGTATTCCTTTCTCGCTTGTTTTCTCAACCACCGACGTTCGGCTGTGACGTTCGGCTGTGTCCTTCCCGAACCAAGGTAGTTTCGTAATTCTAGTGAATTCCCTTTTCGGCTCCAGGGATAAGGCTCAGTTGACAGAGTCGGCATTTCACCGCATAAGTCGCGTTGCTGCTGTTCGACGCGGGCTTTCCACTCGAGGATATATCCCCTCCCGATTTCTCTTAGCCAAGGTGTTTTCATAGTATTTTTGTGTTCCTATTTCGGCTCCAGGAATAAGGATTAAGTCGAGTGAACTTCCAATTTATCAAGCGAATCATGTTGGCTGGTGTCTGTCGCATTTTTATTATCGACATTCGTTCGACGATGTGATTATCTCCATTCTTTTTTTAAATTCCAATTTTTTCCGTTAACGCCACTCCCGCCAAAAACGGGGTTTTATTTTCCTCCTCCTTTTTTCCCAAATGCTGCTTCGTTTTTGGGGTGTATGTGGGTGTGTCTGAATGATTTCTCGTCGTAACCTTAGCACGTGTTTTTGAATGTCTGTGTGTGTGTGTGTGTGTGTGTTACTCGTCACGAATAGGCCCCTATGTGGTTGACTCTTATAAAAAAAAACTGACCACATATAATGATGGAAGATGTATCAAGACACAGGAATGAGTATGTTTGATCTGGCAGAACGGTGGTTCACTAAAATTGTGGCGCCTGGTCCACAAAGTATGGAAATAAAAAATAGAAAAATAAAAAAAAAACGTTTGCAAGTGTTTTTAATGTAGGTGTACATAATAATACTTTTATAAGTGTGTTTTAACTTAAATAGGGATGGTATAATAACATTTTTGGGTCTGCGTTCGCGCCTGGTCTCCATAGAATGGAAATAGGCACAAACTTTAATAAGGACTTTTCATATATATCTGCGTAAGTATGTTTTGATAATTATGTTTCAGTTTGAAGAAATATGGTATAATAAAATTATGGAGTGTTCGTTCGCGCCTGACCTACATAGAATGGAAATATGTCACAAAGTTTTACAAGGTTTTTGATTATAGATCCACAGAATAGTGTGATAAGTGTTTCAGTGTGAACAGTTATGGTATAATAAATTATGGGATTTATCTATTTTATTTTTACTTTCATCATATTTTGCTTTGGTTTTGATACCTCCAAATTCGAAGCTATCTCTTTACAACCCTTCCTTTTCATAACCTATCATACTTTCATTAATCAGAGTCCATTTTCTGTAGGCTGTTTTTGAACCCAATCAACGACGTGTACTTTTCCTAGTATATATATATATATATATATACGTATATATATATATATATATATATATATATATATATATATATATATATATATATATATATATATATGTGCAGCCATGATCAAAATTAGCACGTATGAAAAAAAACTGAGATATTATTTGAAAGATACGGATTTAAATGGTTCAGAATTCTACAGTTAGTAAGCTAGTGTTAAATATTTAACACTTGATTGTAGTATTTATTTGATTTGAAGCGTTTTTCCAATGTTTTTACTGAGTTTCATACAAAATTCAGTTTAATATTCCAAATCATCCATTGTCATACTAAATGCTGTTCTTTATTTTATTCCTGCTGGTGCTATAATAGTATTTTTATTTGAAAATTCCTACAAGGAAGCAGTTTACAGATATTAATAGAACACACATGTTTGCTTTATCTGGTAGAAGATATTCAAGACGATAAAATGTCCAAGGAAAAGAAGTTCAAACACCAATTTAAAACACAAAGAAACAAAATATTTCCACAACAGAAAAGGACAAGACAGTAAAGCGTCTACAACCGCCAGAGAAAACAGATCTTTGAAAAGAGCATCCTTTGCAGAAAGGAAGAAAAGTTATTCTGAGCTTTCTGTTGAACTCGGGGATGATGCAAACAAAACATATCATCTCTAACAGTGAGAAGGAATTTATAGAAGTAGGGCTAAAAGATGCAAAGCAAGAATAAACACACTCTTGTCTTAGGCCAACAAGGGAAAATGATTGAAATTTAAAAAAAAAAAAGCAAAACATGAAAAGTGGGCATCTTTGGGCCAAAATTGTTTTGTTTGATGAAAATAACTTTGATATAAGTTAACAGCTTCTATTTCCTAAATTTTGAAAGAACAATTCAAGTTTTTATGCGAATACACATCATTTATTCCGAATTTGTAGCAAATTCTCATTAATGTCATAATGTGACACCACTGGATCCGCTTATGTTAAATGAAAAACAGCAGGTTCTTCAGAACAAGATCAAAGTGTAGTATCTGTTCCGACAGATACTGCACTTAAGATAATTTGTACCAGTCAATGGAGGGGAAACCCTCTATACTGGGACAATCGCCTGGGTAATACCTAGGAGGTCCACCCTCCCAGGCCTTGCCACCGGGCTTTCCGGTGGGGCAAGTTTATTGCTTGCTGCCTGAGGCGCCCTGACCGGGGAATGCCGACGGGGTTACTCAGGCAATTTTTAAAATTGCAGGAGTGCCCCTCCTTTAGGGGAGCCTGCGGGGTTCCCACTTTCCGGCCTTGTGCCACATTTTGCTGAGGTGGGCAGCAAATAAATATCAACCCTCTATACTGGGACAATTATTATTTTTGGTAACCAGAGTGCCCCCTTTTTGCCTACTTTTAGGGGAGCTGGTTTTTACCTCACATTAAAAACGGCCTTGTGCCTAATTTGCTCAGTGGGGGAGCAAATAAATACCATCTGTTCCGGCAGATACTGCAAACAAAGACCAGATGTGGGGGCAACCCCACATATAAGACCTTGGTCAATGTAGGGGCAACCCTTCATACCAATTGTCACTATCCAGCTCCCCTACTCCCCTGGGAGTTGGTCCCCATTTTCCCTTAACTCCTCACATTAAAAATCGGCCTTGTGCCTAATTTGCTCAGTGGGGGAGAAAATAAATACCTCAAAGTGTAGTATCTGTTCTTCAGATGCTGCACTTCAATTTCTTGTTCTATGTCAGTGGAGGAGAAATCCTTCACGATTGAGACAATTTTTAATATGTTCCTTTTCTCCACGTTAAAAAACGACCTTGGTGTCTAACTGTCCCGTGGGGAGGCATTGTAAATAAGAACAACAGGTTATCGCCTCAGTAGTCCAAGATTTCGGGGCTCTCAAAATCCAATGGCTGTTTATCAAAATCAGTTGCACCCTATAAAGTGCACTGTATAGTGTGCAGTAACGGAGAAGATCGGACCTTTTTTTTTTTAAGATAGCGACGAAGTTGCTGTCATTGTTACTGCAGAAAGATACTGGACTATGATTACAGATTCCTGCACCCACAAATCCAACATATATTCGGCTTATTGTTCAGCATAATTGAGCAACGGAACATACGGCAAGAAACACCATCTTTGGCGACAATATTACCTCTAGCTATAGCAATGCCAAATGACCACCACGTTCCCCAGACTTTACTAGCCGTGACATTTACTCGTGGGGGTATCTTAACGAAAGAGTCAATGCTAATAAACCACAAACCTTGCAAAAATTGAATGAAAACATCAGGAACGAAATACGGGAGTTAAATCGCAATCCAGAGATGCTGCAATATGTTATGAATAATATTTTGGACATAGCATAAATATTCGTAGCTGAAAATGAAACTAAAAATACATTATTTTTCATGGATAAAGATTGTTTAGATTTTGCATTAAAATACATATAGACTGTCTTAGTAAGGTTGTGTTAAAATTCCAGAAAGATATTATCAAAAACAAAGAATCTATTTGAGGTCAAAACTACTCAGTTACTTTTTGGGCACTCTGTATACATATACAGACTGTCCCAAAAGAAGCTGACGGATTTAAAATTTGATTAACACCCTTAATATTTAACTTATGCTTTCCAATTTTCATATGTAGGTAGACGATCCTCTCCGTGATTCTACCCATGTAGTCAAATATCATGGTCTACTTATTCTAATTTTATTTATACAACTTAATCTAGGGGATGTTTTCACAAAGTCTAATCTTAGTTATGGAAAATGATATTACTCAAATGTCCACCATTTTCATTTTCATACTCCTGTGCTCTTTAATTTCATCCTCTATATTGTTTTTAAGGGCATTTATTGTGGCTGGTTTGTTTGCGTATACTCGCTCTTTGAGGTAACTCCAAAGGAAGAAATCTGCATACGTGAGATATGGCGAGCAGTATGACCTATTTATTTCACAACAACGAGAAATTATCCAGTTGCCGAATATGTCCTGGAGCAGATGTTATGTTTCATATGCACTATGCGCCGTAGCACCGTCCTGCTGGGACCACATTGATTGATACACCCCATTTGACTTGATATCCTTCTTACTGATGTGGATGGATCCTCGGTCACACTCTCTGCTAATCTCTGACGATTCTTATCACTTCTTGTCGTACGGGATCTACCAGATTTAGAGAGGTCACATACAGACCCTTGCTCATTAAATCGAACCACCATAGTTTTTTTTATTGAATTCGGAGTATGGTATTTATTGTGTTGAAGTTTCGTCGATTTTTTCTTTGGGTTTCCGATATTGACTCAGTCAACCGAAAATATGACTATATGATAAATATCCGCTCCTCGGTAGTGTAACGACTCATGATGATATTATTGGAAGGGTTACTCTAGATGATCTGAAAAAATAAAGAAATATATGAAAAATTAAGAAAGTCATAAATTTGTTTAAACATCAGCTTCTTTTGGAAGATGCTGTATACACACACACACCCACACCCACCCACACACACACACACACAAAAACACATATATATATGTGTGTATGTATGTATGTATATATATATGTATATATATATGTATATATATGTATATATATACATATATATTCATATACATATATATATATATATATATATATATATATATATATATATAACAGCACATTACTATATCTATAAGGAATATGTGATTTCCCAACCCACCAAGCTGCCAATTAAAAAGATATCTTAGGAAATTGGAACGGGCTTTAAATCAAATTACTCTTTATCACAAATATTACCTTAATTCTACCAATTAAATCCCTCATTTTATTAAATTAAATTTCGCTGGTAATTATTAAGATTAATTTGTGACAAATTACTCGGAATCCTCATAAAAATGAAAACATCATTGATTTAACGTTTAATTACTTTAATTACACTTTTACACACACACACACACACACTCTATCCTTATACAAACAGACACACATATACACGCAGACATATTTATATATGACAATAGATTTAGTAACGTGTTTACACCCTTACAAACACATACACACATTATTTGTATTATATATATTTATATATATATATATATATATATATATATATATATAAATATAAAGAGAGGGAGAGAGAGAGATAAACTGTGTCAATCGCGTTATTGCTGCTTAGTAAAATATCAATATTTTACTAACTATACATCACAATAAAAAGTACATTATACTATCAAACGACTGCTTTAAGGTTGGTAATTTCCTAAACTTTTATTCAAATTCATGCGATTATTCACGAGGTTTTAACATGTTATTCTTTATTGAGGAATTTTCACTGTCCATCACTTTATTGTAGGTCTCTTAACATGTTGTCTTAGGGCAAAAATACGATGAGCTTTACTTTTTATTATATTTTTCTGTCAAAGAATAATAAACAAAAGCATATCCTAGGTTAAGCCTAGAATAAATAAATTATTTATCAACATATCCATCATTTTTTTAAATAACTTCAAAGAACCTTTTGTCCCAATTGTTTGATCTTAAAAGAAGTTACTGCCAAACATTAACTATGTTCCTCCACAAGGCATATTTTTGAAATAAATTACTTGCCACCCTCATGAACTCCTATTTTTAATATTGACCGAACATATTACATAAGGTGAAGGTCTGGAGAACATGGTGGTACAAATCACAAAAGTTTCCCTAGCGAAACTCATAGATTGTAGGTCATCTAGTCATGTCGACAAATGATTATACAAAAAAGGGCGTGTACGTATTGCTGGTAAGCTGTACACACTCTGGATCTCGGCTTGGTCCAAACAACTTATTCCCAATTGTTACAGGAAAAAGGTCTGTCCCTTCCAATGTAAATAATATGAACATTAGATAAGTGAAAATGAGATTAGGATAAACCGAGACTCGAACCTTGTAAGCAAGGTTCAGAAAAATAATGTTAGAAATCGGAATGTTAAAACGGTCTATTTTTATATTATATTATAACGAGATAGATGTTGTTTATATTGTAAAAATAAATGATTGTGCATTCTCTGACAAAACTTAATATAAAAAATTTCAGTTAAAAAGAATGAACAATACAAATTAAAAATACATTATTAAAAATAGGTTAGTTTAAAAATAGGTTAGTTGAGAATTCTTTATTGTCAGAAGTGTGTTTGGAAAAACTTGTGTGAATTGGGCACGTTTTGGAAACACACTTCTGACGTCATAGCAAAAGGGAGGGTTTCAATATAGGAGCTAGATTAGTCAGATCAGGGCAGTAGTTGGGGCAGAACAACCTGCTAGTCATTCAGAGAGAGATAGATAGATAGATAGATAGATAGAGAGAGAGAGAGAGAGAGAGAGTTGAGAGTCCTTTGGAAGCGAAAAGAAGAACAGTAAACTATGTAGATACTGACGTCATCAGCATTCGACCAGTCCAATGATTAAAGTATCATCTTTGTGATTTTGTAAGACTGTTGTCATGTGTGATCATTCAACACCCAAAAGGTAATGTGTTAAACATTTTATAACGAACTTTGCATAACTCTTCCAAGGATATGCATCTCTCCTCCTCTCTATATGTGTTATAAGAAATATAAGAACTGCGCATCTATCACCTTATCACCCTCAGTATAGTTATATGAGGTCCCAAGCATCCCTAGAATAGAAATGTATATTTTTAAATGTCTTCTCTCTGCCTCTCCCTTTCATCATCGTTATATCCGGTATGTATGATCCCCAATATGAATCCCCACTGATATCTCTTTTAATAGCACCCCTATGCAACATACACGTTATTTGGTGTTCGTTTTTCAGTGCACAAATACATGGGTGTGGACAAAACGAATCTCCCGTATACCACGAAAATAGAACAAAGGGTCCATTGAAAAAAAAAGACACAACGCGAAAAAAAAAACGAGAAAGAAAAACCTAGATGAAATACACACATACACACTGAAAAAAGTAAGCATGCATTATCATATGAAAGAAAAAATGCATTTAAAAAATAGAAAAGAGAGGATCTGCTCAAATAAAAAGAGAACAATAATAGAAGAAAAACAAACACACAGGAAAACGTAAATACGAAGGTTATAAGGTATTGCGTAAAAAATAATGAAATACAGACAGACAAACAAGTAGAGAAATCGGGGCCATTTATTATTGTGAAATTTAGATGAATGTGTCAAAGTTGGAATTGTTAGAAATTGTTTTCATAACTGTCAATCAAACGAGAATTTTTCGCAAGAATCAAAAGTCGCTGTCACTTTAAAACAGCATGTGTGAATACTTTTGTAAAAAAGCCATTTTTGTGTTCATAGTTGGACTTTTTAGCTGCCCTTCTGTTTTTCTTTAGAGACAATTTCTTTGACAGACTTTGTGGTAATTGTTGCTATTGTTACCGAAAAAATTATTGAAAAAAGTTATTATCGTAAGTTAAATGAAAATCATAGTTTAAGGTAGAATACATTTTTGGAAAATGTTTGAATAAATATTGTAAATTGTTTTAAATGTACGTATAATGTTAGTGTATTTTAATGTCAGGAATTCAAAGTCATAATTTAGTAAATGAATTAAAATGGAAAGAAACAAGTCATAGGTAAATAAAATGAAACAATAATTGCGATAAATGGTTGGTCTAGTAATAAGTCATAATTTTAGAGAGGGGACAACAGAAAATTACCTAAACAGTTATTTTGAAAATTTTTCGGATGCGATAAGCCAAAAGAGAACATTTTTCCTTTTAATTATTGCTGTTTTTTTTTGATGCCCAGAACATTTTTCGAAAGAAGTGTAGCTTGCCAGGAAACATCATTAAGGATGCCCCAGTTAGGAAAATATAGATGGGTCCTGCGATATTGTGTGCTTATAAAGCATGCTGCAATAACGGTACTGAGCAGAATTATAAGCATCGGCTCAATAAATTAAAAAAAGGCATGAGTTGAAGGGTACGAGAATTCCTTAGGTTACCAAAAGACTATAAAAGTCAGTACCACGGGAAAATCACATATAGCATTAAGAAGGGAAAAAGTAAAATATACCGTAAATACATTGGATGAAAATATATAACCTCATATATATTTTTTAGAGATGTATGAATGCGGCATATCTCTGCTGGAATCTTGGACGCTCTCATGAAAAAAAGAGAAAAATCACAGAAATCTGGGCCATAGTAAGAATTCATTACGCAAATTTGAATTTTGGCGCAAGGAATGGGGATTATTTAGTTAAAGATAATGTTTTTGAAAAATTGGAAGGATGGGGATGTTACGGGAAAAATGGCTTTTCTTTTCCATGTAAATAAGAACATTAGATAAGTGAAAATGAGATTAGGATAAGCCGAGACTCGAACCTTGTAAGAAATCGGAATGTTATAAAGGATTATTGTTAAATTCTATCATAAATAGTTAGATATTGTTTATGTTGTAAAAAGAATTGATTGCTGTTTTACAAAAATGAATAATAAAAATGTCAGCTAAAAAGAATGAACATATTTTAGAAGATATGACGGGGGTTCATATTGAAGAGAGTCAGGGGCATATAAAACGATAGTGATGAGAGGGAGAGAGAGGACATTTATACATATTACAGTTCTGGGATGCTTGGGACTATATATATATATATATATATATATATATATATATATATATATATCTTCAATATGAACCCCCATCATATCTTCTAAAATATGAACCTCTACAACACATCACAATGATTCCCAGCCAAAACACCAGGCCTCCACCTTCTTGTTGGCGATGAAATCTATAACGGGTCAGAGTTCCTTTCGGGTTTCAAATTTTGGTCCCTATATCCGGATCGTCAAGTGTGGCATCGACCTCATCCCTAGTAAGACCTGTTGGAAATCAATTTTCATGTAACTCTGTGTCCAAGCAATTCGTTTTCTCTATGTTGTTTGCTCAATGGAGGCATTGGAAGAGGTTTGATCATCCTTACAGTCTCATTCAACACACTGTGTCCGGTTTGCCTGGATCTTGGAGCGATTTAAGCTTTTTCAAAAATGGAAGCACTGGTACTGTTTGTGTTTCTGTAGACTTCCCCACGAATTTTCCGAATATCACTATCTGAAAAGTTTCTCCTGCTGCCCTTAAATGTTCTGGATTTGGTGTTCGGGTTGTTCAAGAATGAGGCTAAGATTCTTGAATCCCATTCTAGCTCCGTGGGTAAATTTTGGATGGGCAATCCTTCTGCGAGTCCAATAACTATACTTGGCTTTTTAATAACCTTTAATCACCTGATTTTTGGGCATTTTTAGAGATCTGCAATAAAACGGTGGAGAGGATAGTTTCCTTGCTAATAAATAAAATGCCATAACCCCGTTAATATAGCATGAATTTGAAAAAAAATTTGGGAAATAATTAACCTTAAAGCACTACTTTGATGGTATCATTTTCAGTTTTTGGTGACGTATATATTTAGTAAATGTTGATATTTTACTAAGCTCCAATAAGGCGATCGGCACAGTTTATATGTAGTTGTATAAATTTGGGCGATCAGGTTTCGATCCTGACTTGAGGTAAGTGCTTGTCTAACTACACTGATAAGCTGCGAAACAGCGAAACAGTAATGTATGTGGATGATTATATATATATATTTAATGAAATAATGAAAGGCAGTAGGATTACAGACTGCATAATTCTATGAAACTAAAGTCCAAATAAATATCAATATCAATCTTCACAAGGCAACCCCAACAAGCCCATATAAAGAAAAGAAAGCTTACCTTACGAGACAGAGTAATGATATTAATAGAAATTCTGATTTAAATTATGTAATAGAATTTAAACAATATCGTTTGTTTGACAAAAGAGTGTAAATAATGTAAAGCAATTTTCCTTGATTCATGGATTTTCATTGAATGGCTCATCTCACCAGAGGAAATGTTATTAGGAAAATAGATGTGTGCAATTATAAATGTTTCCTTATCAGCATATAAATTGAAAACTTAATTTGAAATTATAATGCGAAAAAGATACTCCGTGGTTTAATGAAATAGGACACAGAAATAATTGTCAAATCGCAAGTAATGAAATTCGACTGTGAAAATATTATAATATTATAATAAAAATTATTATAGTAAAATATTACAATATTATAGTAAAAAATATTATAGTAAAAATAATTATATATATACATATACATATATATATGTATATGTATATATATAATTATTTTTTACTATAATAATTAAATATATATATATATATTTACATGGGGGTCACCACTTATCAAGGCCCGAAGGCCACTCAGGGATAAGGGTTATTGCGTGTACAGTAATCAATGAGATGGTATTGTAGTAATCATTAGTATTGGGGGGTTTGATAGAGTGTCTTACGTAAGGGGGCGGTTTGTCAGGAGTTTGTTTATGTTGGACTTGAAGACGTCCAAGTTGTAGTCAGGTGAGAAACAGGCAAGCAGCAGAGGCCCACTGGCGTGCAGTTCTAAGAAAGAAGCTTTGCTCATGGAATCTACGTTTGGATTTAGGCACAGATGAAGAGTGGGGGAAAATTATTGACAGTAGTTTCAACCAGACGGGTGTTTCTCGTGAAAGATTGGCGAGGGGGAACCAGAGATTGGAGTTCAGATGAGCACCTGTCATGGAAATGACGATAAAACAAAGACAAGCTCCAAACGTCTCTCCTATGGGAGAGAGGTTGCAGGGAAGAGAAAAGGGCATCCTCACTAAACCACGAAGTCTATTTTGTACTCTTTCAAGGCAGGATAGGCTGGTTAAGCAGCTCCTGGCCAGATGTAACAGTAGTACTCCATCCTTCGACGTACTTGGCTTTTATACAGATAGAGAATTGCGTAGGTAGTGAGATATCTTCTGGAGCGGTAGAAGGATCCCACCATTTATCCAGCGTCCCTGGCAACAGATTTGATGTACGTGTTCCATTTCAAATCAGGAGTAAAGGTCAAAACCAGAAGCTTGTCAAAACATGGAGCCTCCCCAAGACGAGAGCCATCCATTTCAATTGATGCCAGATGGGCATCAGAGCGTTGATGGTGTAAAGATAGAAGCTTGATTTGGAGGCATTAAAAGTGATCAGTCACCTCTTCCCCCATTGTACTACGCGCTCAAGATCAGAGGAAAAAGAATTAAAGAGAACTTTGTAATTTACGGCCTTTGATGTTTTGCCATAGATGGTTGTGTCATCAGCATAGATATCAACGAATGATTTAAGTATGTGTTTTGATGTATATCTATGTGTGTATATATATATATATATATATATATATATATATAATTTATGTGTGTACGTATGTGAGACAGAGAGTATATGTGTGAAAAGTCACACACACAATCACACACACGCATATATATATGAATATATACAAATATATATATATATATATATGGGGAGAGAGAGAGACAGAGAGACAGAGACAGAGACAGCCAGACAGACAGACAGACAGAGAATAAATTACAAAAGGGTATATTCTCTATATTCCTCTGTAATTACATTGAGTTTCTTAAATACGGATTGATATATATTATAAGAAAATATATTTCTACAGAAATATATATACAAATATATATATATATATATATATATATGTATATATATGTGTGTGTGTGTGATTGTGTATTAGTGATGGGACGATTCCAATATTTTTCCCGATTCTGATACAATTACTGATTACGTGAACATTCTCGATTCCGATACAATTACCGATCCCGATATGGTTTCTTTATCAATATCTAATTATTTATCTATAAGGTTGTTATTTCCCCCGATTTTCGTAAAAACACATGTTAAATATGCAGATATTTCCTTAACGCCAAATACACTTGTGGAGGATGATCTATCGATTTTTAGCTTTACTGGTGATTTAAAATCAATAAATATTTATTATTTTATTATTATTACCAGCAATGGAAGATTTTGGTTTAAACTAAATCAAATAAAAACAGACAATTAAGTGAATCGTTTTGGCATCGGAAACCTGCAAATTTTCCGATTTTTTCAATTCCCGGTTTCGATTCCAATTAATCGCCCCAACACTAATACATACATATATATATATATATATATATATATATATATATATATATATATATATATATATATATATATATTTATATATATATGTATGTATACATTTACAAATATAATATAATATATATTATATTATATATAAGCTGGCATATTGTATATTATTATTATTATTATTATTATAATTATTATTATTATTATTATTATTATTATTATTATTATTAGTGTTGCTCAGCCATATTCTACTCAAGCGGTTTTTGTCCGTACACCCGATCGTCGTCAGGGGCGATTGTTGTTGTTGTCGTTTTCTTTTCTTTTGAGACTTGCTGTATTTATAGTTATTTTTTTTTTTTATTTTATTGGCTATAAAGATTGGTGAAGGATTAGTAGAGGCGAATTATTTTTATTTTTAATTTTGATTTTCTAATTTCATATTTTATTTATTTTGTTTCTTTTTATTTATTAAATACAGTTAGTATATCATCCCAGTATTAAATGAGATCCGGTGATTAAGTGACTGTATTATTTTCTGGTAGTTTCAGTCTTCGTTTGCAATTGTGAAAATATCGGAATTTAGTATTGTTAGTAAAGGTATTTCTAACGTCAGACAAGTGTAAGTTTTTATCCTGGAATGTTAGGTATTGTTTTATGGCGATATCATCAGCTAAATATTAGGTAACTCGTCGGGAGAGTGTTATTGTGGTGTGGCCTATGTGTGAATTACATTTTTTAGAGTGTGTTCGGAGACATTCTTCGAATGGGGCATAATAATTCGCCATTACCCTTTCTGTACCCACTTTTATAACCAATAAAATAATAATAAAAAAATAACTATAAATGAACAAAGCCCCAAAGGAAGGGAAAACGACGACTATAACAATGATGACGATCGGGTGTACCGATAGAAAAAGCTTAGGAAGAATCTGGCTAAACACAACCACTTCTGGGCGCCTTAATATACAACATACCAGCTGAAATAAAAAAGACCGCTCAGCGAACTTAAAAGATTTTTTTAAATCAGAAAAATAAAACGTGCCTGAATGTATATATATATATATATATATATATATATATATATATATATATATATATATATATATATATATATATACAAACTTATGGCCTTGATGAAGGGGATACTAAAACTTGCTGGTATGGTTTCAAATCAACTGAAATAACAGTAAGGGGAGACTTTTTTCCAAATATGTTTTGGGAATAGGGTATGATTATGAATATCTCTCGTATCAAATAAGCCTTGTACACTGTGAAATTTTGTTTATGTATGAAAACCTAATGTGGGAGATATAACATATGAGAAATATTTGGAATCCAGTCTTCCTTATTGTTTTTTTTTTTAGGTCATTTGAAACTTTAGTAACAAGTTTAGTTTCCCCTCACTAAAGGCTAGACATTGGAAAATGTCACATATTTTTTAATTCATATGCAAAACTAGGAAAACAAATTGCTATATATTGAATTATTATTAAACGTGCAGTATGTTTCCACTCACGAAAAATCCGTTAAGTAACCGCTATGATAGATTTTCGAAGGCACCGAAAACGAAAACATCACTTAAAATTCCAGGAAACCAGTAAGTTCTATGATATGAAGAAATTATAGTTTTAAAAAATGAGGGATCGCTCGTCTTAATTAATTGAACGTAAAATAAACACCCACTTTATAGCCAAGGTGCCCATAAAGTAGGTGCTCATTTTACGTTAACTTAATATAGAAAAGTGAGCCTTCATTTGTTTAAACAATAATGTGGGACAGTAAGGGACAATGATACATGGTCCACTACTCAATTCAAGTCTTTAGCTTTCCAACGAAGCTTCATTTGTGAAATTCTGATCAATAATCGCCTAGATCTCGAACTTATAAAATTGTCAAAAAAGTGGTATATCTATTTGTTTGAAATTTGCTCGAAAAATGAGTGAGCAGTGAAGCTTAAAAGCAGTTCTAACTGACTAAAACTGCCACTTAACCTTATATTCAAACACTACCGTGTTTGAATTATATATATATATATATATATATATATATATATATATATATATATATATATATATATATATACAGTGATGACCATATTTATTGGCACGGTAAAATAAAAGTTAAATTTTGTCTAATAAATTCTAAAAAAGGGATTAAATTAAAGAAAATAACAAAGTATATTATGTATTTTTAACTGGCCTTTCCGATGCAGCAATCGGATTTTAGAAAAAATAAATAACAAAGGAACATCAAACATAATTGCAAAAAACCCTTGTTCAAAATTATTGGCACGGCTTTGTTTTTCTTTTAGTATCAGTATAATATCAATCAATTTCCGGTTTACGTGCTTTCTGAACTTTTTTATAGCCATATTATGCTTGTTTAACGCTAATCCAGTGAATAATTTTTTTCAGATAATTTTTAGATAGCGATTTATTTAAACTATTATAAGTGACTAAATTATAATTTTCAATCGCCATGGTTAAAACTAAGGAACACAGCGAAGACGTCAGGAAGCTTGTTGTAGCATGCCATACCAATGGGGAGGGCTATGATAAGATTTCAAAGAAGCTAAACCTTCCCAAATCCACTGTTAGAGCCATAATAAACAAGTTCAAATCGCAAGGCCACGTTATGAGTTTAGAGGGTAGAGGGAGAAAAAGGATTCTTTCCCCAAGAGATGAACGGAAAATTGTTCGACAAGTAAAACAAAACCCAAGGATCTCTGTTGGGGAGATTGTTGATGAACAGATCCCCTCTGGAGTGAATGTATCTCGACATACAGTTGGTAGAGTTTTGAAGAGAGCTGGTTTAAAAGCATGTCGTCCGAGAAAGACTCCCTTATTGAAGCTTATGCACCTGAAAACAAGGCTAGCCTTTGCAAAACGTCATATTGATAAAGATGTTGCATTCTGGAAACGTTTTCTATGGACTGACGAAACGAAAATAGAGTTATTTGGCCATAATAAAGTGTCTTATATTTACAGAAAATCTGGCGAAGCTTTCCTGCCTAAGAACACCATACCCACAGTGAAGCACGGTGGAGGCAGTTTGATGTTTTGGGGATCCTTTGCTGCCTCTGGACCAGGGCGAGTTGTTAAGGTCACAGGTAGCATAAAAAAGGAACATTATGTTAAAATATTGGATGAAAACCTGAAAGACTCTGCTAAAGAGCTCTCACTTGGTCGTCGTTGGTGGTTCATGCAAGATAATGACCCAAAGCATTCGGCTAAACTGACTAAGAAATGGCTTGAGGAAAATCATATTAATGTTTTGGAGTGGCCATCACAAAGCCCAGACATTAATCCAATTGAAAATTTATGGAGAACATTAAAATTGAGGGTAATGCAAAGGAAGCCAAAGAATCTTATTCAATTGGAGGAGTATTGTCAGGAAGAGTGGGCTAAAATTACTACTGAAGAGTGCAACAACTTGGTTGTAAACTATGAAAAGCGACTGAGGAAGGTAATCAAGGTCAAAGGCTATACAATTGATTATTAAATAAATCGTGCCAATAATTTTGAACAAGGGTTTTTTGCAATTATGTTTGTTGTTCCTTTGTTATTTATTTTTTCTAAAATCCGATTGCTGCACCGGAAAGGCAAGTTAAAAATACATAATATACTTTGTTATTTTCTTTAATTTAATCCCTTTTTTAGAATTTATTAGACAAAATTAAACTTTTATTTTACCGTGCCAATAAATATGATCATCACTGTATATATATATATATATATATATATATATATATATATATATATATATATATATATATATATATATATATATATATATATATATATGTATTATCAATTTTATAAGTTCGAAATCTTGGCCACTACTGATCAGAATGTAACAAATTAAAGCTCGTTGAAAAGCAATGGCCTGAAGTTTATAGTGAGCTATGGTCGTCCATTACTGTTTCAAGAAGTGGGGGATCACTTTACTATATTAATTTAACGTAAAATGAGAACCACCTTTATGGCCACCTTGACTCTAAAGTGAATGTTCATTTTATGTTAAAATCACATAGAAAATTAAATTGCCTGCTATAAGCTCATACAGAATAACGAGTTTCCTCAAGAAAATGTCATCTATTTCGACGAAACCAAACGAGAATGAGCGTTGATTGTGAAAAAAAGAAAAAAAAAGATTTTAAAGATGTCGAAAATAATAAGCTAATCATTGTGTGACATGTAGCAGGTATAATGCAAAAAAAAAATGAGAGTATGACAGTTTTCTGGTCGAATCCAGATCGTTCTGTTCACAAGATAGAATCTCCTTATTTTTTCAATAATTCACTAATGCAACTGACCATTTTTTTTTAACACCAACAAAGTTTAGATAAGGTAAATTCGTCAGAACTTTAATCTTGCGTCATACGCTTAAATTGGCGTGACGATTTGGGACCAGTTTGAGTTTTCAATAACAAAATAGAAAAGAATGACTTGGCGTTATTTGTGCCAGGTTATTCCGTTGATGGGAACCGTGTGTTCTTGGGGAATTGTTAGTCGGACATTTTCTTTCGTTGTGAGCATTCTCTACTACTAAATTACGAAAACGTTCTTTATTAATAAATTTTAAATACAATCATAGATATATGTGTCTTCTGCAAGGATTTAAGCGAATAATCTCAGAAAATGCTTGGAACATTATTAAATAAAATCAGCAGTGTGTTCGACCACGATTAGATCATTGGGTTATGATGGTGATGATTCTATGAGCTTCCAAATTCTACTTTTTATGAACGTTTAGATTTTTATAATTTACAGAATCATAATTTGGAAGCTTTGATTGAGATGACCTATTAAACTAACATAACATTTAATAATATTTATTTTATATATAAAAATATATGAATCATTCTCATTCGGGGAGGTTAGACCTTCTACACACACACACACACACACAAACACACACACATATATATATATAGATATATAGGGTGACTCCCCCAAAACGAGCCCCAAATCTAATTAGGCCCCGTTTCTTAGTGTTTTGTCCGAATAAAATGAAACTTTGGTCATAACTAGTTTATTATATTCAAAAACTCACCTAAAAAAACTAGGGTCTTTGACCTTTTTTTCTCCGTTCTACTGCATTTGTTCTAGATGGCCTCCATTTAGCTTTTGTTCCTGTTTTTTGGGGGGTCACCCTGTATATAGATGGACAGATAGATTTATGGATATATACACTAATATATAAAATAACTTTGTCTGTGAATTCCACGAAACAACTGAATCTATCTTTTGCAAATTTCACACAAAGCAAATTTATATGGTAGTGTTCTTCGATATGTTTTGTAGACATTCATTCGATAAGGACCGAAAATCGAAAAATGTGATTCTATAAATATCTTTTGCTTCTGCTAATTAACGAATATGTATTTTACAGTGGAATATTTTACGTTACACCAACCTAGGAAGATAAAAAATCCAACCAAATCATTTCTGCTAAAAATAAAACAGATGCATTGTCATCTGATTAGTGATAACGCATTCGATTACAGATCGAATGCTTCCCTATTGAAGCCCGGGTGTACGTCGCCATTTTATTTTAATTTTTTTCTCATGAGTTCAATTTACGATAAAAAGTGAAGGGGCCATTGAAATTCACCGCAAATCATTTCTCCTTTTACATATTGTGAAACGAAACATTAATCAGACGTGACTTTTCCAAGGCATTCCTCGTCAAGCTCAAATATCAGCTGCCGTGATATTGTAAAGAAACACAGACGGAAATTAATGAACGACATTGTAATCATTCTTTTTTAATTTTTAAATTTATTGCGCGAATTAATCGCCTGGCAAGTTATTTTCCTTAAAATGTAGTATTAAATACAGTATTGATTCTGTACTAATGCGTACGCAATCTATATGAATTAAAATATCATGTTTAAGCGTATCCTGCGACCGGGCAACGCTGGGCGTCCAGATAATACACACACACCACAGATATACACATATATATATATATATATATATATATATATATATATATATATATATATATATATCTTGTTTGAATATATCGTTAAGTGTAAGGTTTACTCATCTAGAACTGCTTTAAGTTTTAACCGCTCACTTTTCGACTAAATTTCAAACAATTTTTACAGTTCATAGGTCACCTTCTCGGTTACATTTTGAAAAATAATTCAATTTTCTTTCAGTAAAACAGAAGTTATAATAAAATTACTGTGTTTAAAAATTCTCAAGATCGGAGATGTGTTTTTTTAATTGGATGTTGGTTACCATAGCAACCAAATATGTTATCTTACCTCAAATCGGCTGGGAACGTTGGAGATGATGATGTTACAGGATATGAAATAAACTGGCGTTAATAATTAACCACTGTCCCGATCTGTCGCTCAGCTGTACGGTCGCTAATAATTCGCAGGTAACAAATGGAACAGAAAGAGAAAATTTTATTTCAAAGAGAACCCTGAAAAAAAAGCATGAAAAAAAAATGCCACCATGAAAATAATGTGGTTAAGATTAACTTAGAAAAGTTATAAAAAAAAAATAGTTGTTAAAACTGGGAGAGAAAAAGACAAGATATTCTAGTAACAAATAAAATAATTTAAGAATTGCTTATATAATGTAAATTTCTTTTGTCTGCACGATTTTAAGTTATAAATTTATTATATTTTTTACTAGAATATAATGTATTTTCTTTTTTCCATTTTAAACAACTAGTCGTTTTACTTTTCCATGTGTAAAACTTTACCAAAAATAGTTTTCATGCTCGCATTTTCATATATATATATATATATATATATATATATATATATATATATATATATATATTACAAATTTACATTATAAATATGAATAATTATATTTAAATCACTATATATATATATATATATATATATATATACTTAATTTACTCACATAAAATTAATATGCAAAAGTATAAATTTATACGTAAACTTTAAGTAATTACTTCAAAAGTGCTCAATACGTAGGTAGAGCTAGTTAGTAAGTTATAAAATGTATATGGCGATTAAGCTACACTGAATAGAGTGGATGAAACGCGGAATATTTAATGTAGCTTAATCGCCATATACATATTATAACTTACTATGTATGTATGTGTATATATATATATATATATATATATATAATATTTACGTATATATATATATATATATATATATATATATATATATATATATATATATATAATGAATGGCGCATGGTAAGAAATTTCTATTTTTATGTCTATTAACTCTATGCGTTTATAATATTATAAATATCAAGCAACAGTTGGCCACCTAATCACTTACGGTAGCGTAAACCGCCAGAATCCATACGCTATTGTATCGACTTCAATCAGTTTTAGCACATAGACATATTTATAAGTTTATATATACGCTCCTTAACACGTGCCAAGTTTCGGCCAATTAGAACGTAACATTGAAACCTTACAAGGAAAGTAAATACATTTCCTTTTATTGATATCATTATATGTATTTAGATTCAATCTATAAGACTTACCCTCGTATTTCTTTTTCTCTGTGCCAAGTTTTCAAATAGAGTAACAGCTTTTTCAAACCTGCATGTCCACCACCACCACCACCACCAACAACAACAACAACAAAAAGATCACTGGCTCTATCCATCAAAATTCAATAGACAAACGTATTTGTCCTTCCTATCTTCACAGCTTTTTTCCCCGCGAAGATAACCACAGGGTACATATTTCGAGGGAAGTTATTTAAGTGTCGCGCCACAGGCACACTTGAGAAATATCCTCAATTTGGCAGCGAGTTCTTGTACGTAATTTGTCTGTCTCCGTTTAATCGTTCACAATCAAAAGCATAAACACTTCGATGATAGAAAATAAATCAAAACTTTCACGATAATATAATAATAGTGTTGAGCATATTGAGAAGTGGTACACGAATTACCATTAATCTTTGTGTAAACAAATCGAGCTTAGATATTTAATTCACTACTCGCACAGCAGCCGCTGTTTAGCGTAATGGCAAGGGCCTTGACTGTCATCAGGGCGGTCGGGTTTTGATCCTGGCTTGTGGTAGTTTCTTGTCTAGCCGCATTAATGAGCTGTGATACAGCGAAACATTACCATATATATATATATATATATATATATATATATATATATATATATATATATACGCGTTGGCATACTCACGGCATTGTTTCCAGTCGTCCTGGACTTCTATTTGCAACTAGATTTAAACAGAACTGATTCACGAGAGGTGTGGCTAAAGATTGCGCACCTCTTGCCTTACGTGCGCAGCTGCCCCTACAGGGCATATCCTTTGTCTTTCGAGAATGAACCGAGGCATATGTTCGGAGTGTTGGCGAAATTACAATGTTTATGTAGAAACAAAACTGAGTCCGTTGTTTTTTTTGTTTTTTTTTAGGCAATAGTTAGCTTCAAATTTAAATATAGTTATTTTATGGGAGGAGGCGGAAAACTTGTTTACGAAACACGACATACTCTATATAAGCCGTTTGCAACTAAAGTGAAGCATATAATTGAGAGGAGGATAAAACGAATGTAAACAAATCGAAAGCAATGGCAGACACCGTAAGAAACAACCGTTTTTGTCGGTAGTGAAAATATACTCAACGTAGAAGATAACAGTTAATGTTTTTTACATAGAAATCACAACTTATCAGGCCGCTCGAGGATAAGTTATTGAGTATACAATAATCAATCGGATTATATCGTAGTCGTCGCTATTAATGGAAATTTGGTAGATTGGATTACTTAAGGGGACGGTTCATTACGAATTTGTTTATGTTGATCGTGACGATAACCAAGTTGCAGTCAGATAGGAAGCAGCCAAACGGAAGAAAGTTCCATGTGCGTGCAGTGCTAAGAAAGAAGCATTGTTCATGGAATCTACGTTTTGATTTAGGTACAGTTAAAGAGTAGGGGAAGTTATTGACAGTGGTTTCACCTAGACGGATGTTTTTCTAGAAAGATTTACGAGAGGACCAGAGATTGGAGCTCAGATGAGCACCTACTATGGAAATAAAGATAAAGCAGAGAGAGGCTTGCAACGTCTCTTCTGTGGGAAAGGGGTTGCAGGGAAGAGAAATGGACATTCACCATAAAGTTACGAAGTCTATTTTAAACTCTGTCAAAGCAAGATAAGCTGCTTCTAGCAGCTCCTACCTAGATGTGAGAACAATACTTTATCCCTGGACGTGCTTGGCTTTTATATAGGTAGAGAATCAGTTCCTATAGATTCTTATAAGACACGGTCGCACAAATACTCGCTTACGTTCCAGATGTCAATATGATTTGGTTGTTGTGAAAAATAGTAAAAAGAATATTGCGATTACTAGAACTGCAATAAAACTAAACAAATTTTTTATTCCAATAACTAGCAGAACTTTATGATGACTTGAAGCAATCCGAATATCTGTTAACAGCAGATTTTGGAATTTTCGGAGAATTGGTTTAATAAAAGTAAAACGGCGTATTGAATGAATTTATGAGAGTTGTTCCAAACGTAACGCTTCCTAATATAACTCAAAATATTACAGAGCTACGAAAACGGGAGTATTAACATTAAAATTGGCGGCCTTTGGTGCTTTCGAATATACTTTTCTACATATTCAGTACCATTATCAATGCCAGTTTGCCTGCGATGAACGATGACTGTGTAGAGCGTTCTGTCATACTAGGGATGCTCCAAAAGTAAAGTATTTTATTTTCTAAAAGCAAAAAGATGAAGAGCTACCAGTACGGAAGTGGTACCGATTAAACGAGTGGCTTTTGTGCTCCAGAATTAACTTTTTACATGGTCGCCACCATTCTTGATTCATTTTGCCAAATATTCAATGACGTACCTCTGCTCTAGACACACATCTATGACAAAGGTTGCTTTCTAGGAGTTTCCCACATTCAATATCTGTCAGAATAGAATGAAAATTCTGGGTCATGAAGTTCAATCATCATAACAATGCAATTTGCAATTCCCTCTTTGCAAGTGCGGGAAAGACCTTTAATCAAACATCGTTTACTGTTCTTAGATGATCTTCGCAGCATCCTATACGTCCACATCATTCGCACAGAAATTTCCTATGAATTCCACCTTGCTATAAGTACTCATCTGGGCTTCAATCTATGGTGCCCCCCACCGCGACAAACATTCACGAAAATCACTTGTCTAGCCAAAACCACTATCTATAATATCCCACACTCTTTACCTTTGTCTACACCTATTTTTTACATTAGATTCACCACTTATCAAGGCCCAGATGTCACCCGAGGATAAGGGTTATTGAGTGTACAGTAATCGATAGGATAATATCGTAGTGATCGTTTGTAATGGAAATTTGGTAAATTGGATTACTTAAGGGGGTGGTTCATCAAGAATTTGTTAATGTTGGACTTAAAGACAGCGAACTTGTAGTCAGCTGGGAACGGAAGAAAGTTCCACAGGCGTGCAGTTCTAAGAAAGAATCCTATTTTCATGGAATCTACGTTTTGATTTAGGCATAGATAAAGAGTGGGGACAATTACTGACAATTAGACAGGTGTTTTTCTAGAAAGATTGGCGACGGAACCAGAGATTGGAGCTCAAACGAGCACTTGCCATGGAAATAACAATAAAGCAAAGATAGGTTCGCAACAGATCTTCTGTGGGGAAAAGATTGCAGGGAAGAGAATAGGGCATCCCCCACTAAGTTACGAAGTGTATTTTGTACTCTGTTAAGGCAGGATAAACTGCTTCTAGCAGGTCTTGCCCATATGTTGCAGCAGTACTCCATACTTGGACGTAGCTGGCCTTTATATAAGTAGCGAATTGCATCATCAATGAAATATCTATGGGAGAGGTATAAGGATCCCGCCATTTTTCTAATGACGTTGGCAACAGATTTAATGTACATGTTCCATTTCAGATCAGTAGTAGGCCCAGAAGCTTTTCAACACATAGAACCTCCCCAAGACGAGCGCCATCCATTTAAATTGATGCTAGATGGGAATCAGAGGATTGATGATGTAAAGATAGAAGCTTGGTTTTAGATGCATTAAAAGTAACCAGCCATCTTTTCCCCTATTGTACTACGCGCTCAACAACAGTGGAGAGAGAATCAGAGAGAACTTTGTGATTTACGGCCTTTGATGTGTTGTCATAGATGGTAGTGGCATCAGCATAAATGTCAACAAATGATTTAAGTTGTTTCACGACGATTCGACCAACTATTCCTCTGACTTTCGTCAGGTGAGAGTTGTCTGAAGATAGGGGTTCCAATCCTACCCAAAGCCGGACAGAGACTTACTTGGCGAAATCGTGGTGAGACGAGAACGACTACGGAAGGCAGTGATTGCAGTGAATGCAAACAGGAGATACAGAGTTCCAATCCGTCGCGGTTACCACCTGACGAAGGGCAGAAAAATAGTTGGCCGAAACGTCGTGAAACTACTACGAAAAAATGAAGATAATTGTCCGCAATAAATAAAATTAATAAATAATACTCATCCTACTGAATTTCAATTAAATAATATATACCATTCGGTACGGACCCGACCATGGAAGATCAGATAATGAATAAGATGAATTTATAAGACCAAAACATTAAACCTTGATCGCCCTTCGAGGCCCGTGGCGCAGTTAATAGATACGTTGAATCTCTATGGTTCCAGATGAGAATTGTCTGAAGATAGCGGTTTCAATCCTACCCAAAGCCGGCCAGAGGCTTACTTGGCCAAAACGTGGTCAGACGACAACAACTACGGAAGGTAGTGGTTGCAGTGACTGCAGTCAGAGGGTTCAGAGTTCCTTATCCGTCGCCGTTACGACCTGACGAAAGTCAGAGGAATAGTTGGCCGAAACGTTATGAAACAACTAACAAAAGATGAGGATAATTGTCCGCTATAAATAAAATTAAAGATAGAATACTTCTGCGACATTCTTCGAGGAGCTCCGGAGCCCGCTTTTCTCTCTTGACAGAATAAACAACTGTTGCTCCCTTGCACGTCAGTGAACGAGAAATCACTCTAGACTGAGTCAATTTTTAAAAATAATTTGTGCCAGTATATATATTGCCTCTTTTTGTGGAACTGAATGTTTTTCACATTAACAATCGACCTTGTGTATCACTCTGACCTCATGAAGATGCAAGTTAATAGGAAATGAATTTGCGTGTACTTTTTCCCTGATTCGAACAATTAAAATCGTTCTCAGCGGGTGAGCCAACAGGTCACATTCTTTTCCGTCTTTAATACAGCTCGAATTTCGGGATTGTTCAATCTAAAACCCTCGGCAAATATTGTTAGGAGATCGATGAAAAATTATTGATATTGATTAGCTGTGTTTTCCCCACATTAAACACCGACAGGTCTTAATCTGCCATGATGGGGCAACACGTGAATAGGAACTGATGTTTCTTGTTTCTGAATTTTTGAGATGAGGATTGGTTATTTGTATCATTATTCATCGGGATACTGTTCTCATCTTGAGTTTGATTTTCACAATGTTTCGGTCGATCTAACCCCCAACCTTCTTCAAGTGTATCGTGTCGAACTCAGGAATGTTTCTGTCAAACTTGGGAATTTGGACGGAATTTCCACCGAAAACGTTTATTTATTTCACAGGGATAGCGTGCTTTTGTTCCGTTAGCTATGACTGGATATAGGTCCTAATAATTCTCAAGGTTCAGGAAAATATCATTTTTACAATTGATTTTCCTCAGTACTCAAACCAATGCGCCACGGGTCCTTGCGGACAATTCTAGTACGAATTCTAAGGGGCCTATAACTTAGTTTTATTTCTCGTCGTGAATATCACTATTTAATTCTAATTATTACTATATATTAATGTATATCTCTCTATATACTTATTACTTGTATATATTATCTATCGTTTATACACCGAGTTCGACAGAAACATACCTGAGTCCGACGAGATACACATTAAAAAAGTCGGAGGTTTCATCGACCGAAACCTTGTGAAAATCACACTAAAGATGAGAACAGTAGTCACTAAATAATAATACACGTGAATAGGAACATATGTATAAGTTATAACGATGAAAGTGTTGCCCTAAAGAAAACAACATTACAACTTTATTTTATAACTTTTATTACAACAGTCAATTCAGGTAACTAGATTATGTGGTAGAGTTGACATCTATTCAATGTAGCCGTCTTCAGCCTCAATCACCGCCTCTATATGGGTCCGGAACTTGGAACATGCCTTAACCACAAGCGCTGGTGGGAGCTCGGTGAATAATCGGCGGATAGTGGCGATCAGACTGGCTTTTATGTTGTGGGAGATTAGGCTGGTGATGTTGTCGACGTATGATTAAACAAAGTAGTCCAGCGGGTTCAGGTCGGGGGAAGAGGGAGGCCAGTGACAGAAGGGTTCAAAGTCGTTGCACTCCTTCTGAATTGAGCCTGGGTTTCTTCGGACTTATGGATCGGCACAGAATTATGTTGCCAAACCCAAGATTTGCCAGCGGCAACCTGATTGCACTAGCGACTAACCATACTCTTCAGTACATACTGGTATATATTGGCGTTGACTTTCAAGCCGACTTAAAAGATATAAGGTGGCATGATATGGTCCTCACTTGACATTACACCAAAGACCATAACCGTGTCAGGAAACTTTCTTTTCATACCTCTAGTGACGCTCCTATTATCTGTGGCAGTCCAGAGATGAATTTTAACGGTGTGGGAATGGTCCTTGGATTGGCAGCAATCATGAGTTGTACAGCAACGCATCTCCGATCCCTGTCGTTCAATATTATGCCACTTTCGGACATGATAGAAAGCTCCTATCGTATTTGGGATTTGTACACAGCTGGTCAACTAGTAGACAGTCTGCAACAACAACAAGAAAACGGTTTTCCTCAAACGGAAATGGAATCATGGAGTCTTTTCCAGGATGCCAATTTTATTGTTCCATCCAGTAATAGAAAAACATCTGCAAATTACCAATATTCTATGAACTACATTAGCTAAGCGTTGCTGAGGTTACAAATAAAAATGCAAATTTGCCAACAGATAATTTTACACCCTTACAGCATGGAAGGTCATGAATATAAACATCACAAGTGCTGTTTAAGAAAAATTAGAAAAAAAAAGCAAGTTCCTTTCTGCGGCATCAAATCGGTGGATTCTTAAATAGATAAGGCAGTATTTAACGTCAGCGAGTCTCCAAATATACGAATCTTTGAAAAATGTTAATTATGTTTTTAAAATGTAAATAATTTAAAATGCAAAACATCTTATCCCGAACGTTCTCGTCAGTGTCTAATATAAAATTAGGATTGAAAAGCTCTCTCTCTCTCTCACTCTCTCTCTCACTCTCTCTCTCTCTCTCTCTCTCTCTCTTATTCCCCAAACTTTCTTGCTAACAGGTTATACGATATATTTCTCTCGTATTAATTTTTAATATCAAGATTATCCTTGGTATATGCGTAATCAATAAATGATATCTATCTATCTATCTATCTATCTATCTATCTATCTATCTATCTACGTACTTACGTATATCTCCCTATTTACTTCTCTATTTATCTAAATATGTTTTGAAATGTAAATAATTTCATGCAAAACATCTTACCACGAACATATCTGTCGATCTCTTAAATTGTATAACGATTTAAAATCCCCCTATCTCTTTCTCTATGTCTCTCTCCTTCTCACTACTAATAATATCAAGATTGTTCTTGGCCTATGCGTAATCAGTGTTCGTTATCTATCTATCTATCTATCTATCTATCTATGGATTTATCTATCTACCTCTCCATTTATCTGGATACAATGCAAGGCACTTGTACGTGTTTAAATATGGTTATGCATTGAATACATTCCTTAAAAAGTACCGCATCAGCCACCTCAAACTTAATCTTCTAGCTTTATAAAAGTTTAGTATGAAAGATCGAGTACTGTTGAAACATGTGTCGGGATGTGTCTGAAATCGTTGTTTACTCCCTTGGTAGTGTATAAAACTGACTTAGTGTCCTCTTCTCTTCCCTGCATCGCTTTTCTCACACAAGAGAAGTTGATAATTTTCCTCTATCTTATCGTTAATTTCAATTAGCTTCACTGTATTGTTTCTCTAACACCGAGAAACATTCACAACAAATCCTCGTCTAGCAACAACCACCGTCAATAATTGCCTTTACTTCCGGTGTGTGTTTAGAACGAAACACAGCTTTTTTGACCAAAGGTTCTCTTCTAGATCTACGCGTTTGCGAAACACAATTCCCTGGAAGTGTTTCACTAACGACTAAAACATGGTCGTTTTCAAGTCCATTGTAAATAAATTCTCGTTGAGCAAATTCTTTATATAAAGTTTTCTTTATATATACGTATTTTTTTTTAATATTAATCTTAACAATGATGTCTTGCGGTTAACTTGGCAAAATCAATCGCATTAGTCTCGAGTAGAGGATGGAGCTTGAAATGCGGTAACTTATTAGCGAAACAATTTTGACAGTGTTGTTATGCATAAAGGTTAGTGATATGGGGAATATTTAGTTGAAATTTGTTCCAAGACAATCTTTGTAAAGATTAAGAAAATTCAGTTTTAATATTAGACACCAAGTTTAGCAGAGCGCGTATGGCGGCTATTTTAAAATACCGAGCCGTGTGCATATGGATATATATATATACATTAAAAGTTTGACTTATGTCCAGGTAATCAACGTCTACAATTTTAAGTGTTTAGACCCAAAATAGGCTGAGTAATTTGCTAGAGACTGTAACGGTATTTTTTTTTAACTTTGACTACTTGGCAGCAAACTTTTCGGCCAAAAGCCGATGAAAAGCCTTGCCCTATATTTGAATACCCTTTATGTAATAGTTCAAATGTTTAGACAAAAAATTGACTGAGTAACTTGGTAGAGACGGCAGAGGTATATGTTTGTTTTTACTTTGACCCCAATTTTAACCTCTTAACATTTGTGGATTTGGGCTAAAATCAAATTAAAAAGTGCGATCCATGTCCAAATAACCTACTTCTAAAATTCAAACTGTTAAGACCCAAAATTGACAGAGGAGTTTGGTAGAGTTTTCAAATTTAAACTCATTGAACTTTGTACATTTTGGCAGCCAAATTTCTGGCCGAAAACCAATTTAAAAGATTTTCACAAATCTCAATGCCTCTTATATAAAATCCCGAATTTATAGACTGAACATTGACGTAGTAATTTGGAAATGTACACACACAGACAATTTCACTTTTATAGTTTTCTTGCAGTTCAGCCCGGCTTTGCTCGAGCCATATGGTGTTATATTCATAACTTGCCGTGTGTGTGGATACACTTTATGTAAGATCTCAAATGTTTAGACCGACATTTTCTAAGTAATTTCGTAGAGAGCGCAGATGTCATTTTTTAAAATTTAACCGCAATTTTTAGCCTTAACATTTATTATTTTTGTTCTAAATAAAACATACAAAGTTTTATCCATGTCTAAGTTACCTACATTACAAATTTCAGGTCTTTAGACCCAAAATTGGCGGAGAAATTTGGTAGAATCTGCAAAGATCAACTCTTTCAACTGACCTTTTTGAAGCCAAATATTCGCCCCAAAACTGATTAAAATGCTTGCCGCATGTCTGAATACCTGTCATGTATAAATTTCAAATGTTTTGACCCAAAATTGACTGAGTAGTTTGCTAGACACTGCAAAGGTAAAATCTTTTGAATTTTGGTCTCTTGCCAGCTCAGATTCTCGACCCAAGCGATTAAAAAAGCTTTTCCTATCTCAGAATACTCTTTATGTTAAATTTCAAAGGTTTAGACCAGAAATTGGCTGAGGAATTTGGTAGAGACCACCGAGATAAAAAAATTTAAGCTTTGGCCGCAATTTTGACTCCTTTACATTTATTGTTTTTTGGCTCAAATGAGTTACAAATTCTGATCAATTTCCACGTTACCTACATTTAAAATTTCAAGTGTTTAAACCTAACATTGACGGAGGAGTTCGGTAGAGTTTTAAAAGGTCACATCTTTGAACTCTGACCCGTTGACAGCCAAATTTCTGTCCAAAATCAGATTAAATAGATTTTCCCAAATCTCAATACTCCTTATGTAAAATATCGAGTCTGTAGACTGAAAATTGATAGAGTTATTTCGTAGGGAAATGTACACAGACACACGAACACAGGCATACATTTTATAAATATATAGATGGACAGATTTTCACTTTTTAAAGTTTAAATGATATAGTAAAATAGCTTCATATTCTCATGTCTAGGTTCTAAAATAAAAAAGAAAAAGAAAAGGCAGATAGAGAAAAGAGAAGATAAAAAGTAAATAACTTGTATGAAGTGTTTCTATTGGCACCAGTCCACAGGCGTACATAGAAAGAAACAGTAGTCTAAATACATATGTTCATTAGCAAACTGATCAGAAACATTATATATATACATATATACATATATACATATATATATACATATATATGCATATATATACATATTTATACATATATATACATATATGCACATATTTATGCATATATATATATACATATATGCACATATATACATATATATACACACACACACACACACATATATATATATACATATATATATATATATATACTGCTGATTCAAAATTTAAGACCACTTAAACATCTTTAAAAAAGAAACCTCTTTTTTAGGATAGATTTTAAACTCTTCCGTCTTAAGATTACTAATACTACAATCTAAAAGGGTATGGAAAAAAAACATGCACATTCCAAAAATGTTATTTAAAAATTTGCATTTTTATTAAATTAGACTTTTTACACATGATCAAAACTATAACGCCAAGGGTATAAATTGTTAGATTTATGGTAATTCAAATGTTTTTAGTTCAGTTAGAGACTAGCAATCACTGTGTAAAGGTGTTACCATGCCTAAAGCAAGACAACTAACCGAAGTTGAGCGCTATCGAATTCTAGGACTTCATGACACAGCGAGGGATAGCATCTAAGGTAACTCGCAGTAAAACTGTTATTTGCAACTTTCAAAAGAACACTGAGAATTATGGAAAAGCAAAATCCTTTAGTAGACCCCTCAAAAATTCTCCTGGATTGAGTATGAGAATCAGACGGATTGTTATGAATGACAGAGGACTTTCTTCTAGTAAAATTAAGGCGATTACAGATGCTGATTGCAGTCTAATAACCATCAGACGACACCTGCACCTAAAAGACATGGTAACTAAAAAGCGTAAATAAATTCCTCGATTGCTGCCACGTCACAAAGTGGACCGCTTAAGATTTAGTCGTGAATATCAAACTCGGGACGTAGAGAAATGGAAGAAAGTCCGGTTTCTGATGAGAAAAAATCAATTTAGATGGTCCTGATGGCTTCCAGCGATATTGGCATGACAAAAACATGCCCCTTGAATTTTTCCAACGTCATAGTAGTGGAGGGTCTGTAATGGCATGGGGGTGCCTTTTATTACAGAGGGACGATTGAGCTCCAGGTGGTGGAGGGTCGTCAGACAGCAACTGGTTATGTTTAGCATGATACAATAAACATCTTTGATGATGGAGGATCATCGTTTGTGTGGGGATAGATGGTTATTCCATTAGGATAATACTTCAATCCACACTGCAAGAGGGACCTTGGGTTTTCTACGAGAAAATGAAGTCCATCTCTTGGGGCATCCAGCATGCTCACCGGATTTGAACACTAACTGAAAATGCCTGGGGAGGGATGACAAGAGAGTTTTATCGAAATGGCAAACAATATTCAACAAAAAAATGAACTTCGTGAAGCCATCTTCAAGAACTGGAGCAGGATCCCACGCACCTTAATGGAAACCCTTATTTCTAGCATGCCCTAAAGAATTTTTTAAGTCACCAAAAGCAGTGGGGGTAGAACTCATTATTAAGTTTGATTGTTGAATGTTTTCATACACTTTTCATACACGTTTTGTACAATTTAATAGAATTTTCTCTCTGGTCTTATAATTTTGATCATGTGTAAAAAGCCTAATTTAATAAAAATGTAAATTTTAAAAACACATCTTTGGAATGTAGCTTGTTTCCATAAACTTTTAGATTTTAGTATTAGTAACTTTAAGTCGGAAGAGTTTAAAATCTATCCTAAAAAAAGTTTCTTTAAAAGATTTTTAAGTTGTCTTAAATTTTTGATCTGCAGCGTAGTCAACATTTGATGGTTGAACAGATTCACCAAGCAAAAAATCGTGGGTATTGATTTGTTTTATGTGTTTTGTTTTATCGAAAACAAACACAGGTTTCTAGCAAGAAAATGTTTGCATATGACAACAGGTTAATGGTTTGTTGTAGGTTGTATATAGGGGGGGGGCCAATTGGAAAAGTAGAAAAAATGAAAACTCTCCTCTAAATGAACAAAACAAAAGAAAATGAATAATAAAAAAGAAAAATATTAAGAGAAAAATAAAGAAAAAAGCAAAAAAAAAATCAAGAAAAGAAAAAGAAAAAGAATTAGAGAAAAAAGAGAAATAAAGCAAATAAAAATAAAAGAAAACGAAAAGAGGAAAATAGAAAAAAAAACAAATGAAAAACCGGTAAAAAGAGAAAAAGGAAATAAACAAAACGATTGAAAACGTTGATCGCGCTGATGTGGGTTTTTTTTTCAAACTGGTCTTATTTTACCAATTTTTTATATTTGCTTCTCATTTACGTTAAATAAATTATATTTTTTGTCATGCCGTAAATTTTGTCATTACATGATTATGACCCTTTAATATTTTTTCGTCCTCTTTTATTTCTACTACTGCTGCTGTCGTTACTAAACTATTTGTAACGTAGTTGTTATATGTTAACAGTCGGGACCCACATGTTTTATGTAGTGAGTCGCGGAGAAACAAAGACAGAATTCGACTCATTTTATTAGTTTTAAAAATCAGACATTTATTTACAGGTACTTATCAGAATAAAGTATTTTCCGTTGTTTAAAAAGCTTTCTGTACTCCAATGTGCTAAGCACGTGGTAATCTTTAATTATCCGACGATGTAAAGGATGGGACCCACGTGTGGAACGCGTTCATCGCTGTCTCTTCTTACCTCAATAGTCCACGTTTTTTTTTATTTTTATAATCTCTATTTCATTCCTCCATCCTCACCACGACTCGTCCATTTGCAGGCGTTGGCTGTTCTTACTTCTGCAACCACACGTCTGTACGCACCCTGTTACATATGGAGAAGTATAGTATCCGTTCTACTTTATTCTCTATCACAATACAATGTGCCTCTATATACGTTTATATTTTTCTGTTTTTTCGAGGGGCGTGTAATAAGTAATGCACCTGACCCACTTCTCATAGAAGTAAAGCAACGAAACGTGGCAGATTTATTAGTCTTTCTTTACAAAGGAACCATCCAGATTCATGCGTTTCTCCCATCGTTTGATGCAGCTCTGGAGACCGTTTGTGTAGAACACCCCAGGTCGGTCCTCCAACCACAACGTTACTTCAGAAATCAAGGCTGCATCATCTGGGAAACGCTTTCCTTTCAAAAAAAAAATCATGGCTGGGAAGAGGTGAAAGTCAGAGGGTGCAAGGTCAGGAGAGTAGGGAGGATGGTTAGGATCATAACCTCTCGCCCGTGCATTTGATCTGGCGATATGCGAGTTGTTGACCGCAGCGTTGTCCTGCAGTAAGAGGGTACCTTTGCTGATCTTTTCCCGCCTCTTTATTTTGATAGCTTCCCTTAATTTCCTTAAAAGTGAAGCATACTAGGCTCCTGTAATTGTGGTACCCTTTGCCAGGAAATCTGTCATCACTACTCCGTCCTGGTCCCAGAAGATTGTGAGCATGACCTTTCCAGCGGAGTGCTGCATCCTTGCCTTCTTTGGAGGTAGTGAGTCCAAGTGCTTCCACTGCATTGACTGCACTTTGGTCTCTTAATCATAGTGATGGACCCAGGTTTCATCTTGTGCAATCAGTCTTTTGAAAAACTTTGACTCATCTTCTTGGCACATCTCCAAATTCATCCTCGAGCACTCAACGCGTGCTCGCTTCTGGAATAGTGTAAGCAACCTAAGAATCCATCTGGCAGACACCTTATGCATATGCAAATGGTCATTAATGATAGTTTTCACAGACCCTGTACAAATCTCGACATCTTGGGCTATTTGGCGAATAGTAATGCGATCTTCAAAAATGGCAGCCTCAACTTGACAGACAGATGCCTCATCAATGGCAGAAGGGGGGGGGGCGACCAGGTCCGGGGTCTGTTTCCACAGACTTCCGGTCATGTTTGAATTCACGATGCCAGCGTTTTACAAGGTCATATGATGGGGCATTATCAGCATAAATTTCATTTCATCAAAAGTTCTTTCAAATAAAAAATCCGGATCACTGCTCGACATTAAACCGGCTCCATTTCACACCTGACTCAGTTAAAACATCTGTAAAACAGAAACCACAATTTGTTCAGAGCTGTAATTTGCCACATAACCCGTACTGTTATAAATCATTGGACATGCAAAATTTCAGCTAGATCAGACAACTGCAAGTGGGTCAGGGGCATTACTTATTGCACGTTCCTCGTACGCTACGATACGATATCTACTTCTATTCTTCATCTACTGTGTCTGTTTCGTTTATTATTTGTTCCTTTATATAACCATTATTATTTATTCTTTTTTTCGGTATTTTTATTCTCAGTCTTTGTCGTCTTTTTATTTTATAGAAATCACCACTTATCAAGGTCCAGAGACACCTCGAGGAAAGAGTTAAGTAGTGTACAGTAGTCAATTGTACAACATAGTAATCGTCAGTTATGAAAATTCCGTAAATTTGTTAACTAAAGTGGAGCGGCTCATCAAGAACTTGTTTACGTTGGACTTGAAGACAATCATATTGTAGTCAGCTGGAAAGCAAGCAAACGGAAGACAGTTCCACAGGCGTGCAGTTCTAAGAAAGAAGCTTTGTTCATGGAATCTACGTTTAGGTTTAGGCACAGATAAAAAGGGGGGGACTTAGTGATCGTGTTTTCAGCTAGACGAGTGTTTCTTGTGAAAGCTTGGCGAGGGGGAAAGTAAATTGGAGCTCAGTCGAGCACTCGTAATAAAAATAACGATAAAGAAGAGACAAACTCGCAACATTTTTTCTGTGAGAAAGAGGTTCCTACTTCGAGGCTACGAAGTCTATTTTGAACTCTATATAGGCAGGATAACTCTTTTCTAGCAGCTCCTGTCCAGATGTGGCAACAGTACTACATTCTTGGACGTACCTGGCTCTTATATAGATAACGAATAGCATCAGTCTTGTACATTCCCTTCATCTACGTAAAAAAACTGTCTATAAACGTCGTTTTTATTCCAACGATTCAATTCGCCCTCTTCTCCATTATGTTGTTCAACCTTTATTTTGTTTCTGTAATTCTTTACTTTATTACTCTTTAAAAAGAATTCCTTTTTACATCTAAAACAAAAAAAAATATTTCATCACTAAAAACAATACATCTATGTCCCATACATACACATTCCTTTCAATTCCTTTTAAGTAGTTAACTTAAAGAATTCTGGAAAACTGTCTTTTCTTAGATGAAAAGAAAGCGCAATCAAAACTTGTCTTTTCTCGATTCCATAACGTTTTTTCTACCTCAATCGGTCTGTAGAAACTGGGTAATTTATCAGAAATTGCCAAACTTATCTGTGCCATTAAATATGAAACAATAGATTAAATCAGTTTGATTTAGAGAAAACTCAGATTTAGCGAAAAAAAAGTAATTTAAAATAAAACGGACTTGGCCAGACAGTTCAAATAAGTACGCAAGATAACATTTTAAAAATCCATATGTACTTAGTCATTTGATACTGATAAACTTTCAAACTATATTTATTGGTTTTTCATGCCATTTATAAATTATCTTTTAGTAGTGTATGTGGTGTTTAGCTACCTCACTATTATTTATCTATCTTGCTATCTATTTATTTTCCCGTCATCCCTCACTTCGTCTCTAACCTTTTCTCTCTTTCTTTCTCGCCATATATATATATATATATATATATATATATACATATATATATATATATGTATATATATATAAATTAAAAGGAGATTAGAACAATAGTCCAAAGAGCAGAATGTATTTTAATGTAATAGTAAAATTACTAATTTAATTAAAATACAGGGAAAGAAAAAAAGTGCTCGTTGTAATTTAGATAAGCTCGATAGGTAAATATCCTAGAGCTAATTTAATATTCAGTAATGTGATAGATAATTTAAACTTCAAATTAGAATTAAATTAAAAATCCGTTTCACAAGAAGGAACAACAACAAAATCAATAATTTGTACGATCGTTTCGGAAAACAATGTTTTTATTATGGTAGACATTAAGCCACTGACAATAGTTTTTTTATTTTTATTTTTAACAAACAAAGTTTCCACATTAGCAAAGTATTGGGAAGGGTTTATAAGTTGGAAAGCTACAATAAACATCCATATGAATACTTTGACCTTAGTTGTTGATTTCAAAAGGCGAAGAATTAAAATATACATCTGCCTATACTTTTAATGCTAGCTTTATTTATGGTGTCATTACATATATTAAAAACCCTTCCCAATACGTTTGCTGATGAGGGAACTTTGTTTGTTAAAAATACTATATGTAAAAACTATTGTCTGTGGCTTAATGTCTAACACAATAAAAACATTGTTTTCCGAAACGATCGTACAAATTATTGATTTTGTTGTTCCTTCTTGTGAAACAGATTTTTAATTTAATTCTAATTTGAATTTTAAATTATCAATCACATTACTGAATATATATATATATATATATATATATATATATATATATATATATATATATATATATATAATTTTATTTTATTTCATTCATTCGGAGACAAGCTATAACAACATGTCAAAAGGTAGACTGACTGAACTTTAAACAAATTTTATAATGGAGCTAAATAAGAAATATCTGCCGTACTCACGACTAAAAAACAATTTTTATGTTGGTGTCTTTAACTTCTTCCCACCCTATTTTTGCTGAGTAGTAGAATATTTTTAAAGGACAACACTTTTGTAAAATTATTGCGAATTTCAATAAAATGAATACCGTTTCCGAATCGATCGTACAATCGAGTTCATTTTGTTTGTTTTTTTTTTATTTTGAAACTGATTTTAATTCACAATTATGAATCTTTACTAATTATATATATATATATATATATATATGCACACACACACACATATATATATACACACATATATATATATATATATATATATACTAGCAAAAGTACCCGTCGTAGCATGTGTTCAAAAACAGCCTACAGAAAATGGACTCTGATTTATGAGAGTTTGATAAATTATGAAAAGGAAGGTTGCAAAGAGATAGCTTCGAATTTGGGTGTATCCAAACCAAAGCAAAATATGATGGAAGTAAAAATAAAATAGATAAACCCCATAATTTATTATACCATACCTGTTCACACTGAAATACTTATCACAATATTCTGTGGATCTATATTAAACAAGGCCGATAGCCGCTAGTCGCGTGCTCTCGTGTAATGAATGAATGCGTGAATGTAGGATTGACATAAAATTCTTAAAGATAAGCTAAAATGACCGAAAAATGGGCTGAAATGACTTAAATAAAAACACGTAAATGACTTAGAATGACTTTAATGAACTTAAGGATGAATTGAATGACCTTAAGAATGACTTAAATGCTTAAAAGAAATAACTGGAATCCTTCAAAAACAACGTGATTGATCTGGAGAATGACTTGAATAGGTTTGAGACTGACTTATTGTAAAGTGGGTGACCATTTTACATTAAATTAATACAGAAAAATGATCACCAATTTTATAACACAAAGTTACAAACATAAGTACATCATGTAGTAAGAACATATCCTACGCTTTGATCTTGGCCATTTATTTGCTCCCCAACCAAGCAAATTAGGCACAAGGCCGATTTTTAAAGTGAGGAGTGAAGGGGAAATGGGGACCAACTCTCCGGGGAGTAGGGGAGCAGGATAGTGACAATTGGTATGAAGGGTTACCCCTACATTGGCCAAGGTATTATATGTGGGTTTCCCCCACATAGGGTCTTTGCTTGCAGTATCTGCCGGAACAGATACTACACTTTGATCTTGCCTAAAAGGGTAAGAAAACTTAAAAACCTAAGAACAGCATCTATTAAGAACATACCTTTGATCTTAACCAAAAAGGCCAAGCACAAATGTGTTACTGACAGACTGACAGACCGACAGAGCGACCGAGAACCGACGGACCGAACGACAGACCGACTTACGGACCGACCGACCATCCGACCGACGCACCGATGGAGTGACTTATAGAGTCGCTTGCACGCGACTAAAAACCTTGTTAAACTTTGTGACATATTTCCATTCTATGAAGGTCAGGCGCGAACGAACATACAATAATTTTATTGTACCATATTTCTTCAAACTGACACATAATTATCAATGTATATTTACGCAGATAGATATGAAAAGTCTTTATTAAAGTTTGGGCCTATTTCCATTCTATGGAGGCCAGGCGCGAACGCAGACCTCACAATTTTATTATACCATCCCTATTTAAGTTAAAACATACTTATCAAAGTATTATTATGTACATCTATATCAAAAACACTTGTAAACGTTTTTTTTAATTTTTTTATTTTTTTATTTCCATACTTTGTGGACCAGGCGCGTACGCAGACCCCACAATTTTAATGAACCATAATTATGCCAGATCAAACCTACCCATTCCTGCGTCTTGATACATCTTCTATTATTATATGTAATCAGTTTTCTATGACAGTCAACCATATAGGAGCCTATTCTTTACCAGACACACCCACACAGACGTTTAGCTTTATATTATAGATATATACACAAAGGTGAACGGTTGTGAGTTAGTGTGTGCGTGTGAGATTGTACATAAGATTTACTATAAGGTGTCTAGGAGCAAAAATGGGTATATTACATTTTGAACAGGGTGTTTATTAAAATTGTGGGGTCTGCGTACGCGCGAGGTCTCCAAAGAATGGGAATAAAAAACTAAAAACAAAAATATTTTCAAGGGCGTTGTTTTTATAGATACGCATGAGAATAACTTGATAAGTATGTTACAGTTTTAACAGGGATGGTATAATAAAATGTTGGGGTCTGCGTTAGCGCCTAGCCTCCATAGAATAGAATAAACCACAAAATTTAACAAAGACATTTGCTATCTATCCGCGTAAGTATATTTTAATAATAATTGCGGTATGATAAATATGAGCTTTGCGTTCGCACCTGATCTTAATAGAATGAAAATATTTCACAAAATTACACACCATTATATATATATATATATATATATATATATATGTATATATATATATATATATATATATAAATATTGTGATAAATGTGTTTTAGTTCGAACAGGTGTGGTGTAATAACATTATGGGGTCGATCTGGCTTTCATAGAATGGTTTTTCTTTTTTTTTTTACTAAAATATAATTTTAAAAAAATAATTTTTTTGTGAGTAATGTTGAAACCAATTTACGTCATCGAAAAAGGATTTGACCAATATTTAAATAATTTTTAATTAAAATAGAACGGTTAAACTATTTGATATAATTTCCTGTCTTTGTTTTCTTGTCACTTTAAAGTTATTGATTTTTTTTAATATCAAAGTTACTTAAAGGCGTTTAGTTTAAGTCTTTCATTTTTTTCTTAAAACTCATAAAAACATTAGTCAAATCCTATTTCACTCATCTAATCTGGCTTCGACAATACTCCGAAACAAATAATTTTACTTTGTTAAACTATATTTTATGAAAATAAAACAACAAGAAAGCAGTTATATTATAGATGGATATTCATTTATTATTATTAGATAAATAAAAAGAATTAAATAATGAGGTTGGTAGAGTATGCCAAAGTAAAACACAGAGTCGGTTTTATTAAATATAAATGAAGATTCTGAGAGGCAAGAATTACCTTAATCCAAAAGTATTTGTTCTTCTCTGACTGACGAAGAAAGAGCAGATACGGGATTTTAAATTATTCCTTAGGAAAATAAAATTAAAATTATTTTTTCCACGATAGATAGTACCCTTGGAACTTTTAATTAAAAAATAAATCATTTTATTTATAAAATATTTTAAATTATTTATTAAAAAATCTAATGCAGAAGTTAAATTTCTTTACTTCACGCAGAATTTTTTTTATAGATTTATTGATCGAATTAAAATTATTTTTTTACTAAAAATGATTTAAAAATAGAAAAAAAATGCATTTATTCTTTTCACATCTCATTTCATCTATAATCAGTTTGGAAATTCCACAAAACATGTCCCCTGTATTTATTTTTATGCGTACAATTTTATGATCAGAAATAATTTAATTAATCATCGTCACAGAAGTCAAAATCTCGTCTACTACGTGGCAGTTATTAGGTTTGCAAATGATGAATCAGAAAGGATCCTATATATATATATATATATATATATATATATATATATATATATATATATATATATATATATATATCAAAAGTCATTAAAACAAGCTGAGAGTAGATTCTTACATATATCTCAAAGACCATGTAAATATCTATATGAGTCAGATATGCATATTACCTTCTAACTTCATAGGTAGTTTACGATATATGCATGGCAACACCCAAGATGCAATGACTTCTGCCAGAAATTATGGCAAACCAGGCCTGTTTATCACATCTACTTCAAAAACAAAGTGGAAGGAAATTCAAAATGAAATTTTTCCTGGATAAACGTACACCAATCGACAAGATCTCTCGGCCAGAGTGTTTCGCCTGAAGATAATCCAAGTTATGAATCTTATAAACAAATCAGAAATCTTTGGCCTACTACGATGCTACATGTACACAATTGAGTGGCAAAAAGGGGCTTGCCTCATGTGCATATATTATTGTGGCTTACCAGAAAAAAATCAACTGCAATCAAATTGATTTCATTATATCCGCTGAGTTAGCTAATATACAAACTGATCCAACCTTATTTGATATAATAAACAATGACATAGTGCATAGGCCTTGTGGTAATATCTACGGATATCTACGTTGGTTGGTGGGTTGTTTTGTTTTACGGCATATCAACCCTTTTCAGGTTATTTAATGCCGAATCTGGTGATTTTGAAGAACGATTTTTTAATATAGTATATTTGTTTTTTAAGTCGTATTCTATATTTAACCCATAGTTGGGACCCTAACAGGTGCTACCACTCCGGGTCAGAGTGGACCTGGGAGCAATGACAATTAAAGGGTGGCTCCACACTACCTAATACCTGCAAGCTGGGCCCTCACCATCGGATATAGTTTAAGGTCATATCCAGGACCACGGATATCTACCTTGCATGGTTGTACAAAAATATATCATAGAAACTATCCACTTGAAACTCAGTTTAGTGAGGATGGTTACCAATCGTATAGGAGAAGATCACCTGAAAATAGTGGCTTAAAACAAGTTGACAATAGGTGCGTTGTATCTTACTGCCCTTTACTTGCAACGCTCACATAAATGTTGAAATATGCAACTCTGTGAAATCTATTAAATATGTTTGTAAAAAAATAAATAAGGGATCTGATGTAACCATGTTTAACTGTCAAGAAATGTTAGTGATGAAGTTACACGATATGAACTTGGTAAATATATCGACACTAATGAAGCATTTTGGCGTATTATGAAGTCTTCTATTCATGAAAGACATCCTCAAATACAACAGCTTGCAGTTCATATTGCAAAGTGTTAGAATGGTTGTGTCACAAACAAAAATGCTGTCCAAGTTGCCATAAACTCAAAAGATACAACTCTTACTGCATCTTTTAATTGTGTGAACAAGATAATTTTGCAAATAACTCTTATTTATAATCAGGTTCCATCTTAATACACATGAAATAACCAGACCTGCTGAGGAGTAATCAAGCACCTAATGTTGAGAGTTATCCAGGTGTAAAATTTGACAATACAATTGAAATGGTTTACTCTGCGCACCCACGTCGCCATGAATATTACTTTTTGAGACTCCTTAGTCATGATATAAGAGGACCGACTTCATTTTAATTTCTAATAACTATTGATAGACAAACTTGGCAAATATTATATTGTTTTACATGGTTTTACATTATCTTTGCTATTGAGAAATTGAGATGGGTCAATGGGTGCCGATGTTTTTTCTAAAACATGGTCACTCTTAGCTACGAGAGACAACAAAGTTGATATAAAATACATATATTTCTGCAAAATTCGACTTTCCTTTTCATGATCTTTTGCTTTGGTTTCGATAGCTAAAAAATTGAAGATATTTCTTTTCAGGCACACCACTTTTTCATAAACTTTTATACTATCAGATTTTAGGGTCCATTTTTTAAACTCTGTCAACAAAAAGTAATTTCCTAGTATATATATATATATATATATATATATATATATATATATATATATATATGCATATATATATATATATATATATATATATATATATAGCTATTATGCATAGATAATCGTATAACGATTAGATCACTGCCTGACTGACGTAAACAACATTTAAAATGAAAATGTTTAAATTCAACGTTATTTCACGCGGTTAATGGTAGACGAATGGATACAATCTTTGCTAATCGAACCTTTTATTTTGCTTATTTATTTATTTATTTATTTAGTTATTTATTTATTTTAGAGATTCACGCTATATCTTAGCACTTTCGCTGTTCCCAACGGACGATCCTTTTGTAAGATTGTAAAAGTAATTTCCTTGTCAATCTGATTAAACCATTTTTGGTGACTTTTTGTTATGGTCCCAAGCTTTTCAATCACAAGGTGAATCATCTTGACCTCTTCACATTTCCAGAGTCTAACTAATTCCCATTTTACATCTTGGTATTTATTTTTTCTTGTTCTTTCTCTTGCACTCTGGTATTAAAAGGACAGGCTCTGTCAATGATTGAGCAAGTTGTTGTTATTATTATTATTATTACTACTACTACTACTACTACTTCTTCTATTCTTCTTCTTCTTCTTCTTCTTCTTCTTCTTCTTCTTATTATTATTATTATTATTATTATTATTATTATTTCAGTTTTCATGTTTTGTGCCTGACTCTTTGCTAGGCTAATAATAACAAATGACCAAAGATTATCAACATCTTTTTTCGGGACTCCGGTACTTTTAACTAGATTCTGACAGCCTCAAAAAAATCTTCTGAAGCACTCCAACATTGCAATGGATCCAAGTTTTCCCAATCCATTTGTCAAATCCTTTTGTCACTCTCCGCAAGCTTTCATCACAATACGTATAACTTCTATCTTCTTCAACTTTTACAATCTTTTTATCTATTTTTTTGCAAGTCTTCGTACGTTTCGACCTTGTCCTTTTCTTTTCCTTCACATTCGCATCAGCTGGCACTGCTATATCAATGATTGTTACCTTGTGCTCCTTTATCATTATTAACACGTTTTTTATTATAATTATCATTATTATAATCTTAATATGCGTTATTATTATCTTTATAAATAAAGAGCTATATAATTATATATTAAGACTTTCTGTTTCTTATTGTTTAAATTTTCTAATCCGTTTATTCAAGTTGATGCGGTCCTGTATATGACCTTAAACTATATCCAGTGGTGAGACCCCAGCTTGCGGGCTTTGGAGAGTGTGGAGCCACCCTTTAATTCCCATTGCTCCCACATCCACTCTGACCCGGAGTGGTAGTACCTATTAGGGTCCCAACTATGGGTTTAATAGAAACCGACTTGAAAACAAAAAATATATTCTATTAAAATTTTTTTCTTCAAAATCTTTGGATTCGGCATTAAATAACCTGAAAAGGGTTGATATGCCGTAAAACAACCAACCAACCAACCAACCAACCAACCAAGTTGAGTCCAAACATGAACTCGCTATCTCATATATTCAAATAAAAAAACAACTTTTTTTTAGGATTGTGACCATTCCTTTAAGTGCAATTATTTGAATCTCTCTTGCACTTAGTTCACTGGGAAGGTTTGTTTGGTAGTTTTTGATATTTTAGTCAATGCGCCCAGTTGATTCTATAATTACTGAAATGATAGAGATCTTCCTAAGCTTCCATTTTCTTTTTTTAATTTTGCATAAGATCTTTGTATTTCGTTATTTTCCTTCTCAGCTCTCATTAACCCAGCATTAGGCACACTGACTTCTACTATGGTTGTTTCTTTTTTTCCTTTTGTTCCATATCACTACGTCTTTTTTTCATTTTCTTTCTTTGAAGATTGTAGTGTTGGGTATGGGGCAGCCAAACCCGCTGCCAATATTGCTCTGCTTTTTATTGAACCAACCGAGAGCTCTTTTTAGTATCCTTGCTGTTCCCTTAAGTGCAATTGTCTGGATTTCTCTTACACTTGTCCACCAGGAATATTAGTAAGTTAGGGCTTCAGGTTCATCTTCATAAGCCCTGTGGCGCATATAATAACTAGTATGATTGATATCTCATTCCAGTTTCTTTTCATATCATACATGAGACCTTGAAATTTAGTCTATTTCTCCCTTTCAGCTCTGTCTAGACCTCCAGCATTAGAGACACTCATTATTATAACCAAGGTTGCTTCTCTTTCTGACTTATTCCATATCACTCTATTAGGTTTCACAACAACATTTTCAAGGAAGGTGGTTGTAGGGATTACATGCTCATAATGTATGGTATATAAGTCATTTTCAACTGTTCTTTCAGGCTGATGTTCACAGGACTTGCTGGATGTTTAATTTTTTACAAACTGTCCAATGGAGGTACTTGCATACTCTATCATGCCTCGCTGTATAATATCCGTCTCCCAAAAGAACCTTGCAACCTGATATCAGATGACTCACACTTAGCAATTATGTATGGCAGAACCTGCATTTGTTGTCATTACTGATACATGCCATATTCTTGAATGCCTTCTAGCTCCGGTATGTGTGTAAGTGTTTTTAAATAAACTTCCTGACTATTATTTCTGATATTATAACGGGCGTTAACAAAGTGAGTTTTAAAAAAAAAGTAATCTATAGTAAAAAAACAAAACAATAAGTGCAAATTGTTTTCAGAAACGATCGTACGCTAAATAATATTTGTTCTGTTGGAATTGCAAAACGGATATAAATAATGCGCTAATTTCATATGTCCGAAATTGAAATAAAGATGTGCACTCAGTTTCTTCTAATAAACAAAGGCCTTTCTTTCACCCGAATTAGCCCTTGGAAAATTTGAATTCTGAACTTTTAGAAACGTTTGATCGTTCGTTGTCATAAAAGTTATTAATAAGATGTAATTTCTCATTATTTCTTTTGCTAATATCTAGTAGATGTATTATTATTATTATTATTATTATTATTATTATTATTATTATTATTATTGTTGCTGTTATTATTATTATCTATGCTATTATTATTATTATTATTATTATTATTATTATTATTATTATTATTAACGTGCTGGAAAGCCAAGCGAAAATTCAGAAAAGAAAACCTGATTTACAAGAAGCAAAACAATGAAACCAGAACCAAGTTTAATTATAAATAGTTTAAACTATTATTGTTTTTAATATTATTTTTTATAGAATCGCAAGATTTTATTTCCTCGAATGATGCGAAACTTTCATGAAATTAATTAATTTTTTCGTCTCCAATGTAATATATATTTTTTTAATCTGTCATTTATAGACTATATAAAGATTTTATAACCTCGTTTCTCTGATTAAAACCTTTTAAGCTAACACTCGTTTCCTATAAATCTACGGCTATAAATGTGTGTAGAAAGAGTAGAGTCCATGCAATTATATAGCTAACTCTGATATATACAGGGTGGAACGATAAATCTGTCGCCCTAATGAGACTAACACTATAGCTTTATTTAAGAACTTTTATAACAAACTCATTTCAGGTAACTGGATAATGATCTGACATCTATTCAACGTATTCGCCTTCACACTGTTCGCCGCCCCGATATGGGTCCGAAATTGGGAGCATGCTTTTTCCACAAAAGTTGGCGGAAGCTCGGCGAATACTCGGTGATCAGACTGGCTTTGGCGTTGTGAGAGGTTATGCTGGTGATGTTTTAAACGTGTGACCAAATGCAGTAATCCAGCAGGTTAAGATCGAGGGAGGAGAGGAGCCAGTGAGAGAAGGGTACAAAGTTGTAGCATTCGTTCTGAAGCCAAGCCTGAATCTCTTTAATTTGCAGGCCGGCACCGAGTCCTGTTGTCAGACTGCCAGCGCCACCTGATTGCACCATGATATTACCACACTTTTCAGCCCATTAAAGTACACTTGTGTGTTGACTTTGAAACCGACTTCGAAAATGTGAAATGGCGTGATGTGACCCTCACTTAAAATCACACCAAAGACTATAACCGTGGGTTGTCCGATAAGTTGAGCTTTGACTTCCAGAGTTGATTCCTCTTAATGTGTATTTTGAAGGTGCTGGAAATAGTCCTGATGTCACAACTTGGATAAGTATAGAGCAGGACTTGCACCGTGTCACTTTCACGCATGATAGAAGGCTCTTACCGATATTGGCATTGCTACACAACTGGCCAACTAGTAGATAGTCCGCAATATATATACAGGGTGTTTCAATAAAATGTATACCCTTTTTAATTATCTTAACGTGCTACATAAATAGGCTGCGCCATGTTCTCAAGATGTGTTTAGGAATAAAGAATGACACTTCCAGCTGTGTGGAGCATTTCCCCACTATCACCATGACGTAAGAGCATATCTGGATAGTCAGTTGCGAAACAAATTCCGTCTACGCTCACCAGATTTGACCTCCCCCCTCCAATGGATTTGAATGGGGCATGTTTAACATAGGGTTCACACTACAAAACGAGCCACAATGAATGAATTGAAAGCAACCATTGAAAGAAGATTTGCCAATATACCAATTGAACGGATTAGGAACGTTTTCGATTCAATCAGTGAGCGTTGTTAGCTGATCATGGACCACAATGCCCAATAATTTGAGTACATGCGATAATTATCTGGTTTCTATGTTTGTTCACATTATTTTCTTTCTTAATGTAAATGTTGGTTTTAGGGTCATTTGAAAAGTGTATACATTTTATTAGGACACTCTCTATCTCTCTTTCCCTTTCTCTTTCTTACTCTCTCTCTCTCTCTCTATATATATATATATACAATTATGTACCCATAAAAATCTTAAATATATATATACATATATATATGCATATATATAAAGATTTTTATAGGTACATAATTTTATAACACTTTTGAAGAACACCGAACGTAGTGTCATAATTAATTGCTGAGGGTTTAGGGTTTTTTTTATCTACAGCTAAAGAAACATGTGCATTCTTCGTCTGAAGTTCTATCCTGGTTAAAAGCACGTGTTGTTGATCTTGCGCACAGTTTCGTTAGTAGTCCTATTGGCTCGAAATCTTTTGTGTCGCAAGCCAACCATTTTAAGGCCATTAAGTCTTTAAAATCAAATAAAGATATTTTATTACAAAACAATATAAAGGTTTTGGAGTCGTTATTCTCGAATGAAACGTCTATATCGAGAAAATGATGGTAATACTTGGCAATGTTACTGAATTTAAACATTTAGGCAACGTCAGTATAAATGATAGGACACTCAATACAGAAACTAAACTTCCAACTCGCTTTCTTAGACTTTATAAAATTGGACGGCTTTACAAAGAAACTTATGATCCAATTCGTTCTGTGGGTTCGCAACGTCCCAGGATGTACGCTTTACCCAAAGTCGATAAGGAAAATATTCCTATGCGATCTATTTTTTAAATGTTGTGTTCCGCACAACATGAATTGGGTAAATGGGTAGCCGATATCCTTAAATCTGTCCTGGAAATATATACCGGATTCTGTATTCCCGATTCTTTGTGTTTGCAGAATTTATTCGTGATGTAAAGGTTCATCAAATACTGGATATTTATGTTCCTATGACATATCCAGTTTGTTCACCAATGTGCCTTTGGATGAAACTATCGGCTTTTGTGCCGATAGTTTTTATCGTGGTTCCCTAACTAAACCCTCCTTTCCTGAGCGTATGTTTCTTGAGCTCATGGGTCTAGCTACTAAATCGGTTGAATTTAGTTTTGACGGCAACATGTATCGTCAAGTTGATAGGGTAGCAATAAGAAATCCTCTGGGTCCTACATCGGTTAATATTTTTGTCGGGTTTCTAGAAAAACTGCTTTTTGATTGTTTTCTTAAACCAATGTGCAATTTCCGTTACGTGGGTGACATTTTTGTTATGTGTTCTTCATGTACGGAAGCTGAGGGGGTGTTAGAACAATTAAACTTACTTCACCCTGCGTTGACGTTTACTATGGAGGGTGAAGTTAATGGCTCATTACCGTTCTTAGATGTTCTCAATGAAAGATCCGGTGTGCGTTTTACTACTAGCATATATAGAAACCTCACATTTACATTGCAATACATTAGCTGGGTTTCGTTCTCCCCTAAAATCAGAAAATTAAATCTGATTAAAACTTTAGTGCACCGGGCTTTTTTGATCTGCTCTAGAATTAAACTAGAGAGGAACTCCAATTCATAATTGAGATCCTTTTGGCTAATGGTTATCCTTTACACGTAATTCAAAAATGTATGAGGGATAAAATATTGACGTTTAAAGACGGAACGTTTGTGGGCCCTCAAAAATGTCCCATATTTGTGAAACTCCCGTGGATTGGTGTCAAAAGCCAGGAGTTTTCGCATACAATTGCTACAGCCGTTTCACGTTGCTATTTTGCAACGAAGGTTCGAACAGTGTTTAGGACGAGAAATGCTTTCCCCTCCTTTCGAAAGGATGGTATCCCTACCACTCAATATAATATGGTTGTTTATTGATTTAACGGTCAGTGTGAAGCTGCCTACGTGGGCCATACATTCAACGTTTGGAGGTTAGAATTTCCCAACATGTCCACCCTTCGATGCGTAGGCACAAAGAAGGCCAACATCTGGGTGTTTATTAACTCATAGGTTGGCCATTGGTAAAAATATATTACAGTGCCAAATTTGCACTGATGGATACACGGATAAAACTTTCTCGGTTTTACACAGGGCGCGCTTGAGAATTCACTTAAAAATTCTCGAGGCTGTATACATTAATTTGCGCCAACCATCTCTGTGTAAGCAAAGAGAGTATACCCATAATTTAGAACTTATAGGTATTCGCTGAGATTGTTTCTCTTTTTTTCTCTCCTATTCCCTATACAAGTTTTTTTCCCCCCTCGCTATTAATTTATGGTCTTTTGACCACGTTTTTAAACGGTTTTCAACCCCGCTGCCAACGGTAATCTTGAAAAGGGTTGGCTGAAAGACGTCTTGATAGGGGTTTTCTGCTCCATCCGTTATTTATCATCTTTAACTATATATTTGCATTGGAGAAATATACTTTAGAGGTGGGTTTTGGTCTTTTCAAAAGTTTCTTTTTAATACAAAAAAAAACCCCAACCAAACTAACCCCTCATCAATTAATTATGACCCTAAGTTCGATGTTCTTCAAAAGTGATATATATATATATATATATATATATATATATATATATATATATATATATATATATATATATGTATGTGTGTGTGTGTGTGTGTGTAGGTGAATGCTGTTAAACACTATCTGATTTTAGCTATCGATTTCTCTGCTTTAATTAATTCTGTGATCTTTCATATGGTCAACGCACACTGTCTGAATGGCTTCTAGTCCTTAGACCGGGAATAATTATCACTTACTACACTGCTACTTGCTTAGGAATGGGACGCCATTGTATATTATCTGATGCGTAAAATTACAAATATATGTATGTGTGTGTGTATGTATGTAAGTGTGTATCCGTAAAATGAAAAGAGTAATAACAAACAAAAATTATTATTTGGATTTTCCGGATAACTGGACTCATCTTGGTCCTTCTTGATTTTCAGTGAGAAAATCAGTCAAAATAAGAGCAGTAGTTTAAATATTCCAATCGGTACATATAATCAGTTCTATTCTGAAAAATTATGAAACGTAAATGCAGATATCGTTCATATTTTATCATCATTGTAAAAGTATTTCTCAAGAGTGATGTAAGATCTATAAAAAATACTTGGCTACACGTGAGCTGTTGGGTCAGTATATGGGGTATTCAACTATGGGATAGAGAGTATACAGAATTAATGTATAAATGCGCAAAAACTGAATTCTCGCTTGCGCGTGAACAAACATTACGATCAGTGAAAACAGTACGTACAAACTTACAAGTCAGTGAAATGTAGTTTATTCTTAATATTCATTGAGGAAGGCTCAAAGTATCACACCCAGACATTCCAAAATAATAAAATTCTCATCAGAAATAAACATTTTGAGAATATAATCTGAAACATCTGAATAATGTGCATATATATATATATATATATATATATATATATATATATAATGCATGGCATCACAAATTCACAAGCCTGAAGGCCACTCGAGGATAAGAGTTAATGAGTGTACCGGAGTTACTGAAACAATAGTGTATTACTAGTTAGTGATGGAACCGTGGTAGCGATCGATTGTTTAGGGAAACGATTCAACAAAAACTGGTTTACATTGGACTTGAAGACAACCATATTGTAACCAGCTGAAATTATTTCAGCGAAACAGTGTGTGCCCCAGATTACCTTTGATTTGGATATAATTTTGCGTTTTCTTTGGTTTAGAAATATTTTTTGATTAGAATTCAGAGAAATAGATCGGAAGATAAGTGGTTTAGAAAAAAACATATGTGTATATATTATATATTCGCATATATATTTATATATATATATATGTGTGTGTATTTTTGTATAATATTAATATTTTTTTCATAAAACCCACCATATACTCGCTAATAAGTAAACGATTTTTATATTTTTATGATTAATATATATATATATATATATATATACATATATATTACACACATATATATATACATATACATATACATATACATATATATACATATACATATATATACATATACATATACATATACATATATATACATATACAAATACATATACATATACATATATATATATAAATTGAAGTTTTTGAAATGAATTCAGAGAAATAGATGGGAAGATAAAAGTATTAGACAATTATGTATGCGTATGTGTATGCATGTATATATATATGTGTATGTATATATATATATATATATATATATATATATATATATATATATGCATGCAGCTTAATATATAAATTCAAAATAAATAAATTAAAATATAAATAAATAATTAATAATTAAAAGGAGCATAAATATTTAGCGTAAATAATTATATGTTTACCTAGCAATCCGTCAATATATATATATATATATATATATATATATATATATATATATATATATATACTTGTGTTTTGCGGTAGGAGAGATTAATCCGATGTAATTTTAAGCAGTAATAATTATTCTTCACCTGATTTTAAATGTTAATTAATTTCTCTGATTGAAGTATGAAATATTATTTCTATTTAATGAAAGCGTAATGATAAAACAAATGATAAAAATAATTCAAATATTGAGACCGTTTACTTTGTATTTATTATGTAAACAATTAGTATAGGACTTTCAAATATAAGAGCGATTACTCTGATTAATCGTTTTAATGGGGCAAATAAGTTTGCCGTGAGCAAATCATTAAATTTAAGCTATTATGGTTTTGCTTAGTTTTAGCTTATCATAAAATATATGCGTGGTGCCTTCAAAAATTTAAAACTTTTTTCGTGCATGCGTTTTAGATTGGCGTAAACTCTTGAAAATCAGTATGTTATTGTTATTGCTATACATTTAATGAGATGACTGACCAATTTTTACGATTTCAGGTTAAATTGAACAGCTACAGCAGGAATACACACTAACTAAACCTAATTGCCACAGCTGGTAAATTTAAAAAATGTAATCAAGGCGTGAGGAAACTTTAGAAGAAGGACATACAATAATATTCTGTTTTAAACTTGGGAAAACATTCACAGAAACGTATGGAATGTTCAGACTGTTTTTTGAATGTATTGCATCAACTGAGCATAGTTTTTTTTTTAGTGTCATATGAGTAGCAAGAAAGGTAGCAGTCTGTGAGGGATGGTGAGAGGTGTGGAAGAATAAGGACATAAGAAAACCAAAGTTGATTGGGCAAATAAAGAATTTTATAGATCAGGACCGTTGTATGTCTATAGAGATCATAAGTGCAGATTTTGATATCAATTATTTGCGAGGACTGGAATGTGAGGAAGATTTGCGCGAATACACCATTCCACAACTCTTTCCTTGTCACAGACTATTTGACCAAGAGGGACATAAAAAACAGTTCCTTACCCTCCTTGTAGTCCAGAACTGTTACTTGTACATTTGTTTTTTTCCCTAAGTTTAAGTAAAATTTTAGAATATGAGACAACTGAGGAAAAGAAAAGGTCTGTGATTAGGGTTATTGATACGCTTACACAAGAGGAGTTCAATGGGGTATTCCAGAAGTTATTGGAACGGTACAGCAAGGGCATTGGAGCTGGAGAAGATTATTTAGAAGAGGACTAGAGTTACGTATGTGTGTTATCAATAAAAATGCTCATACGTAAAAGTCTGATTACGTATTAAAGATTATAGTATCAAGATAACAGTCAATTTTAAAATAAACGTTTATTTGGATATTAAAATATATTATGCTAGTAATTTAGTTTCGTAAATGTAGTTAATAACGTTTCCTGGGCTAATTGTACTCATAAAAATAAAGTTCTTTTCTATTATTATTATTATGATTATTATGATTATTATTATTATTATTATTATTATTATTATTATTATTATTATTATTATTATTATTATTATTATTATTTTACGAATGACATCTCCTACGGTTTGTAAATGAATTAATGATATTCATTTCGAACGTAAATACGAAAAATTTTAGAAGTTTTCCTAAAATCTGATAACTCAAATATGGCGCTCTTAAAGAAGGTATTCCTGTAGGATATTAATCTATTTTTCCGTAAATCTCTTTATATACTCGGTAATAAGTAAAGGTTCATTTATTTTATGATTTTGCAACGATTACAAGATTTTTTATTTATTTTATCAATATGTTTCCTTCATCCTATTCTTTTCATGTAAAGAAAACATCTCCTAATTTTGTTTTTAATTTCGGAAACACATACTTATCTCTGATGAGTTGGTTGATCAATTTTCGACAGAACAAGTTAAATACTATTATATAATTATGGGATAGAATATTATGAGTTAACGGTGTAGTGACTGATAGCCATGTGTAGCCATGTAGTGAGTGCTATCTGTGTCTAGCCGTGTAGTGAGTTCAAGCTGTGTCTGTTAGTCGCGAATAGATGTGTAGTGTGTGCTAGCTACACTTAGCCGTGGAGTGCGTGCTGTATTACGCCGTGTACTGCATGCTAATTGTGCCTAGAAGCTATGAGGGTGTGAGTAGCGATCTGGGTACGGGTTTAAGTGAGATTACCTTTAAGTCGCACGGAGGAATGTAGTTTGAGATTATTGATTTGCATTTCAATGAAACAACTGCTCTGAAACGACGTTATAAAAATGCAAAAGACGAGATGACGGGGCGTGGTTCACATAAATAAAACAAGACGAATGTGGTGAGCATATTTTCAATTATTTTCTCCGACGAAGATACAATCATTTCTTATATAAACGGCTTGATTTATTATTAAGCACCATTAATCTATATATCTTACGGAGTTTTATCTCATACATACGAATGTCCAAAACAAAAGTCTTTCTCAAAGCGTATTTTAATCGATCCGTTTAAACCTACAACACACACACATACACACACACACACACACACACACACACACACACACACACACACACATATATATATATATATATATATGATTCGAAGTTAAATATTTATGTTAACAGGATTCAAATCTGTTGTATTATGGCTAGGATTATGTCGGTATCTCACTTCTATATTTGAATAAGGCGCGATGATATATGAGACTTAAAATGATTGAACAGTGATAGCGTTTAGATAACACAATACAGATGGGGCTTCCTCCTAATGACACCATTGCAGGATAACATCATTAACGTTGGAATGCTCGAGAAGAAAAAATCGATATTATGTATCTAGTCGCTACTCTCCTTACTTTGTTCATATGAATATTTTTATTTCGTTATTCGAACGGTAGTATTAGTAAACATAGCAGCAGTAGAATAAGTAAAACTAATAGCAGTACAAGTAGTACTACTGTTCTTAATTTTAAAATTACGTAAGATCACGCTTGTAAAGTTATACTCCAAACTAATGACGTGAACCATTTTCTGACAGGAATTGGTTTTGTAATATGGCTCTCGAATCACTCACGTTGGTGAAGATTTTGTTTATAGCGACTGATATTTTCCAATAGTCATCTATCTAAATATCTCCGGGCTGAGCGTTCTTAACTTTAATAATCTGCTGTAATTGTTATGTCAACGCTTTTAGTAAACGTTTCCACAGTTAGATGCAATATGCACACTAAAACGTTTTTGAGTTTCCTTCAAGAATTACCCTCTGTTTATTTTTATGCCTGTGGATTCAAACACATTGTCTCTCCATATTTTCTTTCTTTTTTTTCTATATTTTGCCTGTGTTGTCTGTTTTATGCGCGCAATACATGTTTACTAGAAAAAGTAATGCTACTAGAACTCTTAAAATGCCCGAACAATCTCAAGAGTTTGAATTTGATGACAAAACACATTGAGTAGCTTCCAGTTGTGTTTTCGCAACTCTGCAATACTGATGTAGTCCAATAGTTTATGATCCGCATTTATCTTGGAAGATTTTTACTTTCTGGTACAATTTTACTGTTTATTTGAGAGAAACTTGAATACCTACTAGACAATATTTTCGAGTATCAAAGGTCTCTCTGTACAGTGGTTTATGTGCACGACTTAGAATCAGTATACTTTTTCCTAGACGTAAACCCTGACAATTATTCAAAGTCATTTAATATTTTCAGCCCAAATAAGATCTCCTCGATATGGCTAACCCACACTAGCTTTTATGAGGTAGAGCATTCAAGTGATGTTACATCAAGTAGCAACAGATTATTAGATGGATTCCTGTCCTAGAATCAACATTATTAGGTTTGTGTAAAAATAATGTCGTTTTTCCACATGAAGTTGAACGTCAAACAACGACACTATTTTTGCATCAACGTAATAAATAAATTCCTGCCCTAGAATCCGGTAACACCAAGCGATAAAAACTGATATACTAAGACACCTCAACTGAGGAGATGGAAGTTATGTTCTAAACTTTTTAACTAAGTCAGTGTTTTGGATGTAAAGTAGGTTAACTTTAATGGAACATTTAAATATCTATGTATCACATATGGAGTTGAAGATTTAACCCAATCAAGGGGGGCAGGGCTTTCTGAAAATTAGTATAAAGGAAAATTAAATAAAAGAGGAACAAGAAACACAAAAACGTTATAGATTTTCGTTTGATTTCATATAGTGTAGATTCCTCCTTTCAGTCTCAAGACACAATGGATACCCCCTGTAAGGGTAGCTGCGCGTGTAATTATGAAGCAAGGGTTGCGCAAGCTCCAATTACACTTCTCCTTAATTGGCACCGCTTGAATTCAGTGGAAAAGGGAATTCTAGACGATTAGGAACAAATGCTGAGATAAGCAGTTAGCACATACAGCACATAGAATTCCAAAATAGTCACCCATTTTAGTATTAACCATGTTAAACGTTGCTTAACTTCGCTGATCTAAGGAAGACAGGTGTGTTTACATGATTTGTGCTGTATGGTATATCTTTAAGTATTAAACCAGTTTTGTTTCCTATGAAGGCAGACAAACCTAAGTCGATTCTTGGTTCACGGCTCCTGTGTCCAAAGTAAACAAATCTTGTAACGTATTCGACTTATTATCCTTTGAGGCTTATTGTGGTTTTGTTTTATTTATTTATTTATTCGTACTCGCTTCTCCGATATTTTTCTATTCAACCCTGCAGTGAGTTTTTTTTAATAAAATCTATATTACTAAATACGCAGAAAAATTACTCATTGTTTCCGTTCAAATTAATCCCAAATTAAAAATTCAATTCTACATCATTCCTTTCCGTCCTGATAAATGGAAGCGAAGTCACACAGTTCCCTCACTATGTTAACGTTGCTCAATGATGACTAAATACTTACTGAGTGTGGAACATATTCCTCTTAATCGCAAGTATATCGTAACATACAATTACAGCAAAGACTATGTGAAATTCACGAGTATAATTTGGCGGGCGAGTCAGACATAAACTGAAATTTATTTATGTCTACTAAGTTCGATTGCAGACATGATTCAGAATATTTTTAATGATTCCATTTATTGAGGTGGGGATGTCACCTTGTGTTATTTTCAACTAGTTATTTCTTATTTAATGGGGCATTCATCAGTGTTAAGTATAATATCGGAGAAGCGAGTATGAATACATAAATAAATAAAACAAAATCACAATAAGTATCAAAGGATAATAAGTCGAATAAGTTACAAGATTTGTTTACCTTGGACACAGGAGCCGTAAGTCAAGAATCGTATTAGGTTTGTCCGCCTTCATAGGAAACAAAACTGCTTTGATACTTAACACTGATGAATGCCGCATAAAATAACAGATACCTTTAGGTCATCACGAATCGGATCTGAATCTGAAATTGATAAATTATTATGAGGCTTCAATATAGCTAAAAAAATAATTGATTAAAATAACGAATATAGAGAAATTATTTAATTTATTTATTTCCGTGTAGAAATTTCTTTGAAATTAATAGTCATTGTATAACGGCTTCTGATCTGTTATTTTTTCTGATATTTATTCATTAACGCCGACCATATTGCCAGTTTAAGAAATAAAAAGAAGAAAAAAACCTGGGTGCGTTGTGAATGGCTCTTGATTAGTCGGGAAATAAATGCCAGGGTCATTGGAAATCTTTAGAACTGAGAAAAATTGAAATTCAAACACTTTTTTGATATTCGAATAAAACGAAGCGTAAAAAACTACCCGATTGATTGAAAGAAAATGAGAAAAAGGATGAGGTAAAAAAAAAGAACTAAATAAATATTAAAGAATGCGAAGAAGAAGAAAAAGAAAAGGATATAAAAGAAAAACAAAGACGACCAAAGAAAAAGGGAGGAGAAGATGTTGGATAAGATGAAGAGAAACAGCAGAAAAAATAGATGAAATAGATGAATAAAGTGAAAGAAGTTAACAGATGACGACTACAAAATACGATGATTACGAAGAAGAAAGACAGTAAATAAAGACGAAAAATAAAAAAGATGAAGAAAAAGACGAAAAGTAACCAAGAAATATAAAAATATGAAAAAAAAGCAGAAATTACGAAGACGTAGAGATGGCTGAAGAGTATTAACATATTTAAGCATTAAATTAATATTTAATATAAGCTATTTTCAAATCTACATTATTTCTATCTTACCTTTAGCTTAGTTTGGATTGAAAACGTTCAAAAGTGAGAAATTGTTTCTGAATCGCTATTTCCAAGTAAATAACGTTCTAATTATTTGAAAAATATGTAAATATTACTTTGTAATATGTGTCTACCCATACGAGACGGAAAAAATAATGGATTAAAATGCACACGTCAAACATAAAATTATTTTAAAACGACACAGGTGCCCTTCCATTTTAAGGAAAATACAGGCATTTATCTATATAAATAAAACAGTAGACGGATGTGTGCATATGTGTGTAACTATCTAATAGGTAATCTCTTAAAGTACTGGTCACATATCACGGAAATTCTCAGGAAATAATAATCATGCACCAAGGGTGGTTTATAGCGAATAACATCTTTGCTTACATGTATGTATATCGCATAAACACATCGGCAAATTTGCACGTAAAATGTTCATTAAGCATTAGGTGACATATTGTTTTTGTGCGCATGCGCTTTCTTTCTTTTTTTTCAGTTCGGTTCTATTTAATTTCAATTCTAACTAATGAAACTAACTCATTTTTTTATGTTTCTGTATTAAAAAAAAATTCAAATCATGCGTACATTTTACTCGCGATTTGAAATTTGTAAATATGAAAACAAACCTATAAATCGTTTTTACGATCTCATATTTACTTAATTTCATACATTATTTAAAGACAGAGAAGGGGGGCTGACACACGGAATACGGACAGTGCTGAAATAATATCGTTATTATTTAGAAAGGCATTCTTAATACGGGGAGGGGAAGGTATTATTTAAACTATTCTGTTCTTTCACCTAACAATTTATTAAATAAGAAACTGACATGTATTATCTCTATTTTTGTTTAGTATTAGTTAACATTAGAATCTGTTTCTCAATCCAATTTCTTGATTAGTTTATTGTAAAGCAAGTGTTGCCTAATCACTAACTGCACTTTGAAATATTTATATTTTGAGTAGCATGAAAGGTGCTTAGCATGAATTTTAAATAAGGTGCTTCTACAGTGTAGTACGCATATTTAAAAACTACAAACACTTTATAATGAAATCATGTATTTCGAAAACCTGCTGAGTCATTTTCCGGAAGAGACGTCATGTGTTGAATATGAGAGGGCCAAGCACGATTATGTTGCTTTAAAAAGTACTCTGGAGGCTGCCAGGAATTACCAAACCATCTTTTTTTTTGGTGGGGTCGGGGTGTGGTGAATTAGTATATGTTCATTCTCCCAAGCATTACCACCACTTTTTCTGTTTATGGAGAGGGAGCCAGTAGAGATTCTCTGAAATGCTGCGTCAGAACAGATACTACACTTTGATCTTAGCCAAAAGGCCAAGTAAGCGTAATGTAGGTTTCTATCAGGCATTGCCCCCTCCAAAAGTACAAAATAACCGACACAGCATATATTTAAAGAGGTGGAGAGGGGAATATGGAGTAAGCCCCGGTAATGGCTGAAGCAGCAGTTTATGAATTCAAAAATACTTTACTTCATATATATTTTAAAAGGAGTAGGACTACGGACTCAGACCCGGAAACGGCTGGAGCAGTTTATGATCTCAAAATGACTCTATCTAATACTAGCGGGAGGTACCCGACATTGCTCGGATGTTTGGAGGTGTGTGTAGTTTTGGGTAAATCAAAACTCCGGGGGTGGGGTGGGGGTTAAAATAAAAAAAAAGTTTTGGTAAGTGAGTATGAGGATCGAACCCGGACCCTTGAGGCAAAGTTGGAAATTAAAGTGCGACGTTAACCATTGGGCCACCGCGACATACTACCGGAAAGGTGTTTTAATTTATTTAATTACTTAGAATTTGCAGGTGCACGTTTTAATGACTTAATGAGATCAACTTTGATTGCGGGGTAGTATTTTATTTAATGCGGGAACGCTTTTTTATTTTTATTTTCTCAAGATGTTGGGGGGGGGGTTATTTTCCCAAATTGAATAGCAATAAAAAATATTTCCACATTAATCAAAGCTGATTGCTTTCGGAGATTTCCGGCGATCGAGACCGGAAAATACCGCCAGTATTAGTGTCGCTTTTATTATACGAAAAATCCTAATCCACACACGGCGAGCAAAAACTGTTGAATATTTAGCTTCCCAAAGTCGAGCAAATTAAATAGACAGGCGATCTCCGTTGTAAACTCATAGATATTATGATTTATATGTGATATAAAAAGTTTTAAGAAGTTATGAGCCGACAGACCGCTTCTTTGAAAAAAAGCCTTTTTTGGACATACACAAAAAGCGAACATACATACACACATTTTCGCTTATATATATATATATATATATATATATATATATATATATATATATATATATATATATATAGAGATTAAAAGATGAAACAGTCTTTAGACATTACATTATTTCTTGTATGTTTTTTAAAACAGTGAGGTGGGGGATATGAAATCAGTCCAGGAAATGGCTGAAACCGTTTACGAGTTAAACATTACTATATTTCATTCATATTTTAACAGTGGGGTGGGGCTTACAGTCAGTCCCGGAAATGTCTGAAACATTTTACGTTTTTGACATTAATTTATTTAATGATATTTATAACAGTGTGCTGGGGTATAAGAAGTCAGTGCCGGAAATGGTTGAAACAGAATAATTCTTTTCCGCTGTGATGCGAAAAAAATAGGCTGTTTCGAGCCATCCGGCATTCGATGTAGCATGCACGCCCCGGCGCCATATTGACTATCTACTACTATTATGTCTAACTGCGGGTTGAAATGCTGTAGGAATAGTTTGGAAGTCAGAATTCTTTTTATTTCTTGGAATGACGTCTAGCAATTTTCTGTCCACTCCCAGGCCTTATTCTTTTTTCAGCAATTCATTAAGTGGTGCGCGCAATTTGTGCATATTTGCGGGGAACCCCTGGTAATAATTTGTCAAATCTAAAAAACAAAACCCCCTGCAATTGAGTTATATTTACTGCTTCCGGCATTTCTTTAATAGCAGACGATCTATTTGGGTCTGGGCGTCTGCCATGTTTATCGATTATTTGACCCAGATATTTAATTGTTTGTAAAAAGAACTCGCATTTATCTGCTTTGATCTTAAATCTATAATCTTGTATTCGGCTGACTACTTGTCTGATATGTTTTTCATGTTCCTCCCTGCTTTTCCTCGCTATGATAATTTAATCAAGATATGCGATTGCGGTGTCTAAACCGGACAGCATAGTAGCCATTACTTGCTGGAATATTGCGGGTGCCACTTTCATACCAAATGCGTGTCTTTCGTATCTGTAAAACCCCCGATGAGTGTTAATACAGAAGAGGTTAGCGCTTTCGTCGTTTACCGGAATCTGTAGGTAAGCGTCGCGTAGGTCGATCTTAGAAAAAATCATGCCGCCATTTAATTTCGTGAACACTTCTTCTGGACTAGGTAATTGATAGTGAAAATTTACTAAGGACCCGTTGAGTCCGGTCGCGAAGTCGGCGCAAACGCGAATTTCCCCGGACCTTTCCTTTACGTAAACTGCCGGAGCAGCCCACTCACTACATTTAATTTTATACCGACGCTTTCTAATCTGAATCGGAGTGTTAGTGAAAAAACGAGCATTATATATGTTATGTGAACTCCGATCAGAAGATTTCGCAATGACGCAACTTTATTCACTATACTAAATTGATATTTATGATTTTCTGGAGAACTGGCAGGACCCGTTTCTCGGCGTTTCCCGAAAAGATGTAAAAGAATAGTTAAAATAATTATTAAATATTCTTGTGGAATAGCTAACTGCACGTGGTTTCAAAACTACTAATTAATCAGATCATGTAATCTTCTAAAAGTAACTTAAAGTTATCCACAAAATTGTTTTGATGAAACACACGGAAACAAATGAAAATGCAAAAATATGTACCTCTATGAGAAAACTATGCTGAAACTGCCTTAAAATTATCATTAATTAAAAGAATCTAATGATAATCTACTAATATAGTAGTAGAAGGTTTTTTCTGAGAATGTAATTTGGAATAGTGGATCTGAAGTGCGTATAAATATGAAATAAGTTAAATGAATTTATATCAACAAATGTTTTTTTTATGGGAAGTAGCACTAAATTTCTTATTCATATGAGGCTATTGGATACACAATACTTGATGTTGTACCTTCTTGTGCTAATGAACCAATCACTAGCCAGAATTGTCCGGGGAAACTTTTTATTGTTATGGCAAAACTATTTAATTGGAAACTGAAACATTTTAAAATTAATTAAAAAATCCGATGGAATAATGGGCATTTGATGATATAATGTCAATTCGTCCTTAGCCACACCAGTTAATTTCTCATTAGGTTTCATGCAATCTTGTTACATTGCATAGTCGCGAGGCATTACGAATGTAAAGTAACATTAGTGAGAATCCATCGTTCAGCTTTAATGGGTGTGCTGGCTTACAAGTAAATTCTAATGAATATTAAAAAAAAGTTTATATGTTATTGTACAGCATTGTCATCGTTGAGAGTAGAATCTACAGAACTGAAACATAATTTTGCTTTTGTAATTTCTTTAAGCACTTGTTGATCGATTGCATGCATTACGTCATTTTTAGGAGCGAGAATTGTTCATTGAGGATGCACATACTTATCAGCTATATCTAGATAAACATTTTTTTTACTTAATTCTGTGAGTGATAAAACAATAGATTTATTACCTGTAGTAATAAAAATATTGCTATGTTTGCTTGTCGGAATCTTAGTATCACCAATTTTTAGTAATATGGAAACAAAATCGCAAGTCATTGGATCGCTATTAAGATGGAGTTTGTTGATCAAAAAATCCCGCTTCCTCTACAAAGTAATAAAATTGCCGGTACACTTGCAGAAAAGGTACTTTAATCGGACAATTGATTAACTATAATTGTAAAATAGTTATTTATAGAAATGTTAGTGTATCCTTCAAAAACGCGTAAGAAAATGCCCGCCCCCAACTGGGTGTCTCCAAGAAAGGGAAACTATCAAATGCTGAAAAAACTTACAGTAGGTAATGTTATTGCAAATGATTATAAATTATTTACAAAAAATTAAATAATTGGGAAAATTGAGCAACCTAAGAGATACCAAATCGTACTTTTAAACCCTCACCGCAGAAATAGATTGCTTTCAAATCATGGTACAATTAGTTCAGCCTCTATATTATTAGATTGCAGTTTGAAATTAGTTTAAAATGGACACAAATGTTTGCATTTTTTCTCAATCTGAACCAAAACTAAAGTTTAATGGGATACTTTTAGCTTATGATTGATTTAGTTTCGTTCTTAATTTGATGACTTGAGAGTAATAAATGATGTATTTACAAATTGTAACGTAATGCTGAAAGTGACAAGTAAACAATAAAACATTAGTGTAACAAGCTGAGCAATGTAACACGTAAAATTGTAAATATTATGCACCTGCCTGTCATTACATTTATGGTTACGATAGGAATAGTGGTTCTGATGGACTTGTTGTCTCCCTGTTCCTGCTTTCATTTTTTCCTACTCACCTGGCTATATATCGAATTCGTAGCAGTGTATCGGCATCAGTGTTTTTATTAATTCCTTTTTTAGAGTTACAAAAACGGATATAAATAATGTTTGTATTAAGTTCAACCTATATCGTATTGAAATATATTATTGCACGGTAAATATAATGATATTAAAGGGCAAATGTTAGTAAATATTCAATTTTACTTGATTACAAAATCTAAAAATATGAATTTAATTGAAAATAACAGGGAAAATATTGCAGTAATGTAGCAATAATTATAATTCTTCTTATTTCAAATTATTTACTCAAGTATAAATTTCAATGGAACAGTACACGAGAACCTTCAAATTTACCAAGATAACTTTTTAAATTTAGTTGTCATATAAAATGTGCATGTTTTACTTAAATATTTCGAAATCAGACAAATCAGTTTTGCTTTAATTTAAATTATTTTACTGTGAAATAATTTAAATTAATTGTACCCTGATTTGAAAGCAATCTATTTCTGCGGTGAGGGTTTAAAAGTACAATTTGGTATCTCTTACGTTGCTCAATTTTCCCAATTATTTAGTTTTTTGTAAATAATTTATAATCATTAGCAATAACATTACTTACTGTAAGTTTTTTCAGCATTTGATAGTTTCCCTTTCTTGGAGACACCCAGTTGGGGGCGGGCATTTTCTTACGCGTTTTTGAAGGACACACTAACATTTCTATAAATTTCTAAAAAAAAATTGTTTGTGTTTGATTTAGTAAATAAATAAATAATAATAAACTTCATCGATACCGGCCCATCAAAAACTGACAGCTTTCTATACTATTGGTTTAAATTCCGTATAAATACAACATTTAAATTATAGTTTACTGAGGCTTGCTCACGACGACGAATTCAGATTAGGGGCACGTGAATAAAAACGGAAGTAGAAACAGGGAGACCAAATAGAAATAAGTAACGTCGTAGTATTATTAAATGAGAATTTTAAATCAGTTTGTAATATACTCATATAGTGCTGAAATGAGAACACAGAACCTCACAAATGGCACAGAAATTAAATTCGTTACCCAGACAAGTAAAACGTTCGATACGTACACATAGATGGTACCGTACTAAAATAATAATAAAAAAAGCAAAAAAAAAAAACTTATCTAACAAAATAATCTGAGGATACAGTATCGCGAAAATTGTCGTAATGTAATCCCTCTCCAAAATAAAGCAGAAAAAAGCTTTCCAGCAATGTAAAACTAAATGTGCATAATTATCTATCCAATAAACTGTGTATTCAGAAAATTTACCGATACTGAAAACGCAGAAGATCTTTGATATTAAATGAAAGAATGGTAGAACATTCACAGTAAGCAGGTTCTTTCTTTTGAAATAGTTTCTTTTTTCGGGTAAGGGGTGTACGTAAACTGAAGATAATAAAAAATAAAATCAGAAAGAAAAAAAATAGTTACCATATTTTTCACGTGACAGTATCAGAGAAACGGATTATGCGCATTCATCTGCCAACAAAATAAACAGAGAATTTTATATCGCCGACATTTCTGTAATATTCTGTGTCAGCTGGATAGTCGTCGGTTCTCGATCTCGTTGTATTTCTGAGTCTCTCGTTGGGTATCTCGTTGGGTCCCCCCCGTCTTTATGGTACCAACCATATTTATATGGTTGACACTCCACATATGCTAATTAGATGGATCCTTCCACAACAATTATTAATGAACGCAAAATAATATTTTGCAAACGGAACAGAAAATTCCATGTTCAAATTTTTCACAAGAGTATTAGTGCGAATATGATCATCGTATATAACATTTGAACTGGGACATTTGAACAGAATATTAAAAAAAAAGTAATACAAAAGGAAACTTTCAAGCAGTGTAAAAGTGAATGCACGCAAAGTTATGCATAACGGACACCTTATGTTTATAAGTTAACGAAACTTAGAAAGTACGGAAAACTTTTGCTTAACGAAGAAAGTAATTGTGAACATGCAAAACAAACTTGGTCAATGCAGGTGGAGAAAGAAAAAAATAAAATAAAAAAAAACTAAGAACACATTAAATAGATGAAGAGAATTAATATAGAAATGTATTTGTAGCCACAGAGAAACGTGCGTTTATGTAGGATGAGAAGGATATCATATTCAGAAATGTATAGGTATTCGTTTTTTTTTTTTTTTTTGGACAATCGGATATTCTTAAAGTAAGCGTACGCAATAGCAAGATGTATAGTGGAAATAACTGTTTTGGGTAAACAGTTATTCTAGTGAATAATTCAGAATAAGGAAGCATTCAGTAACCGCAACTGGAACCGGAAAGTGTTTTGCATGTAAAAGAACTATATAAAAAGGTAAATAATGAACTGGATGCATAGGAACAATTTCGCGGCAAAATAAAAGGTAACATCGATTTAAGATAGAGGAAGAGGAATAATTTACATCGAAGGAAAAAAAAACTGAGATACTCTCTTAGTTGGATTACGTATATGAGAGTGTTCGTTGAGCAGGAAAAATAATGATTATAAGTTAGGGACAAAATGGGTGTACTGTGGGCTAGGAACACGCTTTATTACTAACTATAAGTATTGAACGTAAAAGGTGTGCATATGAAGTGTTTATTTATAATCCGATAATGTCGCAAGTGACAAGAGAAAAATGCTTCTGGTGTTTTATATTAGAGATGGGTAGGGGGTTAAATACAAATAACAAAAACGAAAAGATTTCCTCTATAAAAAAAATTGTATAACTAAATACCTAAGGGAATTCCTAATTGTTTCCGAATTAACTTTAAACAAAAATCTTAATGAATTTCTGCCTTCCATTTTGTTGAAAAAATCAAGCAAAATTCCTGCTTACTGAGGTCACATAGCCCTTTGCTACGTTGGCTATGTCCACACCTAGAGTGACCCAATAAGTTACTTTTCGGGTTGTCGTGAGTTTAAGTAAGTGCCAGGTAACAAACTATCAACTATCTGTTACTGACGTGTCAGCGACATTACATATACGCCTCTTTCACACTCCCGGACGAAATTTCCATAATTCGGTTTTACTATTCTTAAACTTGAGGAATTTCAGATGAATTCTTTGTGCCATGCAGATGCATAAATAAGTGTTACACAAACGCGCAGAAGAAACGGCTATGACGGGTGAGTTGAAAAGAGATCGATAAACAATATTAGCGGGATATTATTGGCAAGATGTTGCGCAACATTGCAACATAAACATACGATGATGTGATTAGAGAAAAAAGTACAGAAATAGAAAGGGGACACTTAACTGAAAGGGAAAATGAAATCATTTATGATGCAAGTTAAGAAGAAACAGAAGACCAAAAAGTTTAAGGCGATAGTTGTTGTGGATGATAATGATGATGATGGTGATGATGATGATGTCCAAAAATGTGAAAAACGGAACTCATCTATGGTGCAAATGTTAATAAAAGCAACAAAAAAAGATAGAAAGAAAGCCATTGAGTGAATGCAGCAAACAACCTTTTAAAAATTAAAAAAATAAAAACGAACAAGAGAAATTCAGTCAAATTGAAACTATGATAATGTCTGCTCTTTTAAAATGGTATAAACGTAAACCAGAGATAGAATTGGAAAATTTCAAAACACAAAACTCTGATACATGGAAGAAGAAACAGGCATAATCATTCAAGCAGCGAGACCAGATTAGATAATAGGGTACAAGAAAGAATAATGTCTGCAAAATCGTAGATTGCGTCATTTCAGCAGTCACAGGGTGAAAGTAGAAGAGACTATCCAAGCGAAAAAAAAACTATAGAAACAAATCATGGAAATATATAAAAGGCATATAACAGAAAAGGAAATGAAGTAAGGAGAAGTAAGAGCACGACAACAAACTTTTTGCTGCAACGTTTGTAAGATTAGAGGCAGCTTATTGTTCAATTTCTGGTAAACTACTGATGCGACAATGCGAAATCACTTGCAATGATTAGCAAAATTAGCAGGTGATTTTTGAAATCTGAGGATACTTTTAGTGACTAAAACTCCAATTGTGTCAGTGAAAACTCCAAATGAGGAAATAATAATAATAATAATAATAATGCTACTACTACTACTACTACTACTAATAATAATACTAATACTACTACTACTACTAATAATAATAATAATGATAATAATAATAATGCTACTACTACTACTACTACTACTACTAATAATAATAATAATAATAATAATACGTGGAACCAAGAACATTGAAGCTGAATAACATGGAACCAACAACATTGAAGCTGCATATCTACAAATTCTCTATTCCCCCACATCCCCTCCTATTGCCTCATAAATGCCCCCTCCTCCCCCCAAAATAGTGATGCAAAATAGCTGAGAAGAGTCAAGGAGGATGGAAAGACCAAGGAGAGAGCACTGACCAGACCTCCGCTGGACAAGCGCGAAGGGAACTGGGACCTTGGGGGGGGGGCTTAATGCCACTAAAATTCCAGTGGAGATCGATGGCCGCTGCCAGCGAGAAATCAATGGTAAGCAGCTATTGCGATAACGCAAGTTTATTTCCGAACATTATCGAAAGAGGTGGAGAAAACTGGAAATCTGGGGAAACTTGTTGTCACTCAGCTGCCAAGGAACACCACGGGTTGATTTCAAGGAGAGATATTTGACCCCATGCGACTTGTGAGCGCCTTGTTAGCGCTTTGTTAGCCAATAATAATAATAATAATAATAATAATAATAATAATAATAATAATAATAATAATAATAATAATAATAATAATAATGGGATGGAACTGACACAATAACAAGGAATATTGGAATATATTAAGACTGAAAACTGGAGAAGAATATAGTTCAATTTGTAATGTTTGTTATATTGGGTCTGCTGTTCTAAATTTGGGAGTTAGTCTCACACCTTTGAAAAAAGTCGGATGTAAGAATAACACATATATGGCGAACAAAACAAATAACACAAATTATCAATCCTGATCTAAAAATAATCAGAATCATAACGTAGGTAAAGTATGGCAACTGCATAAAGATTATAACTTGATACTGATTCAGCAAACATAATTGTACTAGTGTTATTAAAACCTGTAATAGTAATGTTTCCAATGCAATCACCTTCAAACGACAGTCTGTTCTGTTTGCTGTCAACACACAGGGCCTGGGAGATGAAGAAGCGTTAGACGTGGTTGGTTTTATAGGAAAGAGGGCGACACTAACCTCGAGAATTCCCGAGATTTGAGAGGAATAAAAAACCGAACTCAAATGGATAGGTGACTGGGCTTTTGCCCACGCAGAGAAAACGGCGAGAGGAGAGAAAAGTTCCGACTTAAAGCGAGAAAGAAAGTGAAGTGAAGGACCCAGCAGATTTCAAAACCGAATGAAAAAGAATACAAACGAAAAGAATAAATACATATGATAAAAACGAAAGAGCAATGATTACAATAAAAGAAAGAACAGAAATAAAAAAAAAACAAGAGCAACACATTATTAAGAACAAAAAAAAAAATAAATTCTGTTGTTTCTTTTAATTGCGGGTGCGAAATATTGAATCTACATACTGTAGATTCTTTGCATTAAAACATTTCAGAAACGTACTAATCTATGCGCTCTGCCTCCAGATAATGAATTATCAGTAATATAGACTCAGCTCTCAAGCCTAAGTTATATAACAAGTCTAAGAGATGGAATACTTCGAAAAAACACCTTTCTCTGCTTATCGGGGTATTATTTCCAATCACTTTGCACTTCACCTAGGCGTTATACACAAACAAGTCCAGTTCAGGGGAGGTGCGGTTGAGCATTGTGAAATCCTTGTTTTAGTAAAGAGTGCACGCAAAGCCAATGTGACACCATACATTAACTGTCTCTCGAAACTAAACATATATGTTTTAATAATAAAAAACGGGTTTAAAAAATACCGCAATAAAATTAGCATAAAAGCATTAAACATATTTTTGCAACTGAATAGAAAATCAAAACGAATACAACAAAAATGAACGAGATGATAAAAAAAAGTCATTTGCATCGACCAAATAATTGAAAGCAATAAAAAAATGATAGGAATCCCTGCCGGCTTCTAGTTTCAAGTGCGTTCAACGAAATATCGATGTTTTCCGTTTATTTACCTAAATAGAAATGATGAACGAATTACACATTTCTATCATAAAAAATAAGTAGATGCAGAATTTACAAAAAAAACTTAATCGTTTCTATTGAATAGCAAGGAAACCTGGTTTATCATTGCAATCACTACAAAACTTGAAAGCTTAAAATATTTGTAACACACACACACACACACACACACACACACACATAGCTGCCGACCGTCAACACGACGGTTCTAGGTTCAATCCTTGGCTTGGGAGAAATGCTAGTCTAGCGGCACTGATGAGTTGTGATACAACGAAACAGGAGTGTATGTCGATGACTACAAATATATTCCAATCCCCCTTCTCTGTGTAGAGCACTGTCGTAAATAATCTCACCCGCTACTTAATTGGCTTAAAAAAGCGACGCTCGTTGTTTGTTTACGAACCGGCGATTTGAGCACTATAAAAGTGGTGGCGAGTGTCTATTTAAATAGACATTCCGACGAGTTATTTACGGGCGTCGATTCCATGGTCGAGTGGGAGAACTGCCAACTGTCAACACGACGGTTCTAGGTTTAATCCTTGGCTTGGAAGAGATGCTAGTCTTGCGGCACTGATGAATTGTGATACAACGAAACAGGACTGTATGTCGATGACTGCAAATATATATATATATACATATATATATATATACATATATATGTATATATATATATATATATATATATATATATACATATATATAAGGTGGCACCAAAAAGAAAGTCAGCGCTTGTCATTTTTTAAACCGTAAATTTAAACTAAATTGAATGTAACTGTTTAAACAACCTATACCTCGTTTGATTCGCCTTTTACGTATTCTTCTATGATTTTACTTGTTTATATTTGACTTTTATATAGAATATGTTCGTGTTCATGTCAATTAAAAAAACAAACTTCAAACCTAAAAAGCAAAAAAATAACTCATACAATGGAAAATGATTATTTAAATGTAACTTTAGAACATAAATGCAACACAAATACAACAAAAACACAATGAACTAGTTAATATTTCGTAGCATAGCCCCTCTGCAATTTAACAGCCTGCAATCTTTTCAACATTCTTCGAATTAATCTTCGGTAAGACTACGGTAAAAAGGGCACCCCACTTTTCTTTAATTTTTGTCCAAATTTGAAATTTTATCATTGCATAGCTGTTGCTTGATCATGCCATACGTACCCGATAAGTTCTGGAAATTGTGCAGGCCAATCCAAAGACCGAATATAATACTTTTCAAGAAACCTCTTGACATTGCCAGCCATGTGAATGGGAGCATTATCTTGCGTGAAGATGAGATTAACATCACAACCCCCTCCTAAGTAAGGTAAAAAAATGCTCAGTCAACATATTAATGTACTTGGTCGAATTAATTCGACCTTGCAAGCGAATTATATTCCCACGATCACCGGTACTAATAACGCTGCACACTTACACTGAACCTCCACTCCCTTGCAGCGTTGACACTGTGCACATAGTGTAACATTTTTTGCCCTTCCTTCAACGGACGTACTGCCTACTGTCCTTCCTTTGACTGCCGTACTGCTTACGTTTGCTCAGTTGGTAGAGTGCTTGCGTCGTATGCAAGAGATTAAGGTTTCGAATCCTGACTTCGCATGTATCTAACTGATGAACTTAAATGAGGGCGAAACTCTTGGACTTCCGGTTTGTTGGCTTCGTAGCTCTTGTGAGCTGTGATGTTGGCAAAGAAAAACGTATTTCTTTATTTCTGCATATTCCTAATATTCAAAAACAAATTGTCGATTTATAAAACGTCTTCATTAGGTTATAACTTTTTCCTTTGGCCTTTTGTAAATCATTTCTTCCGCCAAAGAAATATATCCTTCACGAAGAAAGTTTCGTCGAGAGGCTATTCACCGTTGACTTTATATGTTATGCCTTGTGCCATACTGTGATTTGTGCTACCTTGCACAAGACAGAGCATTAAAACTAACCATGAATAACATTTACACGGAATTTTAACCACAATGAATTTATATCGCTGACGAAAACAGATAATTTGCATGAAAAAGAAAAACATGCTGTAACCTGATAAAAATGTTTTCGGGGTCAAAAATTTGTTTTATTCAAGATAAATGAATGATCTACTTTAAAGAAAAAGACACGGATATCGTTTATTTTGCATCCGATTTTTATGATATAATAAAGGATGTTTTAATACGTGCCACTACTTTTTATATGCAAAGGAACTTTGTGCGAAGAATAGAACTTTAAGTCGACTTAAGCATGTAAAGTTCCATTATTTTCAATTTTGACGAAATAGCAGCTATTTTAACCGGCTTAAAAATAAAAAAAAACGGTTCTTAAAAAATGCAATAATTTGTACCTGTGATCTTCCGTCTCAGAAACCTACTTTCTGCAATAAATTGGAGACAGAGAACCATAGTTAGGTTTATATATTTGATTATTCCAAGTGTCGATATAAACCATCATAGAAGATATATTTTAGTATATATTTTACTATTAATAGAAAAATCTTTTTTTTAAATTTATTCAAATTAAAACAAAAAAGCATTTTAACCTATGAGAAAGTATACAATATTTTAATTACCCAACAACCAGTAAAAATAAAGAAGAAAGGCCTTATTCCGGGTTTCGAAAAAAGGCAATTCTTCTCAGAGGAAAGTAGTTTGCAAAATATACAATAAATGTTTCAGGTTCATTAAAAGAAACTACGAATATAGAATTAATAATACTCGAATAAAGAAAATATTAAACAGTTCGTGATAGTTTATAGGGATTCAAACATATTAAGAAAGCAGGAAACGGGAAGAAGGGAAAAACGGATCAGATAAAATTCTGAACACAATGAATTCAAAATTAATCATTGAAAATCTTTTGGTAATCCGTAACAATGATAGTTGTCCATGGTAAAATAAAGCTTCTAGAAAAAAAAACCCATCCTATATATATATATATATATATATATATATATATATATATATATATATATATATATATATATATACTACAAGGAGCACCCGTCATTTCTCGGAACAGAATGATGATAAGCGAATGTTTCACCCTCCTATATTTTTCTTGTTATCAAATCGATTGATTGTCTCTTCTAATTTGAGACTCACTGTGATGAACCGGGAGAAATCTTCGCATGCCCTTCGGGTGGCTTAGTCCACATAACATCGTAGTCTACATTGCACTGTAGACAATCTACTGTTGATTAAAAAAAAACAAAAAAAACTAAGGACCTACTATTGATGATGGCATCGTATCTTGTTCAGTGATAAATGCTTTAATTGAAGTTTAAAATGAAAAAAGTCACGTATAATGATGCATTTTTGCTTAAACGAAAGCATTCATTTTGTACACGCCCCTGTCATATCAAAGAACCTACTGTTCTTTCTTTCCTCGGAATATTTCGATTATCGATTATATCGAAAACATTCCGATACAAAACCTATCTAAGAACACTGCCAGGTACATAAGTACATTCGCGTGCATTTCAGAAAAAATCGGCCCAGCCGTTATCGAGTCCACAAGGAACGTACTTACACACGAACACACCCACACCCACACACACACACACGCGCTTGCACACACACACACACAGAATTTCTTATATATAAGTAGAGCTATATATATATATATATATATATATATATATATATATATATATATATAATAAATGGTTGAGATTAAGGCAAGCTTTATAAAAGAATTGGTATTAAGAATATGTCTAATCGTCCTTATTTGCTGAATAAGGAGGAGAGATAATAAAAACGAATAAGAATGTAGAAGATCGTTGTAGGCTGCTGCTATATAAATGGATGGACATTCGCTTAAACGTAATGAGCTATATAGTGTGGAAATAAGAAGACCAAACAAACACTAAGCTTTAACATCTTAGCTTAGAATCCTCTGCACTAGAGGTACTAGATCGTGCATCAGTGAAAACAGGTGTCTGGAATCAGATTTGCTCAGTTCGTTGTTATTAGTTTAATCTACTGTTATAACACATACTTTGATTTAGCTTATCTAGTAGGTAAGTGACGAATAAGTTGTTAATTAAAACGTGTTGAATGTTTTTTTTTTCTTCATTTAATAAAATGTTTTGGTTGAGGAAATCAATATATGTGAGTCTGTGTGTCTTCAAACTACGAACACTATTAGCATTCAGTTCTGTAGTTATAGGTACAAGAACAAATGGAGAATTTGTATCTGGAGACGATGGATGAATCTTTGTTGGAGTCAATGAGTATGTATAGAAACAAGAGTCTGTCGTTATCGTTTAGTTTATAGTTGAAAACAAAGACACACACATATAAATTATATATATATATATATATATAATTATATATATATATATATATATATATATATATATATATATACAGGGTGCCCTCCAAAAAACTAAAGCTAAATGGAGGCCATCTACAACATATGACGGAGAAAAAAGCCAAAGACCCTTGTGTTTTATGTGATGTTTTGGATATAATAAACTAGTTATGACCAAAATTTCATTTCATTAAGTCAAAACACTAAGAAACGGGGCCTAAATAGAGCATGGGCCTGTTTTTTGGGGTCTCCTTATATATATATATATATATATATATATATATATATATATATATATATATATATATATATATATACTAGCGAGGGGTACCCGGCGTTGCCCGGGTGTTTTTCGGTGTGTGTGGTCGGGCGGGTGTGGGGGTGTTAATGAAAACTTAAGCATAAGCGAAGTAAAAAAATAAAACATAAAAACGAACGTTAAAGCTTAAGGTGGGGTAATATAAACATCGAAAAAAAAAACACAAAAAAACTAACGTCAGGCAAACGAACGATTTTACATGTAAAAATCGAAAAACAAAAAAGAAAACAGAAAAACAGAACACGTGAAAAATGGCTTAAATAAGCTGTTTCGATATTAAATTTAAAAAATCGGTGGGTACACGAAGTAAAAATAAAACAAAAAAAAAACCCAGAAAAACGAACGTTACGTGAAAAATGGCTTAAATAACACTGGTTCAATATTTAAATTTAAAAAAAAATCGAAAACAAGAAGACATCTCACACCACAATTAGAACCCAGAAAGTTTAGAACCACGATTAGAACCCAGAAAGTTTAGAACCCAGAAAGTTTAGAAATGAACCAACGCTCTAAGCAACTGACCTAAAACGACGTACAGGAAATGTTATCAGTTCGTCAACTATTTAAACTAAATCAGGTCATGACGTCATCTTGCGCATGCGTAGAACCGATCGTCGTCATGAGAGGACGATTTTGTTGAGCACTCCCCTGTAGAAAACTGTCGATTTCAGGGTGAAAAAATTAACGTTTTTGGCCAATTTTTCGATATTTTTCGGGCGAAGGATGGAGCTTCAATATGATACCAAGTTTGTTAATTTTTGTTCTGTCTGTCTAAAGATTTTAGCGGACACACAAACACAAATACATACATACAAACATACATACACCCATACATACATATATACATACATACATACATACATACATACATTTTCGCTTTTATATTTATAGATGATTGACTCTCCCGTCGATTTCGACGAAATAGCTTCCCCCACAACATTTTAATTTCTCGGCAATTCACAAAGATTATTTGTTTATAGTGGTGGAGGTATATGTAGAACCAACCACACTTTTGGTATAACTGCTAAGTTTTATCGGTGCAGATGACTGCCAGAAAAACAGAGTATACGATAAAACTCAGGTTTTTACATGAGTTACCTTACCAGGATGAATCACTTAACGAAGACTAAGGGTGGATCTCCCTAAGTAAATTAATGCGCCTCCAGATTCCAACCTGAACATTTCTACGCCCCATTTCTACGCCTAGCCTTCCCAAATGGTAACTCATCTGGTACTGCCCATAATCAATGTTGCTTAACTCCGGTGATCTGGCGAGAACTCGTGTATCAACCTAATTGTGTTTATATATATATATATATATATATATATATATATATATATATATATATATATATATATATATATATATATATATATATATATATATATATATATTGGCAGCAAGTAATTATTCATGCACGACAGAGTTATTGTATTTTTCGATTTTTCTTCATATCTTTTCAATTGCCGAGCGGTCTTTTTTAATACCCCAAATTGTTTTATCCTCAAGCACTTTTTGTTGTTGCGTTTTGGTTTTTATTTTCCTTTGAGGCTTGGATGGTTAGGCGAGAATTATTTTTATTTTTAATTCCGATTGTCTTATTTTATTGTTTATTTATTTGGTTTCTTGTTAGTTATGAAATACTGTTAGTATATTTCTCCCGGTGTTAAATGAGATCTGTGAGATCTGGTTAAAAAAAGGGGTTGTAGTTTGCTGTATAAGTATGGCATTTAGTAAGTTTAGTTGTCGTTTGCAAGTGTTGAGGTATACAATTTTAGTATTGTTAGTTAAAAACGCCGAATAAAAACGATCGACACTATGTGCGCTAGAATATATTTTATATAGTCAGCTTAATTTTCAGTGCACTTTTGTATGGAATGTATTGATGCATATCTGCTTCTGATACACGTTCATGATTGTTATTGTTTTTAGACCATCATACAGTCAATACATTTAACAGAGAGATGGAACTTTCATGGCATAAATGCATCACTTAAATTATGCTAAAAACACAATTTGCAATACTGTCTGATCCATATAAACATAATGAAAATATAGGGACATTAATTTCGGAACGTACCGCGCATATATATATATATATATATATATATATATATATTCTATAATTTTGCCAATCGAATAAAGTTATATATATATATATATATATATATATATATATATATATATATATATATATAACTTTATTCGATTGGCAAAATTATAGAATAATTATAAAAAAGTGAACCATAGCGGAAATTTAATCGACTAAAATAAGATGGAAAACGGGGTGAGGAAAAGGAACAAAAATGGATTGTACATGTAACTTCACCCATTTGTTTTCCTTTTCCTCGCCCCGTTTTCCATCTAATTTTAGTCGATTAAATTTCCGCTATGCTTCACTTCTTTATAATATAAATATGAATTTTAAGAATGTGAGAGATGATATAGTTATTTCCAAAATAAAGCCACGTCGCAACTTATAAGAGACATGAAGACCGACGAACCGGAAGTCTCAGATTTGAGCTTCGCCCTTATTTGTGCTAATCTGTACAATAAATCCGAACACGGGATTTCTAACCTAAATAGTTTGTATGTGATGGGAAGTATTCTATCACTTGAGCAACCCCGCCATGCACAAGAAAGTGTATAAATCCTACCTGTGCACAATCGGCCGGCGTTCTCAGTGGTTGGTAAGCCACACTTCTTGTTTGAGACGAAATAGCTACATCCCATTTTCGGATTTCGCCGCGGTTTTCTGTGTGTGGTGCGATTGCTCAAGTAGCAGATTACTCGCCTCCCATTCAAGAAATTCTGATTTCCATTTCCGAGTTCGGATGTGTTAAACTGATGAGCCCAAATAAAGGTGAACCTCGAGTCTTGGACTTCAGGTTTGTTGGTTTTCATACTTCTTGTGAGCTACGACAATCATGTTTCTGTGAAAATAATATACATACATACATCCATACATCCATACATACATACATACATACATACATACACACACACACATGCATATATATATATATTTCTGTAGAAATATATTTTCTTATAATATATATCAATCATTATTTAAGAAACGCAATGTAATTATAGAGCAATGTAGAGAATAAATGACAAAAAAGTTATATTCCAAAAGTCATGATGTTGACCATCTTATAATTTATTCCTTTAATTCAGTTGACTTTTACAATTCTTGACAGTATCTGTTTCGTAGTTCCAAATCAACTAATTAATTATTATATCGATCAGTTAATCTATTATGCCTTTAACTGATCAGAAGCAATAGCAACAATCAATCCGTCAAAAGAATTGAAGTGTGATTTGAAATGATTAAAATCTGAAAATTGGAAGATATATATATATATATATATATATATATTAATATAAATAAATGGAATATATATATATATCAATATATATCAATATATATATATACATATATATATATATATATATCAATATATATATATATCAATATATATATATATATATATATATTGATATAAGGAAATGTATCTTACATCCCATCATAGTCTCATCAAGATAGCTAGTATACATTCTGTCAATTGTATTACGAGGGAAACATAATCGAAGTAATGGATGAAGCAAGAAAATTACTAGCAAATAAAAAATGTGTCACTCACTTCCGTTAACTAAGTCTGAAAGAAATCCTTCATAATATATTAAAAAAATAGAATGTAAGTCTGTTTTTTCTTTGATTCACCAGATTTGTTCAGAGCAAGCTATATAAATGTATAATATAATTATATCAATAACGTAATTTTTTTGATTTTATGTTAATAATACATTTAACTAAATACCTAGCCTATACATTGGCGAAGCGTTCGTTTTTTCTGATAGTAGACGCAACACTCATTATTAGTGAGCACTTCTTCCGGATATGTAGTGTTCATATACCAATAGAGATTTCGATTACCAATGCAACCTGGCTCTAAAGTGAGGCATGAGAAGCTTCATCCCGGAGCACCGTGACAGGCCACCAATTAGAGAAGACAACTCATCGATTTGATTGAACAATGGGCGATTTCACCGACTTCAATGACAATAAATATATAAGAATGTGAAACATTCGTTGATCATCATTCAATCTCGGGATACGATACACACACACACACACGCACACACACGCACACGCACACACACAAACATATATATATATATATATATATATATATATTTATAGACCATAATATTAGCTGAACGTAAGCGAAATCAATATGTCGGCAAGATAAACAACATTTTTAAGCGTTTCAGAGCTCGAGCCAGTTTTATTTAATGAGCAATGCTTAAGCTAGGTCGTCCGCTATTTCCTTACGCGTACTCTACGAAGGTACGAACTGCCTTCAGTCAGTTTCCAGACTTTTTCGTACGGGCACTTTTATTGATAGTACACACACGAAACTCTAATATTATTCAGAGTAAACTCCGGTTTCAATGCACTTGTTGTGCCGTTTTAACACATTCTGGAATACCTCATGGAAGTCCTTTATGTATAAGCGTTTCGATGACGCTCGTCAGAGCCTATTTCGTTTTCACAGTTATCTCAAACGACAACCTCTAAGTTTTTTTTTTTGTTAGCTTAGGAGATAAAGAAAAAGCCTCGAGGGCAAGCTCTGGACTATAGTGAGGTTGAGTAACTGTCATTATGTCCATCCTGGTAAAATAGTTTGTGGATGAAGTTGTGGTGGAAATGCTACTGATCCGTTTTTGAAGAGTGTTGCCCTCTCTTGACAGAACCTCTCTATGAGCTCTTTTAAAACCATAACATAGTATTCCCTGTTAATTGTTTGTCCAATAGGAACCCACTGCATGTAAATTATGCCCGTTTTGTCCAAAAAGTGATCATCATACATTTGTAGATGGATTTGCTCTATCAGGCTTACTTGCGAGAGACAGCACACTTCCACTGAGAACTCTATTTCTTGGTCTCTGAATCATAGCAGTATATCCAGCTTCATCGCAGGTTACCAGAACATAAAGAACTGTGGGATATGAATTGATTAGTTCCACAATCTCCCTGCTGCATAAACAACGTTGTTCTTTTCTAATCTTCTCTGAGTACCCTTGGGAAAAACGTCGTACAAATAATTTACATCTTCAGTTAATCGCGAGTATTTGTGTGTACAGTTCCGACAGTGACAGCAAACTGTCCACTATCTTATTAGACGGTCGATATGAATGAAATTCTATATTTGGCCAAGATACTCTGATGTTGTGACTTTCTTACTCATTCCACAAACTCCATATTATCCCTCCGTAACTCCCTGCTTTCTTTGAATCTCTTATGTCGTTCAGAAACTAATGCTCGATTCATGCAAGATAGTCCAAAAGCATTCGGCAACATTTCATAAGTTTCTGTAGCATTTTTGCAAATTTAAAACAGACGGTCATTGCATATCGTTCTTCGTTTAGATTGCATTTTTGAAATCAACAAACTGTGATAATTCCGTATTCATAGGGTGTATTTCACGTCCAATTGTAACTGTTTGTTTAAACCTAAAATCATAAAATTTGGTCAGTCATCTTATAATATGTACAGAATTTACATACTGTATTTTAAAGAGTCTACGACTATTTACAATGCATGTGCAAAAATGTATAGAAACTTATTAAAGGCACCTCGTATATAATGTATAACTTCACACAAAGAGGAATAATTAAGCTCATCAGTATACAAAGAGCTCTTAATTTCACACTATATCAACCTGATTTATTCAGGAAAACACAAACAATATTTCTTTCAAACACAGACGATTACTTCTGTTTATTTTAATATATATATATATATACATACATATATATATATATATATATATATATATATATATATATATATATATCTTTTACGTATATAATGATTTGATTGCAGAAATTCCCCTGTGGACCAAAATACACAAGGTTTGCTCCAACAGAGTCCGCATGCAAATAGACTATTATCCACTATATTATGTGACTTTTGAATGCCGTCTTACGCACATGTATTCGTTATAGTAAAATTCTATATTACACCTTAGGAGGGGCATCATCACAGTCGAAACCATATAATGTGGAAATAGTTGCTATTTTTCCCTCTAGATAAAAAGTAATTTTACCGCATTCAGTCATCACCGGGGGCTATTTTTCATTTTGGCTAGATATGGGATTGCACTTTTATTATCTGGCACACATACTTATATGCATAACATAATATTTCCATTTCCCGAATCCGAAAATTAATTTTTTTTCTTTTAGGTAATCATATATTGAAAATTGTCTGCTAACAATATTTCTTTCCATATTATAAAAACAATTCTGTTTCTGTTGTATAACATTAAAATTAATAAAGGTTTACGTTTTTCAATTCATAAAATGTTCTATTTACATTGTGCATAATATAAACAAAATTATGTATATATTGTTTAAAATAAATGATAATTGTTTATTTTTTAAAAGATAACATTCTGTTTATGTTGTTTCTTTTTTCTTATTATTTTAAACTGCCACTTTCTGAAATACCGTTTACACGGTTACATGGTAACGTACAGGTGACTACAGGAATTTAGTTTCTGCTAAGTGACAGAGGGTTCGAGAGTACTAACTCCACCTAAACGTTTCTCTTGCCAACAAAAATATCATACTCAAAACAATACCCTGCTCACCAGAATAGTACGCACGAGCCAAACGACACTGCAACCACCGAATGTTGTTATTCTTTAATAGTATTTGCGCGTGGAAATCCTTACAGCGATTATGAAAGTTACATTTCGGGTTAATTCTTTGACCACCCAACCCCCACTCAAAAAATGGGGTGTCTATTCCGAAAGCCGTTCTAAAAATATGGAGGTAAAGGGTGTCCATTCCGAAAGCCGTTCTTAACATGAAGAGGTTAGGGGTGTCTATTTAAGAAGTCGTTCTTAACATAAGTAAGTTGGGGTTAGGTAACAACAACAAAAACAACAGTGGTACTTTAACTTTACCCGGAGGTGGGGGGCATGCTACTACCGGGAAACGCATATTATTGGGTCCTGCTAGTATATATATACATATATATATATGTATATATATATATATATATATATATATATATATATATATATATATATGTCAGCTTGTAGATCAATGTAAAATTCTGTAGATTAAAGTATACATAAAAATATATTCAAGTTAAGAATTTATTGTTTGAAACAAAGAAATATACTGAAAATGATTATACGAGGAGTGTGCAATAACTAAAGCCAATGCCCCACTTCTCATAGCAGTAGAGCAACGAAACCTGGCACAGTTATTAGTCTTTCTCTACATAGGAACCACCCAGAGTTATGCATTTCTCCTATCGTTTGATGCATCTATGGAGACCGTTTTTGTAGAACACCCCAGGTTGGTCGTCCAACCACGACGTGACTTCAGAAATCAAGGCTGCATCATCTGGGAAACGCTTTCCTTTCTAAAACAACTTCATGACTGGGAAGAGGTTAAAGCCAGGGGGTGCAAGGTCAGAAGAGTAGGGAGGATGGGGAATGATTTCGTAACCGTGCTTGTGATCTGGCCACATGCGACTTGTGGACCGGAGCGTTGTCCTTCAAGCAAGGATACCTTTGCCAATCTTGCCCCGCCTCTTGATTTTGGTAGCTTCCCTTAATTTCCTCAAAAGTGGAGCATAATAGGCTCCTATAATTGTGGTAGCCTTTGCCAGGAAATCTGTCATCACTACTTCGTCCTGGTCCCAGAAGACTGTGAGCATGACCTAGCCAGCGGAGGGCTGCACTCTTGCTTTCGTTGGAGGTGGTGAGTCGAAGTACTTCCACTGCATTGACTGGGCTTTGGTCTCTGGATCATAGTGATGGACCCAAGTTTCATCCTGTGTAATCAGTCTTTTGAAAAACTTTGACTCATCTTCTTGGCACATCTCCGAGCACTCGACGCATTCTTGCTTCTGGAATGGTATGAGCAACCTGGGAATCCAACTGAAAGACACCTTCTGCATATGCACATGAGTATGAATGATAGTTTCCACAGACCCTGTACTAATCTTGACATCTTGGGCTATTTGGCGAATAGTAATGCGCCGATCTTCCAAAATAGCTACCTCAACTTGACGGACAGATGCCTCATCAATGACAGAAGGGGGGAGCGATCAGGTCTGGGAGCTGTTTCAACAGACTTCCGGCCATGTTTGAATTCACGATTGGAAACGTGTTACAAGGTTATATGATCGGGCATTATCACCATAAGTTTCTTTCATTTCATCAAAAGCCTCCTGTGATGTGCGCCCTTTAAAATACAAAAATCGGATCACTGTTCGACATTCGACAGGCTCCATTTCCCCACCTGACTCAGTTCAAAAACCTGTAAAACAGAAACCACTATGTGTTCAGAGCTGTAATTTGCTGCATAACACGTAGAGATAAAAATCAATTGCACATGCAAAATTTCAGCTAGATCAGACAACTGAAAGTGGGTCAGGGGCATTACTTATTGCACACCCCTCCTATTTATTTCCTTAATCCATGGATCTTTAATAATAATTAGTATTATCAGGGGGAATGAAATGCAATTCGCAAAATCATCAGCTATGAATAAACATATATTTTGCTCATCAAAATTTAGTTTTCGAAATGAGATTTTTGTAACGGGTTTTTTCTGGCGTGACTTCTTAAGTTTTCGAAAGTGATTTCCAAATTATGAACACATTAACAAATGCAGTAATGCCAGCGATATAATTGGCAGCAACAAATATGATATTCAGTGATGTGATTAAAGAAATGTCCTCCACAGATACACTAAAAAGCATTAAATGGTTGGCACGACATGTCCTAATCGCCAACTAACACACGTGTCCGAAATGTACTGACCCATGTCGAACTATGAATCTTGAAGGTAGAAATAAGAGGCGCTTTATCAACTGCTATTTTTGGTTTTGCCCTAAATGCAAAAAAAAATAAAACAATAAATGTTAGAGTTGGCTCCTTCTTTGGAGGCTACAAGACTTAATACAAGTTTTGTATTATTGGTCGTTGAGGGAACCACTAGTTATTGTATCAAAAAAAGAACTGACGTCTCCAAGAAACCTTTAGTCGATTGGTCTAATGACATTCGCGATATATGTGCAATGAGCACGCTGGAAAATCCAGTAAAATTAAGTGGTCCTGAACAAACAGTCGAAATCGATGAAAGTAAATTCATGCACAGAAAATATCACCGAGGTAGATCCCGTCCAAGCCAGTGGGTTCTTGGCATGGTCGAACGAGAAACGAATTGACATTGATGGTGCCAGTAGAAACGAGAGATGCTGCAACACTATTGCCAATAATTGCACAGTACGTTAGACTAGACACACGGATTGTTACAGATTATTTGCGTGCCTATGATGCATTAGTGAACCATGCGGTGGTAAACCACCGATATAAATTTGTTGATCCAAATGATCATAGTATTCACAAAAAAAATCGTTTGGAAGGTAGCTGGAGTCTTTGTAAAGTTAAATCCAGATCTATGAGGGGGACTCGTGAAGCACACTTTAATAGTCATCTACAAGAATTCCTCTAGTGTCGGCGAATCAAAGACAAGTACTTTGAGAATATCATGTATTGGATACGGTTTTTTATGATGTTTGAGTAAAATACATGTATAAAGAAAAAACAAGTAAAACTTTTTCTTGAAAGAAATTTTAAAATCTTATGTCATAAAAAATCAATAAGGTTTATTTTTTGTGTATGAAAAAGTTTGTTAAAAAGTTCCAGTAAACACAATAATTATTTGGGGAATATCATGTATTTGATACGGTTTTATATGATGTTTGATTTTAATATATGAGAAATGTAAAAAAACAACAACAATTTAAAAAATATATTATACAAGATCTATAACTCTATTTTTATGTATGTAAAAGTTTGTTAAAAAGTTAAAATAAAGGTTGTAATGTAATTGATCATTAACACACTTCATTTAAAAAAAACTTACTTTAATATTAAAATTTTTCTATCGACGTTTACTTAACTTTTATTATAAAAGTTATATTTTTATACTTTATTATTTATAAAAATTAAAAACACCTGATGTTTAGCAAACAGTTCATAATATATATTTTATTATAAAAGTTCTATTTTTGTTAGATAAAATAAAACAGTTTATGAATATATTAATAGGGGAAAACAGTTCATAAATATTAAAAAAACCCAGCCCATTGCTTTCAAATAAAAACTGTTTCAATAAACCTTCTATTTTTATATTTGTATCTAAAAGGGTACATTCTATACAGTTTGGGCATCCGTAGTTAAAAATTTGCCTGACGTCACTTCCACCAAATGGCTTTGTAAACACAGGGATGCGAATATTCAATTTTACAGAAAAAGTTATTTTTAAATATGTAATTGATGTTTGTAGGGAACAAACTAGAACAAGACCTTCACCTAAATTTTTTACCAAATGTATATTTGCTGGGCTCGGAGATTTCGTATTCTTAATTCGCATGTATTGAGTTACGTATAAAGTGTTGGATATTTATATAGCTGTATACGTGTTTTTGTGATGTTTGTGAGTTTTGTATATCTGTATACGTTTTGTTGTGATCTTTGTGAGTGTTGTATATCTGTATAGTGTTGTTGTGATCTTTGTGAGTTTTGTATATCTGTATACGTGTTATTGTGATCTTTGTGAGTTTGTATATCTGTATACGTGTTGTTGTGATCTTTGTGAGTTTTGTATAGCTGTATACGTGTTGTTGTGATGTTTGCGAGTTTTGTATATCTGCATAGTGTTATTGTGATCTTTGTGAGTTTTGTATATATGTATAGTGTTGTTGTGATCTTTGTGAGTTTTGTATATCTGCATAGTGTTATTGTGATCTTTGTGAGTTTTGTATATCTGTATAGTGTTATTGTGATAATTGTGAGTTTGTATATCTGTATACGTGTTGTTGTGATGTTTGTGAGTTTTGTATATCTGTATAGTGTTGTTGTGATCTTTGTGAGTTTTGTATATATGTATACGTGTTATTGTGATCTTTGTGAGTTTGTATATCTGTATACATTTTGGTGTAATCTTTGCGAGTTTTGTATAGCTGTATACGTGTTGTTGTGATGTTTGCGAGTTTTGTATATCTGCATAGTGTTATTGTGATCTTTGTGAGTTTTGTATATATGTATAGTGTTGTTGTGATCTTTGTGAGTTTTGTATATCTGTATAGTGTTATTGTGATCTTTGTGAGTTTTGTATATCTGTATAGTGTTATTGTGATAATTGTGAGTTTGTATATCTGTATACGTGTTGTTGTGATGTTTGTGAGTTTTGTATATCTGTATACGTGTTATTGTGATCTTTGTGAGTGTATATCTGTATACGTTTTGTTGTGATCTTTGTGAGTTTTGTATATATTTATACGTGTTGTGATCTTTGTGAGTTTTGTATATCTGTATAGTGTTGTTGGTATCTTTGTGAGTTTTGTATATCTGTATAGTGTTGTTGTGATCTTTGTGAGTTTTTATATCTGTATACGTGTTATTGTGATCTTTGTGAATCTGTAAACGTGTTGTTGTGATCTTTGTGAGTTTTGTATATCTGTATACGTGTTGTTGTGATCTTTGTGAGTTTAGCATATTTTTCTCCCTTTGAAGATTGTAATGATGAATATGGGGCAGCCAAACCAGCTGCCAACATTGCCCCGCTTTTTTATTGAAACCAACCGAGAGCTCTTTTTAGTATCCTCGCTGTTCCCTTAAGTGCAATTGTCTGAATCTCTTTTGCGCTTGGTTCACCAGGAATATTAGTTAGGTAGGACTTCAGGTTCTTCTTCATAAGACCTGTGGCACTATGATAACTGGTATGATTTATATCACCTTTAGATTCCAGTTTCTTTTCATATCATACATGAGACCTTGGTGTTTGGTATGTTTCTCTCTTTCAGCTCTGTTAAGACCGCCACCATTAGGAACCCTCACTTCAATCAAGGTTGCAAATCTCTCTGACTTATTCCATATAACTATGTCAGGTTTCACAGCAGCATTTTCAAGGTAGGTGGCTGTAGGGATTACATGGTTGTAATGTATGGTATATAAGTCATTTCCAACTGTTCTTTCAGGTTGATGTTCCCAGGACTTGCTGCTACACTGGATGTTTAATTTTTACAGTTGGTCCAGTGGAGGTACTTGCATACTCAATCATTTCTCGCTGTATAGTAGCCGTCCCCTAGAAGAACTTTGCAACTTTATATCAGATGACCAACAATTTCCAATTCTGTATGGCAGAACCTGCATTTATTATCATTACTGACCCCTGCCATCTTCTTGCATGCATTGGTCATCAATCCCTGGTCTTGTCAGCCATTATGACCCTTTCCTGATCGTGGTGGAGGGATCCTCTTTTGAGTCAGTCCAAAGAACCTTCTTTATCTATGTATTCCTGAGAGAGTTCCCCCAGAAAATACTTTGAACGCTGATGTTGTTCCCATTCTTTAAGGTTCATCTGTTGAAAGGTCTCGGTATATTTCTGCCGGCTCTTTCTTGCTATTTCTGTGGCACACTTGTTTGGTGTTTCGTCCTCATCTGAGAGACAGCTCTGACCAAAATGCTTGGCCAGCTGGGTGACTGATGTTGTTCTGCTGGCTCTTGTCTCTTGATGTTCATATACTATTGAGAGGGTGTCTTTCTGGGAGCTTCTCAGATACTGACCGGTGCTCACAATAGTTGCCCTATGTTGATGATTAATCTCTGAGAGTCCCAGACCTCCTCCTCCCCTGGGCAAATACAGCCTTGGTAGACACTGATTTTTGTATATCATTTTATGAAGCGTTAGTAGCTTCCGTGTCTTTACATCTAGCCGGTTGATGTATTTTTGTGGCAAGTCAATGATACCAACGCTGTATGTTATTACTGGCATAACAAGCTGGTTTATGGCAGTGATTTTATTTTTATTGGTGAGCTGGGTTTTGCATATTTTCCTCACCCGCCGTACATATTCTTTACTAATCTTCTCCCTCATCTTGGCATGTTGTATGTTCTCGTTTTCCTCAATGCCAAGGTACTTGTAAGGCTCATGCTCTTCAAGATCCCTGATGTCAATGTTTTCATTAAGTTGCATATTTTCTGTGTGGGTCTTCTTCCCAGCTCTGAGTGTACATTTGGCACATTTATCCAGGCCAGACTTCATTCCGATGTCACTGGAGAATGTGTGTACTACCTGCAGAACGTGGTGCATGTCGGTGTCAGAGCTAGCATACAGCTTAAGATCACCCATGAAGAGCAGATGGTTTATTCTCTTGCTTGAATCTCGATAGCGTCCCTGCCTCAAATTGTAGCGCTCGGATTTTTATTCAGGAGCTTGTTTAGTGGGTCTATTGCCATACAGAAGAGTACGGGAGATAAGCTGTCACCTTGGAATATTCCCCTCTTGATTTTTACTTCGGGGATGATGGTTTTTCCTTCATTGTGATTTAATGATATTGTAGTTTTCCACATCTGAAGGAAAGCAGCCATCGTTTGTCTAATTACCGGGTGGACTTTGTATACCTCAAGGCACCGAAGTAACCATGAGTGTGGCACTCTGTCCTTCTGGTAATCAATCCATGCCATGCTCAGGTTTTTGTGTCTCTTTCTACAGTCTTCTAGGGCGGTCTTGTTGATTAATAGCTTGTCTCTGGTACCGAGGCATTTTCTTCTGCACCCTGTCTGCTCTTTTTCAAGGTAGGTCCCAGAAAATAGATGGTCATATATACCATCGGCTATCAGACCAGTGAAAAGCTTGTAGGTATTTGTAAGGCAGCATATTGGCCTGTATTTATTTGGCCGTTGTGTCTCCTTGGTCTTGGGTATGAGGCTAGTGTCCCCCTCTGTCAGCCAGGATGGTGTTTCTTCTTCATCTCTTAGCCTCCTGCTGAAGCAATCACTGTAGTGGGGTGGAGTGCAGTCAATTGCTTCATCCAAAAGTTTTGGACATTGTCGATGCCAGGTGCTTTGTGGTTGGATAATTGTGCCAGTTTTTTTGTTATCATACCAGTGGTTATGACTGGTTCTGGCATCTGAGGCTTGGTTTCATTGAGCCTAATAATATCTTCTATCCACTGGGCCTCTTGATTATATTTGCCTTCTGTTTCAAATAGAGATCTCCGGTAGTTTTCCAGGGCTTCCTCTGCAGGTGGACTCTCTACAGTAATGGTGTCGCTTATCAGATTCCTGTAAAATGTCCTTTGGTTTGTTTTAAACTGCCTATTTTGAATCTGGGAGTTTATCTTGTTCTCCTGGCTTTTAATTCTCTGGGAAAATGCTGGTACTTTTCCTTCCAACTCCCTAGCTGTATTATGTAATCCTTCAATTTTCGGATGGTAGTATTTGGTACAGAGTTTTTTGATGGTGGTCTTAAGTCGAATATGTACCGAGGGATTTGCAAGGAACTGTTTTATTTGATCTTTATGAGTTTTGTATATCTGTATACGTGTTGTTGTGATCTTTGCGAGTTTTGTATATCTGTATACGTGTTGTTGTGATATTTGTGAGTTTTGTATATCTGTATACGTGTTGTTGTGATCTTTGTGAGTTCGTATATCTGTATACGTGTTGTTGTGATCTTTGTAAGTTTGTATACCTGTATACGTGTTGTTGTGATCGGTGGAGATATATAAAATTTAATTGAATATTGATCTCCAATATGGTACAATGTCTACGCACCACCAACGACTTTGGATTTTTTCTAAACCTCAACACCAGCGGATCTTTACCTCGTCTATATCCTTGGAAATTACCTTGCGGGATCTTTACACATTCTGGAAATTACCTCAAATTTGGAACGTGTTTCAAATGTAACGGATCACTCTATTACCTCTAATTTCCCCTTTGAATTATTATTCGTCATACCTGGAAAAAATATCTCGGAAATAATAGAACTGAGCTTAACATTTGATTGTCCGGTCTCTGTGATATTCTTTATCTATGACCTTTGAACACCTTTAAAATAACTTTCTCAATATACTTGCTAAGTAGCAAAATATATGTTTATTTATAACTGATACTTTTGCTAATTACATTTAATTTCCTCTGATGATTAAAGCCATTATTGAAAATCCATTGATTAAGGAAATAATGATACTGTTTTCCATATATTCCTTATTTACAACAATAAAATCTTAACTTTATTATATGGTATGTATATTTAATCGACAGAATTTAACTTTCAACCTTACACATATATTTCGCTCTATTTAATCCATCGAGCTTTACTTTTTTGCTGGGATCGTCTTGAAACATTTTCTCACTGTAATATTTTATAAGACAATTATTCACTTGATTATCGGATCTGTAATGTAACTCATTTACACACACACACACACACACACACACATATATATATATAATTTTAGTAACTCAATAAATTTCAAATTTATGACGTGAAGTGGTTAAATTTCAAATAAAAAAAATGTTATTATTGTACGTAAGAAAAAGAATGCATTTGAAATAGTATAACTCTTTTTGAAAAAGGAGTTCGATGTCTACCATCTCTTCAGAGGAAAAAAATATTAGCAAATAATTAGAATGATTTACACCTTCTTTGCTAAAACCTGTAAGACATGGGGAATCACAATTAAAAGTTTTTAAGCATTTAAATATCATAGAGTAAGGAAAATTATTGAAAAGGATATTGAATTTTACATTCAATTTGCATGGTAAAATCTTATGTAAAGGTCTTTGGTGGCAGTGATGTAATGGGATCCGATCTGCATTTTGAGTAATCCATTGCACAAGGTAACACTCCGAAGTAGGTATTTTATACTGGTTTCTTCTTTGTTTATATAATGAGTCCGGTAAATAAATTTTTACCTAGGTCAGGTTAATCTGCTTATTTCTAAATATATAATTTTAAAAAATATATTTATAATATTTTTATATAATTATAAAATATGAGATTTAAACCCCACTCCAGAATAATTTCAATTCGTGAATTAATATATATATATATATATATATATATATATATATATATATATATATATATATATATAAACACGGATTCTGCAAACTAGCAAAGCGAATGAAATGAGGAGAACATCAGCTGAAATGAAAAAATGAAATATGAAATAGATAAATAAATAAAAGAAATAAAAGAAAAGAAAATGCGTATGCATAATAAATAAGCACAGCGGAATGAAATATTATTTTAAAGTTTAAATGGTGGTGATGGGAATAGGGGTAACAAACATAAGGGGGGAAAAGAAAAGAAGATATAAAAATAATATAAAATACAAATTGTATTTCCAATTTGTATTTAGATGGGATTGTCTTTATATAATATTAATGCCAATAATATTTTGTAAGACGTATAAAAGATTCCATACCAGTCGATGTGTGGGATCACTTGATTCTTAAGTGTATATATATATATATATATATATATATATATATATATATATATATATATATATATATATATATATGAACAAATGATTAATAAAACATGTTAAAAGACATCTTGAAAAAGAGTTAAAAACATATTTAATTTTAAAAAAAGAAACACAAGATAAGTGGATAGTCCTTAATCCGCGGAGTTTCGAAGAAATACTCTCCATCTCATAAGAGGGCAGGAATTAGCAAAATGCAGGATCGGATTTTGCATATAAAAGTATTTAATGAAACTACAAGTAAGTCACATATCTTACTTGGTTAAAAAAAAAGGGTGAGGTAAGGGGAACAGGAGGCAAAAGAAAAATAATAAAAAGATTTCACATGAATGGACAGTCCGGTAAAGGGTAAAAATCCAAAAATGGTAAAATCCAAAACGGTCGAATTTAAAATTTCAATCCAATGGGTAAATTCCAAATGGTTCAAAATAATCCAAAAGGCAGAGTTCCTTGGAAAAAAGCGCAAATAGAATGAATTCCAAATCATTAAAAGAAAAGTACTGGAGAGAATATTTAAAAACACGTCTGTCATGGCTGGATGAATAAAAAAAATTAAGGTTTAAAAAAATATATATATATAATAAAACTTTCACTGCAGTTTCATCAAATACTTTTGTATGCAAAATCTGATCCTGCATTTTGCTAATTCCTACCCTCTGATGAGAAGGAAAGTATTTCTTCGAAACTTCGATGATCAAGGACTATCCACTTATTAAGTGTTTCGTTTTCAGATTAAATATGTTTTTAATTTTTTAGCTATGGCATAAGGGCCTACTTCACAAGATTTCCAGCTACGGTATAACTGGAAATGTTTCCACAATCATTAAATCATTTCTCTCTGATAGGCTCATAAGAGTAGTGGTCGATGGGCAAAAATCAGAGGCCTGCAGTATTAATGCTGGAGTCCAAAAGGGTCAATCCTTGGCCCAACTTTCTTCCTGATCTACATAAATGACTTCCCTACACACATACTTAAATCATTCGTTGACATCTATGCTGATGACACGACCATCTACGGCAACACATCAAAGGCTGTAAATGACAAAGTTCTCTCTGATTCTCTCTACTCTGATCTCGAGCGCGTAGTTCAGTGGGGGAAGACGTGGCTGGTTACCTTTAATGCATCTAAAACCAAACTTCTATCTTTACATCATACACGGTCCGGACCCCATCTGGCATCAATTGAAATAGATGGCTCTCGTCTAGGAGAAACCCCGTGTTTTGACAAGCTTCTGGGTTTGTCCTTTACTCCTGATCTGAAATTGAACACATACATCAAGTCTGATTCCAAGGTCGCTGGAAAGATGGTGGGATCCTTCTACCGCTTCAGAGGATATCTCACTACTGATGCAATTCTCTATCTATATAAAAGCCAAGTACGTCCAAGGATGGAATACTGCTGCCATATCTGGGCAGGAACTGCTACAAGCAGCCTATCCTTCCTTGAGAGAGTACAAAATAGACTTTTTGGCTTAGTGTGGAATACCCTGCAATCTCTCTCCCACAGAAGAGACGTTGCGAGCCTATCCTTGTTTTATCGTTATTTCCATGGCAGGTGCTCGTCTGAAGTCCAATCTCTGGTCTCCACTCGCCAATCTTTCACGAAAACACCCGTCTAGCTGAATCCACTGTGAAAAATTTCCCCCACTCTTTATCTGTGCCTAAATCAAAACGTTGATTCCATGAACAAAGCTTCTTTCTTAGAACTGCACGCCTGTGAACCTCTGTTTCGTCTACCTGCTTCCCACCGAACTATAACTTGCATGTCTTCAAGTCCAACGTTAACAAATTCCTAATGAACCGCCCCCTTAAGTAAACACTTCATCAAATCTCCACACTAACGCACTGTACTTGCAATAACCCTTATCCCTGAGTGGCTTCCGGGCCTTGATAAGTGGTGACCAGCTTGTAAAAAAAAACAACTCTTTTTCAAAGAGTTTTAATATGTTTTCAAAGTGTTTTAACATACTCTCATATATATATATATATATATATATATATATATATAAGCAAGTGAACTCGTTATTAAACGTTTGTTTAAAGATTTTCTCTCTCTCGTAAGTTTCAATCTCATATAATTGAAATGACCTATGCATTAAATGAATTTGACGCCGGGCGTAATAAAAGTGAGGCCATATTTTAATGTTAATAATCGTTCTTTTATGAAGAACTGGATTCCGAAATATTAGAATTTTCAGGTCTCAGCCAGTCAGAATGGATGAATTTTGGCGAGGGAGTCTTTATTATTTATGCATTAGAAATTGAAAAGATTATTTCAGTTCTATGCATGTATCAGTCAGTTACGGTCTGTATAATCACCACATCTGTGGACCGTATGGAAGTCCTTCCCGTGAAAACTGATGGCAGCGATAGGGCTTAATATTAGAGAGAAAAATGATAGTGCAATTGTGATGGCGTGCTCGTCGTATTTTATTCTGACGATTGTATGTTTCTGAAATGGTGTTCAAAAGCTACATAATAGTGGCTATTAGTCTATATGTCTTGAATCTTTATGCAGCATCTGTTGTGGCAAACCTACAGTACTTTTGTAATACGATAACTTCAAGAATATATATATATATATATATATATATATATATATATATATATATATATATATATATATATATATATATATATATATAGGGAGTTTGAATGCAAAACGCGATTAATCCAAGTTGTTGAAATGTTGAAATTAAGATTTAAAATTTCGAATAAACAGAGTGACGTCAGCTAGAATCAAAACAAAATGCTTTGGTGCTCCAATTTTAGTTGGTATTTATTTCATTCGTGTAATTACCCTTGCATCTACAGACAGTACCTTGCAAAACGGTATACATTTATCCACTTTGGAGATGATTATGTTTAATCCTGCGCATGTGAAAACCCCTTAACAGCTATGTAGATATATGTTTGGTAGGACCCTATTCACATATACCGATAAAGTTACCCATATATATATATATATATATATATATATATATATATATATATATATATATATATATATATATAAATGAAAATATATGTGTGTGTATGTGTGTCTGTGTTAATTTACTTACTACATAACTCTGTCAATTTTTAGTTTAGAGACTCGAGTATTGAGATTTGGAAAAATCTTTTTAATCGGTTTTCGCAAGAAATTTGGCTGTCAAGTCGTCAAAGTTCAAACTCCTCCGCCAATTTTGGGTCTAAACACTTGTCATTTAAAATGTATGTTACTTGGACATAGATCAAGTTTAATAATTTAATTTGTGCCAAAAACATAAATGTTATGGGGTCAAAATTGGGGTAAAATAAAATAAAAAAAAGATTGAGCTCAGCGGTCTCTACAAAATTAATCAGTGAATTTCTGGTCTAAACATTTTAAATTTTACATAAAGGGTATTCAGATATAAAGCAAGCTTTTTAATCGGTTTGGGTCGAGAATTTGAGCTGCCAAGGGGTCAAAGTTCGAAAGATTTGACCTTTTCGGTGTCTAGCAGACTACTCCGCCAATTTTGGGGTCTAAATATTCGAAAATTATAGAGGAGGGGTATTCAGACGCGCGGCAAGCATTTTAATCAGCTTTGGGGTGAAAATTGGGCTGCTAAAAGGTCACAATTGAAAGAGCTGAACTTTGCAGATTCTACCAAATTCTTCTGCTAAGTGTGGATCTAAAGACTTGAAATTTTAAATGTAGATAACTAGGACAAGGGTAAAACTTCGCATTTTGATTTGAGACCAAAATAATAAATGTTAAGGTGTCAAAGTTGGGGTCGAATTAAAAGAAAAGTCACCTCTGCGCTATATACGAAATTACTCAGACAAATTTTGGTCTAAACATTTGAAGTGTATTTACACGTAGGGCAAGTTCGTAACAGTACATAGGGCCCGGGCAAAGCCGCGTTGAACTGCTAGTATATTAATATACGTTTAAACAAACATTGTTAAAAGCCAATGGAGAGTCTATGTTTGTTTGTGTTTTTCAATATTTCTCATAACTTTTTTAATGTGTACTCCAAAGAATTTATATATAGATTGCAGTTGTAGTTCGAACTAGATGCGGTAGTATTTTATTCTTTATAAGAATTCGCCAAGGTTATATATATATATATATATATATATATATATATATATATATATATATATATATATATATATATATATATATAACACCGTTTCGAGAATATTTGCAATTCATCATCCGAGGAATAATGAATAATAACACGATCGTAATTATTCAGATTCCCGATTTTACGATGTATTTTATGCTACATGTTCTTTCAAATTCGCTTACAATTATATATTTTCGTATAGCATGACATCTTATAAATAGATATCTGTGGTATAGTGTCACAAACAACTAATTATCAAATAGTATGAAAATCGTTCTTTGAACGTCTTTAAAACAAAGACAATGTTACATGTGATTTTCTATTGAACAGTTTGTACTAAACCACAGCAAAGATTGTTTACTCCGCGCATTTTAATGCAAGGGAGGAACGCAGTAACAAAAAGTCATTGTAGAATGTATTGCCGAATAAGGAAAAGAAGCCGAAGAAAGTAATAGAGAAATCACAGATAATACGTGGATATACAGAATGTGTCAATACCAAATGTTATTTTGCTGAAACCGGACATTCAAGGCGCAAATGTCTTCAAAAAATCAATTCAAGAACTAATCTCGAAATGGATGTGTATACCACACTATTTTCCTGAAAGCAAGTCACACAATCTCAAACTATTTATCTGCATACGTTAGAAGCCAGTTTCTCTATCGATAGAATTGTATAAACCTCACGAAATATGGTTTTATAATAAAGCGATCGGCAATTATTTGTATGCACCTACACTTATTAAATCAAGTGAAACTGTATTAGTTGGGACAATATCTATAGGGGGATTATGTAGGGAGCTTAGCATTGAGATGTCTGTTCACAAGAAATATGATATCTTTCCTGTTAATACGGTCGGATAAACAATAGACCAGGAGGCAATTCGAAAGTTTAGCATTTCTAGAGAGAAATAACTATTAGAGTTATAGATTTCGCGGAATCCAGAAACTTCTGAATTGAAGGGTAAAATTTTGTTGACTGTCGGTTTACTCGATAGTATTTCCGCCCAGTTGGCACAAGTGCGATTAATCCACCAATCAGGTTCCATAAAAGTACTTGTAAAACAGGAACAGAGATCGAACATTGCAGCGATGTTACAGGGGGTTAGAGTCGGTTGATAGCGTGGGAAGTATTAGATTAGAGATTCGTTTTGAACCTTGTTTACGAGGAAGAAACTAATAAGAGATGCATCAACGTAGATGTGGAAATAATAAAACGATCATGATCAAATGGTAGTCTTGTAGATATACTGGATTCTCTTACGCGTGAATGATTTTCTAACACAGTAAGGTTATTCACTTAATTTTTACAACCTTGCCAACACTTCAATTGTTCCAATTCAAGTTGAATGTAAATGTTAAGCAGAGGTGTTTGGATAAACAACTCTCGTGTAGCGTTTCTCTTTGTCACTAGAATTAAACAATGGCGAGTCACGAACAAGTTGTCAGAGTGCGCGTCAAAATTAAACATGTATTATTCATCATCCCTTTGAGATGATCAGTTCATCCCAGTTCTTCCAACAGACTAACATACATATTTACTATAACTGTATACTAATCACATATTTACAAAGCTGTATATTTAATAGAGCGTTTAAAATGACTTCACATTGAATACACTGTATGTAAATAGAGGATGGAACGATAAAATTGTCGCCATATAAAGAGACGACATGATTCCATTTCCGTTTCATGAAAACCGGATTTTCGTTTTGCAGACTACCAATCTCAAAAGTGGCAGGAACCTTCTATCATGTCTGAGAGTGACACATTGTTTTAGGAACAAGATCGGAAATGCGCCGTTGTACAATTTATGTTCGCTACCGATTACAGTAATTACAACAGGACCATTGCCAGCACCATGGAATTGGATTGCTTGATTGCCAGGAATAGCAGGAACATTCTCAGGGTGATGTAAACAAGGTTTCCTACCATTGTTATGGTATTTGGTGTGGTTTCATGTAAAGGTCACATCATTCCACCTCATATCTTCGAAGTGGGCTTGAAAGTCAACACCAAAGTGAACCTGAATGTGCTGAAGAGTGTGTGGCACTTTATCCTAGTGCCACGATTGCTAACACATTCTACAGCATAGCTTTGTAACGATACAAAGAAATGCATTCCCAGAATTTCTATTCTAGATCGATCTCTTTCTGTTCGGACCGTCACGCGGTGAGTACGCATATTTCCGTCTCTCCTTAAATGGGGGTGGGGAACATCCCCTCCCACAACTCTAGTTAGGGTAGGTTATTTAGTTTTGAAGAGCCTATTTCTTAGGTTTAATTGTAAACATTAATTATAATTTGTATATTGTATAGTAATATATTTTTGTAAAATAAATAGTTAACATTATACAATATATATTACAATTGTGTCGCGTGTCGTTTTTTTGTGTCTGCCATACATGCCTTTATTGAAGAATAAGGCGGCCCTGAGGAAAAGGAAGATTCCAACCGGAATGCTATCCAAGGTCAAGACGTTTCTTGGGAGAAGAAAGAGCCACCCAGTCATATCCAACATCTACTGTATGCTTTGTCTATTGATACTCAGGCCCTAATGACTGGCCCATCGTCACGTCATCATGGAACCGTGTCTAAAACGATTAGTGTAATAGGTGAAGCCAGTCACATGCCAGTGACCGGCCGATCGTGTTATAAATGGTGGCGTGACGAGGATATATTCTTTTCTAGCATGGAAATAATTTCGACGCTGCCAGGTTTAAGTCGATTACGGCACGATCTGTTATAAATGTTGCCTTCCGACGAAAGATTGACTCTGAAAAAAAATCCACGGCATAAGCAAAAATAATAACCACTAAACGAATAAAAAAAATAAGGTCCACGGTTTATAAAAACTGAACGAACTGAAAATTTCAGGCAGAAGAAAAAAAGAACTTTAGACAATAAACGAACATCTAAAGGCACGGTTTAAAAGATATTTAAAACAAATTAAAAAAAAATGGCAGACCAATACACATGTGCGCACAAACGCAAACAGAAAAAACGCACTCAAAAAAATTGAAACCTGAAAAAAATAGTTTTGCACCAATAAACAACATATCGATTTAAAATAAAAGTATTGAAAAATAACCCTTCGATTAAAAAAAAGGTAGAAATGTGTCTCTCTACACAAAGGAAAAATGTCTATCTAGTAAATGCAAAGAGATATCTCTCTCTCAAGATATATATATATATATATATATATATATATGTATGTTTATTCATATGCATATTTGTGTTACGTGAAATAAAGAGAAAAATACATACAAACACGATGCTCGAAAAATAAATTTAAAAGAAAGGCAAAAAGAAAAACATTTTTAATCTGATTTGTTTTTTATTTCAGGTTTAAAAAATATGGGACTTTTGATGATTGTTTTTGTACTTTGACTTTTTCAGTACAGATTTGAAAAAGAACTCTCGTTTCGACACTTATATCCATGTACAGTTGATTCTAGCTTGATTCGTCTGTTTAGAAAAAGGAAAGAAGAAAATGTGATTAGTAAAAATTTGGATTAGATAATATGAAAGCTTTGTGTGAGAATGCCTTTTACAAAATTGATCAAAATAAGATTATTTTCTATTTTTGTTATTTTTTAAACGCGTAGAAATGGTTAAATTCACCAACTCTGTCAATCATATTTTTTAAAACAATGACGCACATGGAAATAAATGAATTCGGTGTCACCATTGTGTGATGTAATGATGCCATTAGTGAGGTGGTACCGCTCTGCTATCCCCCTCTCTCTCTCTCTCCCTCCCTCCCATTCTTTACCCTTTAACGTTTTTGAGGACGATAGAATTTTTTAGTTATTATGTAACTAGAGGTGGGAAGTTAGTGAAGGCTTTCTGTCCCCCATATTCTCTCTCTCTCTCTCTCTCTCTCTTCTCTTGCGTTTTAGTGGTTGTATAAGTAAACCCCCACAGCGGATTGCAAGAGAGCATATAATAACGAAATAACTTGGATTTTTAAAAAAATTACCAAGTTTAAAGAACAAAATTACTTAAGTCTTCTTTAAATTACATTAAATGATGTCTTCAATTGTTTTTTTTTTATTAAAAATAAAAAAGAGAGACAATTATTCAAACATAACACTTAAAGTACTTTTCTGAAATCTTCAAATCTTTGCAAAAGCCAACTGTTACATGATTACCTTAATTTTTTAAGAGTTCTCTGAAATTTTCATAGTTTTTTTAAAAAATTATGCTATTACATTTCGAATATTCTCTGAATTTTTTTATAATTTCTAAAGAAATATTATTTGACTAACGAAAGAAATTTTCCTGAATTCAAGATGATTTTTAAGGAAGAATTATTCGAGCGAATTCTGTAATCGAAGGTTTGTTTGAAATTGGACCGTATGATAGGGGTCACTAAAATGTTGACTGGGGAGTATTTACGAAAAATTGAATTAATTCTTAAGAAGAAAAAATTCCTCAATCTGGAAAGATCTCTCTTTTATTGAAACTTTAATTTCCTCAAGCTGTTCAGTTATGCAGAACTGGTCATTAACTAATATAGCTCCCAGGTATGGCGGGAGTTGATTAATTCGAAGTGATCTTTTAGGAAGAGAGTTGGTTTTAAATAATATACTAATTACTTTGAAAAAGGGTTATTTAACGTGAAGGGTTTCTGAATTCGAAATGACCCTAATAATCGTATATAAGAAGAAATTGGCTTTAAGAATAAATTAAATAACTTAAGATGTAGACTGAATTTTAAAAATGATAATTACGAAATGAAAAAAATTGGGATGTCTCTGAATCTCATTGTAAAAGGTAAATTGATTCAAAATGAATTTTCTATGATCTTTTAGGTAAAATTGATTTTAACGATGAACCATATACTTGAAATAATTTTTACATTTTCGAATGAAATTTGAATGATCTTTTGTAAAGAAAGTTGTTTTGAAAAAAAAACACATACTTTTAAATGTACCCTGAAATTTGGGAAAAAGTTAATTATGAATGAAATAACCTAAAATGCATTTGCATTGTGTAAACAAATACTAATTGTGACCGAGGTGCTCTGAAATGATTTTTTAAGTGTTTTTTAAGAAGAAAAATGTTAACACCCTATTTCATTGATTTAATGTGTATCCAGGTTTCTGAATCGTTTATTTGGTGAATTTATTTTTTGCCCTATTCGGGTATTCTAACTCATGGACGTTGAGTTCCCTTCTTAAATTAATCCTTGAATAATATTATTGTAATTAGAGAAAAACTGAATAATTAACAAATACTCCGTGGTGGATAGTTTCTATTAGTCGTTCAGCGGCAGAAGCCTTGCTCTAACAGAATTAAATTGGATTAGGACCTCTGAAGACCGAGGGTTAACTAAATCCATATAGGTCGGCGTTATCATGCCACGTAACCTCAACTTATAAAAATACATTATATTGGTTGCTGAAGAGAGCGTAAATCCAGAAACTGAAATAATGTTATAAGTTGATGCAGAATACATTTTTAAAAAACGTATAGATCGGCGTGATGAACTCACGTAAACTCCGGCTTGGTTAAAATATATTATCCTTATTGCTGAAAAGAGCGTTAATCAAGTTACTGAAATAATATTATAAGTTGATGTAGAATAAATTTAAAAAAAAAAACTCCGGCTTGCTAAAATATGTATAGGTCGGCGAGATGAAACTCTGGCTTGATTAAAATATATTATACTGGTTGCTTAAGAGAGCGTAAATCCAGTAACTGAAATCATGAGAACCTGAGGGTGTAAGGTATATTATGCTAGGAGGTTGGAATACCTCCATCATTTTTTTTCACTGCCTCGATAGAGGGCGAGGATGATTACCCTCTCTGGTATTTGAAGCAGTCTACCAGTCTACCAGGGGCCTGGCGGAAAAAATAAATTGCTTCACTGAGTTCCTAACGGAACGAAGAGCATGGCGATATTGATCGCTGACGGCCGGTAGACACACCATCCACGGAAAATTAGGGACTTCTGAAATTTATGAATACTCATAAATTTCATGTTGAATAGGGAGGGATGTGGCACTTTATCTCAGTGTCACGGTTGCTTACACACTCTACAGCATGGCCGAGTGGTGATTTGGCCAAAAGCGTACAGATACAAAGAAATGCATTCCCAGAATTCCCTTTCCTCTTTCTGTCCGGACCGTCATGAGGTGAGCACGCATATTTCTATCTCTCCATAAATGGCGGGAGCACCTCCTTCCTCAACACTAGTTAGGGTAGCTTAGTTAGTTTTGAAGAGCCTATTGCCTAGGTTTAATTGTAAAAATTAATTATAATTTGTATGTTGTATTGTAAGATATTTTTTGTAAAAAAATAGTTGACATTATATAATGTATATTACAATTGTGTCGCGTGTCGTTTTTCTGTGTCTGCCATACATGCCTTCATTAAAGAATGAGGCGGCCCTGAGGAAAAGGAAGATCCTAATCCGAATGCTACCAAAGGTCAAGACGTTTCCCGGGTTCAAAGAGACACAGACTTTAATTTAGGAGTGCTACGACTCTGTACCTTTCGCGTAAATATTTCGTTTGGCTATATGCCGATAACATCACTAACATGACCTCCAATAACACCAAAGCCAGTCTAATCGCCTTCATCCGCCGTGTAAATCACCCATGCTCAGGTGCATGCCATTATAAGAAAGCTTGAAACTGCAAAAGCATGTGGACCTGATCTCATACCGGCTGTGATATTAAAAGTACGTCGCCGAAGTAGCTCCAGTCTCTCCAAACTTTACAACAAATGCCTTAATGAATCTTTCTTTCCTGCCTGCTGGAAAAACTTCTTCTGTAGTGCCAGTTTTCAAGAATTCAGGCTAAAGAACTGACTCCGTAAATTATCGCCCCATTAGCCTCCTCCCACTTTTCACCAAAATATTTGAGACCATAATTAACCAATCACTAGTCCATCACCTTACAGATGCTAAACTTCTGACTGAGAAACAATATGGATTTAGGCAAGCCCGTTTAACAGCAGAATCCTAACTGTAATCTCAGAAGGTATATACCAGTCTCTGGACAAAGCGGTGGAGGGTAGAGCGGTAGCTCTAGATATATCTAAGGCTTTTGACAGGGTATGGCATGAGGGTCTTCTAAAAAAAAATCAGATCATACGGCATCACTGGAAGAATACATAACATAATTAGATCCTTCTTGGATGAGACAACAATCCAGGTTGTCCTTGACGGTCGTACATCTAAATAATCTAATATAAATGCGGGAGTGCCTTGGACCTCTGCTATTCTTAATATTCATAAATGACTTCCCTGGCAAAATTGTCTGTGAAATGGGTATGTATGCTGACGACACCATGCTCTATAACAGACACGACAGGAAAACATATGAACACATATCTAAAGAAATGCCAGAAACACTAGAGGACGACCTCCGATCCGTAGTGGAATGGGGACAAAAATAGATGATCACCTTCAATGTTGCCAAGACTAAACTTGTTTCCTTCATTAATTACAAGAACCCTTTCCCACCGCCAATAGCAATGGCCAATCACTCTTTATCTGAAAGTACCTCTTTTAAACTCCTTGGCCTAACGTTCACAGGAAACATGAGTTGGAACAATTACATTGAGAACATTGCCAGGGCGGCTCCGCAGAAGGTGGGTTCTCTCTAACGTGCTAGAAAGATACTAACGCCTCAAAGTATCCTATACCTCTATAAGAAAACCATTCTCCCATGCATGGAGTATTGTTGTCATTTTTGGACTGGTGCATCTGTCACTAGTCTCTCGCTCCTAGACAAGGTTCAAAAGTGAGTCGCCAATCTGATAGGTCCTGAACTGTTAGCTAAACTTCAGCCTCTGTCCAGTCGACGAAATGTTGTATCCCTCTGCCTGTTCTACAAGTACTTTAAAACAGTGAATTATCTGACGACTGCAAGCACTTGTGCCCCCTCGACGTAAATACCTCCGACAAACCTAATACGCAGCTAAATCCCACCCCTTCACAATTAAATCCCTAGATGCAGGAGAGCCTTGTACTCCAGTAGTGTCTTCCCCAGAACAGCTAGACTTTGGAATTCCCTTCCGGGTCCCTGCTTCCCCGACTGCACTGACATGCAGAAGTTCAAGTGCAACGTGAATCGACATCTTGCAGGCCAACTTCCTACACAGTACCCCTGATGCTTATGTCCCCGATAGTAGCCGCCTACAACAAAGTGGCAATGTGCCTTGTTTGGGGTGAAAATGTAATAATTTTTTTTTTTTTTAATTGCTGAGATCCCGCCAGTGCTGGCAGAAAAGGAAAACTCCCAGTTCCGCACCCCTATAAAAGCGGTGATTTAGGCTGGCAGGGGCTACCTTGAATAGATGGCAGTTTTACTACATAATCAAATTACCTGAACTGATTTTTCTTAGAAAAAGTTTTTTAAAAAATATAATAAATGCTGTAAAAAATGTAGTGTTTTTTTTATTTAGGATGATACTTTTATTGTTCCACGTGTATATGATTATTTTATTTGTCTTCTGTCCAGGGGGTATGATACAAAAGCTAATGTGGGTTTGATGAAAGTGTTCTTATTAAATCAAATTCATTGCGCCAAAGTTTTGAAGGATTACAGATTTTATGCCTTCAAAAAGTGTGGTGTAACGTTTATGCGACTAATATGTTGGCAACTCTTGCAAAATGGATACTTTTCAAACGCCCAAAATTTAAGATGAATCAAAATATAACTTACCGCGAAACAACGATTCTTTTTTATAATTCCAAAAATGGTAAAACTCGCTACAGAACATGCATATTCATTTTAGAGAAGGATGTTCAAAAATATTCTTACTGCTTGTTGGGATTTACGACATTTTTATGTTACATTTCTGCACCTTTATTGCACATGTCAGGATCGTCTGCTCGTCCGTATTTACGGCTTGATTTCGACACTGGCCTTAGTATCAATCATATGGTGTGGGTCGCATTTGAAACAAAGAGCTTTCCTTTTCAAATAAACCTATAACTGAAATTTAAAAGAAATAAATCAATATTTTAGTTTCTGTCTTGTACCAAACGACAGGTTTTCAGTGAAGACGACATACATGTCTAACCGAACAACCCACGTAATTTTTTCTACAATCAATGAAACCGCGAAATGTTCCAAAAGGTTCTTTCTGGTTGTTGAGATTTACGACATTTTAATGTTGCATTTGTGCGTCCTCATTGCACATGTCGGGATTGTCTGATTTTTGTTCTCGTCCGTTTTTAACGCTAAACGAACCCAATGCAACAGACCAATACACTTTATTTTTCTTACAATCCGACACAACAAACAATTCCAGTCTAATAAAATCGTTGTGTATACTGTGCACCAACCTTTTGGAACATTTCGCGATTTCATAACCTCAGACTAATCATGTTTCGACGTATTACTCATAACTATCGAAATCGAATACTTCTTGTCAATAAAGTAACAATTTCCTATCAAAACAAGTATCTTACATGCCATTTTACACCCAACAACTTGTGAAATGCTTTAGACGTGCGAACATGTGACCAAAATGTAATTTGAAGTTAACTTTTCATTTAATGATTTAAATTCTAACGTTTCAATTTAAATACAGCATAAAATGAATTAGATATTGTTATTTATAAATCTAAAGTTTATATTATTTATTTGAAGTTGCGTTTTCACTTAACCTTATTTACCTTTTCTAATTTAAAATTTTAGATATTCAATTTGATGTTGAGCTCATAAATAATTTGATAGTTATTACGTTTATTTAAAATTGAACATTTGATATATGAAGTTAATGTTGTTTAATTGTACGTTGAATGGAATTTTAAAGCAAGATTTTTTTGAATACAAGTCAAATTATTAAATAATTTGCAGTTGAATAATTTTTCATTTGATTTTGTTCGTGTATCGTTGTTTATTTTATTTTATTTGTTATTGAAGATAAAATAAACATTTACACTTTAAATTAAAGTGTAAATGTTTACTTGAATTTCAAGAATTACTGAAAACTTAATTTAAGTTTTCAGTAATTTCATTTGCTTTATCTTAATTTCAAGATGAGCTGACAAAAGTTCATTGTAATAAATTAATTCTTTTCTTCTAAATTTATTATCTAAGTGGGTACTACTTAACCACAAGTTCAGCTTTCAATTAATTTTGCGTCGGGTACTTAATTTAAAAATGATGTGTGATTTTTTTTTAATTTCGTGTTGATCTTTTTTTTTAATTGAAGTAAAGTTTTTAAATAATTTGATGTTGGTATGAGTTATATCTTAAGTGTTGTTTATATCCTATTTAATATGAAAGGTACACTGAATTCTCAATTGGAGTTCAAAGATATGGAATTGGGGGTCATATATTTGAGTTACTATGTAGAAACAATTGATGAAATAAATGATGTTCCTATTTTCAATGGCTCCCCACGGGACAGAGTTAGACACCAGGGTCGTTTTTTAACGCGGAGAAAAGGAACAAAAATAAAAATTGTCTCAGTCGCCACTGACAGAGAACAAGAAATTGAAGTGCAGCATCTGAAGAACAGATACTACACTTTGATAAATGATGTTTACATACTTAATTTCATATATGAATAAGAGAAGTGTTATGGTTCATTGATCAACATTTTATTGTAACGCGTTATTGTGATAAAATATTATTTTTGTGTATAAAGCACTTAAAGGTATGTAAACTTTCAGTTCTTTAACGTCATATGTTATCACGCTCTTGATATGCATTTATCGACGTTAGACAAGCTGCAGAAAAGACGCCTTATGTATGACTTACACCGTTTTTACGAGTCGATTTATGGTCGATGTATGAAACACAACGTCTCTTCGAATTCTCGTAGTTAACCTCTTAAACTATTAAAGACGCGGAAAATGTATATATAACTTGTATCGACATTTGTGGACATTTACATTGCATAATAATTGTGTTCCTGCAATTAAATATTATTTTCATCGCTCTTACTTATAAAGATGGGCTGGACACTGTATAATCCATTTACTATATATGAATAGATTGGATTTAAATGTCAATGCATATCTGTTACAGATTTAGCTTATTCTTCCTGATAAAGCCCACGTAACAACTGGGCGAAACGTTGAGGTTTACGTCTTCTGCTTTTACATTTTAATTGCTAATACTATATGTATGTAAACAAAACGATTATCATGTTTATCAACAAGCAATAGTCAAACAGTTACTCAGCCTATTATATCTTGACTCATTTGACGAGCCAGAATATAGCGAAATTCCAGCTGTTATTAATTGCTCGTTAATTAAATGAAATTAAACTGTTATTAATTGGTCGTTTCAACCCATGGAAGTGTTAAGCTCAAATCAATGGAGTAAAAGTAGCAACTGTCTGTGCGCTATACTTCTGTGACTATTTAGTTAAACCTTTCTCGAATTGGCATGCATTCACTGTTTACTGTTGCAGTGTTAATCATCTGCAATTCCTCAGATTAACAAATACATGTCGCCACACGGAAATCATGAGGCACGATCTGCGTAAGCTCACTGCAGAAGTTTGATTAGCTTTAAAGATTAGCACTAGCAGTGAGTGCACGTCTACGGATAAGTTCTTTTTAAATGGCATTAAAAGTCTACTATTTAAAAATGCGTGTTATTTTATCTTCTCAAAATTGATATGTTATATTATTCCTACTCATATAACTGATATATAACCGTGCCTATGTACGTCTTGCTTTAACGTGTATGTGGGTGTGTTCTAATACGGCCTCGAAGTGATCGTCTCTTCCAACTTGTCCGCGTACATCTGTTGCCATTTCATTTAAAACAAGTTTTATATACAATTTATATACATTTATACAATCGAGTGTTTATACACGCGATCAAGCTCGTTTAAGGACCCTAAAGTTGTGTATCTACTTGCTATAGTTCTTAACTGTGCGTGGGTGTGCATATATAGGCGTTAGAATTCACTATACCTTTTTTGTTATCTCTTGCCTTCTTGGGTGCGTTTCTTCCTGTCACTGGCCAATGATTTGTAAATAGCATTAAAGACGAAAACACGACACCGATTTTTGGCAAGAATCTCTATATTTCGCTACGAATGAACTCGGGAACTCATTGAATTGTTTACTCAAGCGTTTTTCATTTCCATCGACGCATCTTTCCTTGATCCTTCTCGGCCGTGGAGCGTTTGCCATATAGTTTCCGCTAACCGTGTTTGAAGGCACCTTTTGCCCTCCAATAATTGTGCCATTTTGCAACTCGTCGAACTTCTCTGCAACCTCTTTCTCACAAAAGAGATGTTGCGAGTTTGTCTCTGCTTTATTGTTATTTTCATGATAAGTGCTCGACTAAGCTCCAATCTACGGTCCCCCCACGCCAAACTTTCACAAGAAACATCCGTCTAGCAGAAAACACTATAAATAATTTCTCCCACTCTTTATCTCTGCCTAAACATAAACATAGATTCCATGAACAAAGTTTCTTTCTTAGAACTGCACGCCTATGGAATTGTCTTCCGTTTTCCTGCTTTCCAGCTGACTACAATGTGGTTGTCTACAATTCTAACGTAAACAAGTTTTTGATGAGCCGTTCCATATAAGTTAACAAATTTACCGAATTTCCATTGCTGACGATTTCTATATTGTCCAACTGTCTACTGTACACGCTTTAACCCTTATCCTCGAGAGGCCTCTTGACCTTGATAAGTGGAGATGTCTATGGTAAAAAGGACAGCCGAGTGGCTCAATTCTCGTGTTCAACTATGCAGGACGACCTCTGATCCAAGGTTAAGGCATTAACCTGCAAATGAAACATAAGACCAAGAACAAAACCTTTCCCAAATGCGGGGAGAAAGAAACCCTCCATCGACTATGCGTGTGCCAAAAACAACATCTTAAAAATCTAAACGCTAACAAAAAAATAAATAAATAAATAAAGTATACGCTAATCACTTTCGAAAAATGAACTGCCGACGGTAACAGACTAAATTAATCTTTGATTTTTATCTTGCTGAACCCTTATGTTAAAATGACTTTTGTCAAAATTCCTTTTTGTTGTATTTATTAAGAAACTAGCGGGGGTACCCGGCGTTGCCCGAGTGTTTGTTTCCGGGACGGGGGGGAGTTTTAAAAAATGTTATGGTAAGTAAGTAGGAAGGATCAAACCCGGAGTCATGAGTAAAAGTAGGAAAATAAAGTGTGAAAAAAAACAACAAAAAAAAACATCTGCAACGTTAACAGTTCGGCCACCAAGAAAAGTCCATTCCAGTTGTTTAGGAAAAAAAAACGACTACGGTAGGTCGGCGCGAACGTGAAAATATAATGTGAATTATCCAGCACGCTTACCACTACGCCACAGAGCACTGCAGCTTAGTTTAGTGATTTTAAATAACTTCACATGAAAGAACTACGAAGCCAAACCGGTGTTCTCTTCTCAATTGTTCCTTGTGAACGATCCCCAAACGGTGTTAAGTGGTGGCAGGGGGAGGAGGAATTTATTAGAGAGAAAATATTTTACCACTTCCATTGATCTTAACCGATTTTGGCCGTGACTTCGCAGCAGAAAAAGTATAGAAATCTAAGATTATCGAGGAATTCGGTGTTCTCTTCTCAATTGTTCCTTGTGAACGATCCCCAAACGGTGTTAAGTGGTGGCAGGGGGAGGAGGAATTTATTAGAGAGAAAATATTTTACCACTTCCATTGATCTTAACCGATTTTGGCCGTGACTTCCCAGCAGAAAAAGTATAGAAATCTAAGATTATCGAGGAATTTGAGAAATAATAAGCCTATAACACACCTCAGATATTGTTCTGCCGTTTGTGCATATTATATTTGCATGAAATATCTTGATTTTTAATCCTATCAATGTCAAAATCAGACGGGAAAAAATGAGTTCATTTTATTTATATAGAATAGATAGAAGAAGATAGAAGAAGAAGAAGATAATATAGAGAAGAGAAGATAGATAGAAAAGAGAAGAGATTATTCTGCAATATCTATTAATCCATATAATTTTTAGAATATATTAGGTCAACAATACGAAAAGCCTTCCCCTAAACAAAGTTTACAAACAATGTTACATACATAAACATTTTCCCGATAGAAATTACATTAACAAAACACAATTATAAACAACAAAAATCGATTCCTAACGACTGTTCAACATAACCTTTTTCCTAGCAATTAACACTAAATTGTAACTTGCAAAACAACAAAAGTAGACTTGACTAAATTCTCTTATAAAACAAAGCCCAAATGGTAAAAAGAAAATCATTTAAAACGCACGGAATATGCTCAAATTCGTCTAAAACAACTATTTCTACGTCGCGTATGTAATGAACAATTAAAACAAGTCGTGTATTCCAACTTGCTTGTTTCTTTCTTTTTTCTTTCCTTTTATTTGTTTATCTATCTGAAATTCTTTTACGAAAAATCGCCCCCTTTTTTGTGTTTCTTCCCTAATCTAGAACACATGTAGTTATTATTTCTGCCCTTTTTTATTCGCTGCACTAATCCATAATTTAAATCCAAATTCAAACACAGTTGACACAAAATTTAGGACAGACAAACCTTTTATTTCATATTTTTTCACTCTCCACGCGCGACATATCTTTACGTTTTCCTAAATAAAACAATTTATTTATTTTAAATTTCAACACACTTTTACGCGCTAATCTTTTTTATTTTGTGAATGTAAAATACACAGCAATCCTTTGTTTCACTCTGTGTATCGAGTTTTTGTATAAACTGTGTGTATATATATACGGTTATTTTCCATTTTACTACAATTCTATTCTTATATTACATACGCGTTTTCACATTCCATTATTGAAATCACTTGTAGATTGTTTGTTTTATTTTATTTATTTTTTTCTGTGACGATTTTTATTCTCTTATTTTTTTTTCGTTTGTTTGATTGCGTGTGCACTATTTTCTTTACCGATCGCTGTCTTTTTTCCTCCTCGTGGTCAACTCAAGCACGATATTTTTTCATCTCTTGGCGGCACGCATGAATCGGACACCAATTCGTGATATGTTATGATTTTTCTGCTAATATATAAAATGCCTATGTGCTTCTTGCCCTACTGTGTGTCTGAGTGTGTTTTAATACGACCTCTATGTGATCGTCCCTTCGAACTCGTTTTCGTGCATTAGTTCCGATTTCATAATATACAAGTCATACAGTTGATATATATTTATGAAGTCGTGCGTGTATACACGTAGTCGAGCTACTTTAAGGACACTTAAGTTGTGTATTTACTTCCTGTAGTTCTAAACTGTGCGTGTGTGTGTGTGTGTGTGTGTGTGTGTGTGTGTGTGTGTGTGTGTGTGTGTGTGTGTGTGTGTGTGTGTGTGTGTGTGTGTGTGTGTGTGTGTGTGTGCATATATACGCGTTCAGAGTTCATCATATATTTTAGACATCTCTTGTCTTCTTGGATACGTTTCTTCCCGTCACTGGTGAATGATCTGTAAAGAGCATTCAGGACGAAAACACGCCACCGATTTTCTGGCAAGGATCTCTATATTTCGTCTACGAGTGAACTCGGGGACCGTTTGCATTTCTGGATCAAACTTTCTTGGTTTCCATTGACGCATCTTTTCTCTGCCCCTCCTGGTCTCCAAACAAACTCGTTTGACTGTCGTCCAAACTTCGACTCTAATCCCAAACCCTCGTGTGAGGTTTTATTTATATCACGGTATATGTGTAGGGGATGGTAACCCCCCGTTAATCAGTCTGTAACCAAAATGCACCGTCCCACTTTCTAGTACGCAGGTACACGCTCTGTCAATGCAACTCTCTGTGTTTGATGTGTCACCGGCAACCTCTTGAACTTTCTGCAATTACACGACACAAGTGTTAGGTTTCATTTAGTAGTGTGTTAAGCGTGTTAGTGACACACAGCAAATTAATACAAGTAATTTCATATATATTCCCAAAAGCGTCAGGCCTTGATGGAGGGGAGACTAAAACTTGCTGCTATGGTTTCAAATGATCTGGCATAACGAACAAGTGGAGACTTCATTCTAAATAGTTCTCATATGTTATGTCTCCCCTCTTTTTAAAACATGATACGAGTATGTATATCTTCAGTATTAAATAATCTTTATACACAATGAAATTTACTTTATGTATGAAAACCAAAGGTGGGAGATATAACATATTAGAAATATTTGGAATCAAGTCTCCCATTGTAATTTCAAATCATCTTAAACCATAGAAGCAAATTTTAGTCAAGTTTTAGTCAACTCATTTGAAACAATAGGAGGAATATGTAGTCTCTCTTCTATCAAAACCCGATGTTTTGGTGAAATATAAGATATTTTTTAATTCAGACGCACAATTAAAAGAAAAAAGCACTATGATTGAAACATTGGTGAAGGTGTTTGTCTTTCCATCCTGAAAATATTCTTTAAAATGACCACTGCTACAGGTTTTCGAGAGTGCTAAAAACGAAAATAACGTTTAGAATTCCAGGAAACGATTAAATTAAAAAATATGAAAAAAAATCAAACACTTTTTTAAAGGTTGGGGATCAATTTTCTATATTAATTTAAGGTAAAATAGACACCCACTAAATAGCCATCTTTTGCTGGGGGGGGGAGGTGATCGTCTATTATTTTTTTTTACAGGGTGGTGTTTTTTTTTGTAATTATGCACTGGTAGATCAATACAAACCATAACTAAAAATATTGTTATGTATAGGTTCCTGGTTGTTCTTAAAACGAATATCGCATTTAAATGTTCTGAAATAAGTATTTTCTCGAGTATAAAGTATGTAATTATATATGTTATAAGTCGAGACCATTGTGGTACGCACAAAGAGCGCGCAAACTTTTACTGTATATCCGAAAAAATGTTATTTGCTGACAATTTAAATGCGATATTTGTTTTCACCACACCCGGAAACCTAAAGAAAATATGTTTTAGGAAGGTTGTGTTGCTCTATCGGGCAACAATAACAACACCCCTTAAAAATTAACAGACCTCGCAAAAACGTGGCCATAAAGTGGGTGCTTATTTTCCGTTAAATTAATATAGAAAATGAACATTTTTATGTCTGGAAAACGTGCCAACAATAGGCTCTGCGTGATGGATGATCCCCTTAACGTGCGACTTTATGGGCAAATGTCACATAGCCCACTATTAAAACCAGGTCATTACCTTTCCAACGAGTCATCATTTGTTAAAATCTGATCAATAATTTCTGAGAATATATATATACATATATATATATGTATATATACTAGCAAAAATACCCGTCGTTGACTGGGTTCAAGAACAGCCTACAGAAAATGGACTCTGATTTATAAAAGTATCATAGGTTATAAAAAGGAAGGGTTGTAAATTTGGGGGGTATCAAAACTAAAGCAAAATATGATGAAAGTAAAAATAAAATAGATAAACCCCATAATTTATTATACCATGCCTGTTCACACTGAAACACTTATCACAATATTCTGTGGATCTATATTAAAAAAACCTTGTCAAACCTTGTGACATATTTCCATTCTATGGAGGTCAGGCGCGAACGAACACCTCATAATTTTATTATACCATATTTCTTCAAACTGAAACATTATTATCAAAGTATACTTATGCAAATAGATATGAAAAGTCTTTATTAAAGCTTGTGCCTATTTCTATTCTATGGAGACCAGGCGCGAACGCAGACCCCACAATTTTCTTAAGACCTCCCTATTTAAGCTAAAACATACTTATCAAAGAATTATTATGTACATCTATATCAAAAACACGTGTAAACGTTTTTTTTTTCAATTTATAATTTTTTTTTCTCTATACTTTGTGGACAAGGCGCGGACGCAGACCCCACAATTTTAATGAATCATCGTTATGCCAGATCAAACATACCCATTCCTGTGTCTCGGTACATCTTCTATCATTATATGTGATCAGTTTTCTATAATATTCAACCATATAGGAGCGTATTAGTGACTAGACAGACACGCAGACGTTCAGCTTTATATTATTGAAGATATATATATTTTTCATTTATGAAAATATGATAGGTTATTAAAAGGAAAGGTTGTAAAGAGAGGTAGGATTAGGCAGGTAGTAAAGAGGCATAAGCCTGAAGTATCCTTGAGTGGATGAAACGCGGAATATTCAATGTAGCTTAATCGCCATATACATTTTATGAATGACTAACTAGCTCTACTTACGTATTGAAAAATTTTGAAGTAAATACTTAAAGTTTACGCATAAATGTATACTTTCGTACATTAATTGTATGTGAGTTAATGAAGTACCTATATTGATATATTTATACTCGTAGCCGAAGTGAATATTGAAATGTTCATATCTTTGGTTCTATGGGACGAAATTACATGAGGATTTCCAGGCGGTTCAAAGTTTTTGACAATTGCTAAAACAGAACCTATATTTTCAAACCTATACGCACCGATCTGCCTACATTGTATGTATATATATATATATATATATAGTGTCCTCGCAGGCTGCTTTAGATTTGCTGTTTGGTTGTCTCCCATTTGGCTTTGCCAGGCCATTAATAATAGGAGATTAGATACTAATAAAAATGCTTTTATAATTAAGACAAAAATTAAGATCTGGTCCAATTGTTCCGTCAACACTTAGACAAACAGAATACAGTGTTACATATTTAGTTTTCCTACGCGTGTTGTCGGAACGTGTTAAAAATCTGACAAAATAAAAAGGAGAACAAATCAAACACGTCAACAGAGCATCTATATTCGTAGATTCAATTTGATGGATCACTTTCCATTTATTTTTGTCCGTTTATTTTAATAAACCACATATTCAACGAGCAGCAGAGCCAACAAAAGTATGTATATTTTCTCAGAATATCTCTCTCTCTCTCTCTCTCTCTCTCTCTCTCTCTCTCTCTATATATATATATATATATATATATATATATATATATATATATATGTATATATGCATATATATATATAAATATAAATATATATATATAATTGATTTACACTATTTTTATAATATCGTACGGGGATGAAAATCGAAATATGATAATATAAAACTTCATGTCTAATATCGATGCAACAATACTGATCAAGCGCTGTCATGACATGTAGATTTTGAATCATATCAGCATACATACACATAAGTAGTAGAGTAACTGGTGATACACTGATGTGTAGACGATAATTTTCATTTCATTTAATTATCTATAGTTGCCCTCACAGAATAGACACATTCATCTAATCGCGTTTTTTTTTATTTTCAATGGATTCAGTACATGCAGAGTATTATTATTTTTTTTTTTAAAGTTAACCAACTCTGAGAAATACCTATATGTATGTATGTGCATAATCACGGTGGCACGCCTGTTCCCGCTGGTTCACCGAAGTTTAGTAAGTCACATATAACCTAGTCAGTACAAAATGGGTGACCATTCGGAATTCTCAGTTGCTGTATGCGCTCTCTGCTTATCTCGGCATTGTTTTCACTCTTCCTGGATTTCTCTTTGCCACTGAACTAGAACATTGCCGATTCAGGAGATGTTTACTTAAGGGTTGCGCAACCCTTGCTTCATAATTACACGCGCAGCTGCCCCATACAGGGGTATCGTTTTTCTTTCGAGATTAAACGGAAGCATCGATCGAAAGCTGCTATAAATAATTCTAACCTGCTATTCCACTAGTTATGCTCCTATGACCATTTGTGTCATACTTTGATCTAGAAGCATTTCTAAAAATCTGTGGACGTAATTCTTCTTTCTTTTATAAATCTTGAACAGTAGTTTCAGTGGAATGTCCTCAGTATTCTGTGGTAGCACTAGTTTCGCATACTGTTTTAAAATAATATTTGATAACATTTTGATAATATTGGAGAATTGCTTTATTGGTTTTAAAGGCTATATAACACCGGGAATAGATGCATTTTCAGTGTGCGCTCAATTTTAGATTTTTCACTGAGTTTCTCTGAGAATTTTCAACAACTAGATCTATATCTTCAATGAAAGAATTAACGAAAAATGGTTATAAATATACTTCAGGGTGATGGCTACTTAGAGTAAAAAAAAACACCTTTATGTTCCCTTAGAGGCACCGCCAAACCTGGGGGGGGGGCAGGTCAGTACTTTTTGACGGACCGTCTTTTTAAAAATCTACCAAAAATCAGGTAATTATCCGATCAATACGAAATTTTCAGCGATTATAAGAAGAATGAACTTTATAACAGTGTACTTATTTTTCATAAACGATATTTATATATATATATATATATTTTTGCTTACAACCCCCCCTTGTTTTGAAGTGGGAAAAAATATGCTTAAAATAATCATCTGAAACTGAACAAAATATATTGTGTTGTTGTAAGGGATAGAATTATAGATTTAAAAAGAAAAAATTGTTTGCATACCTTATTTTGACGTCTGAATATCAGAACTTCGATTGTGCTTAATTATCCCGCTTTTGAGTTTTGAAGTGTGAAATTCGGTGAATATGCCATTTTAAACTTTTTGATGAATAAATTAACAATTTTTTTTAGCGTCACGAATAATGCATGACCATTATTAAACAGGGCATGTTTTGAATAATCGATACAAAAAAAAAATTCGATAAATATTGTGCCCTTTGTGTTAAAAATAGCATCATTTTTTTCGATCCCGTTTGAAAACGTTTGCCGCCTTTCGACTACGATGGACCAAACGTGCTGAAATAATTTTTTTATATTCTGCTTTAAATTGCCCCCCCCCTATTTTGGGGAGCCTGGCCCCCACACACATACACATTAAAAACCAAACTCATACAAATGGTCACCCATCTGGTACTGGCCAGCCTCAGCGTTATAATACATTGAAATTTTTATCACTGAAAAAAAAGTTTTTTTGGCCTGTTTGGTCTTCCATAGTTTTCTTCTTATAAAATGCAAACGTAAATAGAGTCGATCTAGACACTACATTGACGCGAAATATCTAGTTACCTATATGAATAAGTTGAAATATTTGAAATTCAGGTACTTATATTATAATATTTTTGTATATTCTCTTATAAAAGCATCCTAAATCTTAGTTAGACAATAAATAAATAAATAAATAATTTCAAAATCCTTTTTTTTTTAAATATTTAAGTACGTTTTTTGTGCAAGACAAAAAATATCAATTGTTAACTTTTTGGGAAAATTTAACATTTCAAATTTTATTTAAAATAATAGAAAAAGTTTTACATTATTCTGTTTTCTATATGATAAAATTCAGGGTTTTATCTTTCTGGAAAAAAAAGTTACTCAGAAATAATGGATTTTAATAAATGTAATTTAGTTTTAAAAAACAACAACAACTTGATTTTGCGGCCATTTTTGGCGGTGCCTATTCCCTTCTTATGGTCTTCCTACCATATATATATATATATATATATATATATATATAAAATGGGTTTATAAATTCCAACGAAAGAAAGATGTATATTTAAATAAGGGAGTAGTCACCAACAATGTGTATTTTTTAACATTATTTTATTATTCCATGTCTTGGTTTTTCATTGAGAATTATGTTTGAATCATTGTAATAATGTTTTTAAGTCATTGAAATCGTTTACGTACGTTTCAGACGGCCTGATGCGTCCTCGTCAGAAATTATTTTCAAATGTGGAAAAATGACGATTTTCAGTTAGTTTGAAGTTTTTCCAAGTGGTGGAGGCTTGTAAGTGTTTATGCTGAATTTGTATTGCATTTTTATGGCTTTTTTATTTGGTTTGTCCAGGGAGATTTTGACCTCTCTGTAGTCAGTCGCTATCTCTTTCTGCTAATGTGTTTTTCTTTTCCTTTAGGGTGGGGTAGGGTGTGTGTGTGTGTGTGTGTGTGTGTGTGTGTGTGTGTGTGTGTGTGTGTGTGTGCGTGTGTGTTTATGTGTTTGTGCGCGCGTGTGTGTGCGTGTGTGTGTTTGCTTTTATTGGTTTGGGAATGTGTATATTTTTATTTGCTTCCTTAGGAAGGCGGCTGTGGTCCGAGGTCGTTACTAATGTGTATGTGTGGGGAAGGGGGGGCTGGCTCTTCTGAAGTAAGGGTAAGGGTGCTTTCATTCTATTTTGATATTTATTTTTTGGATTCTTGGATTTTAGTATTGTGATTTTTCGTTTTAGTCTTATATTATGTTTGTTTAGAAAGAGGGGTGTATTTAAAATAGGTTTTTTTTTAATGTTTCTATTTATTTATTTGTCTCCCCATGCGGGTATGGCCAGACCCAGGATCGGTTCCTAGTGTTGGGAAGATTTTGTTCCCCAGAGGGGGCATTGGAGGGGGTGTAGGTATGGGAGGGGGATGATAGAAGGGAATATAGTCGTTTCAGTCATGAGGGGGTTCTCCTCCCCTGACTGAGGAGGGAGCGAGGTGTTGGAACAGATATTATACTATGGTTCTAGGTATCTCCTAGTGTTGTTGGTTTCGAGGTCCAGTAGGTTGGTATTGTTCAGTGTGTTGTATTAGAGATAGGGGTGTTATGTCTGTGTGTGGTTGTATGTGCGCACGTATGTGTGTTTTAATGTGTCGGTTCTGATTTATGTGTGGGTGTGTATATGTGTATGTGTATGGGTGAGCATGCGAGTGTACCTTGCATTTCATGTTTTTGTGTGATGGTATTAGGTTCTGTTCAGTTCAGGAGTGAATTTGGTGATGAAGTTTTTTCCTGTGTAAGTAAATAAAAATAATTGTCTGTTTGGAAGATTGGCATTATTTTGAAGCTGTTTCCACTGCATGTGTGTACGTGTTTAGAAACATAGAGGTGTCTGTTATCTGCAATTTTGATGTTGCTCTTATGTAAGGCCACTATATTGCTGAAATGTTTGGTGGCGCATATGTAGGATTTGTTACATGTTGTGCATCTTAGTGCATATACTACATTTCTGGAGGTGCAATTTAGATCCTTTTTTATTTTGAATGTTTGTGCTGGGTTTTTGAATATGTATGTGTTACCTTCTATTATTATATCACATGCTCCACATCGCGGTTTGTTGCATTTTGTAATTCCTTTTGTTGTATGTGGGACGAGTTTTGAGGAAGTTAGGATGTGTTTTAAGTTTTTGGGTTGGCGTTTGCTTTTTATTATTTTTGTTGTTTTAAGTATGTTGTTTAGTTTGTCGTTCTGATTGAGGTGGATAATTTTTTTTGTTATCTGTGTGAATAGTTCTGGGTTGTTTGTGTTGTGTGTAAAGACGTATGCTAGAATTTGTTCTTTGTTGTGTTCTTTTGGTGTTCTTAGTTGGTCTATTAGAATTTTTTCAGCCAGTTCAATACCTTTCTGTATTAGTGGTAGTGGGTATCCTCTTTTCCGCAGTGTTATTTGTAGTTCATTCAGTCTAGTTGAACGGAGGTGTCTGTCTGTTACTATGGTGCAGACTCTACGTGCTAGGGAGTAGGGTATTGATTTTAGACAGTTTTTAGGATGGTGGCTTTTAAAGTGGAGGTATTGTTCAGTATCTGTGGGTTTGTGGTAGATGTCTGTGATTATGTTGTTGTTTTTTATTGTTACTAGGATGTCTAGGTAAGGTAGTTCTGTGGGGCTTTGTTCTAGTGTGAAGTTTATTTTTGGGTGCAGATTTTGTAGCAAAGTGTGGAGTTCTTTGATATCCCCCCATGAGGTTCTCCAGAGGATAAAGCAGTCGTCTAGGTATCTTTTCCAAGATTTTATGAAGAGTGTTTTTATATTGTGCCCGTACTTTTGCTCTATCCTTTCATAAAGGGTCTCTTCTAGGAAAGCGAGTGTAAGGGTGGCATATTTCGGTGCCATTTTGGTACCCATTGCTCTGTCTAGTAGTTGGATGTAGTTGTCTTTATTGAATTGGAAGGAGTTGTTATTGAGGATTATGTCGATGCTATCAATCACGAATTGTTTATTGAATCTGGGGTGTAAAGTCTGTGTATGTTTGTCAATCCAATATGCGATAGCTTCTTTTCCTAGATTGTGTGGGATATTGCTATATAGGCTGCTAACGTCGAATGTGGCTAGTATAGCCCCATCGTCTACTGTTTGTGGTAGGGAGCTAAGGAAGTGTGTGTTATCTCTTACAAAACTTCTGACTAGATTGGTGAAGGGCTGTAATAGTATATCTATTAGGTTGCTAAGTCTGCTTGTTGGGCATGATGGTCCTGCTACTATGGGTCTGAATGTGAGGTCGTTGGGGTTTGGGGTGCTTATGTATTCTGACTTTTGTATGTTGATGGCATGTCTTACCTGGTTAGATTTGTGTATTTTAGGTAGCCCATAGAAGATGTTTGTTTTTGTTGTGAAGTTTGTAAGGGAGTATTTTTCTTTTTTAGTTAATGTACTATTGTATGTTGTTCAGAGTTTTGTTATTTTAGATATGGTTGTGTCGTCTATGTTAGAGCTAATTGGTTTGTAATAATTTTCGTTCCCTAGTGATTCTGAAATGTTTGTTTTATAGAAGTTCTTATTCATTATAACTACTGCACTACATTTGTCTGCTTCCTTTATAACTAAGTTGTTATTGTGTTGGATTTTTAAGTGCTTTTTAAATCCCCCTACTTATCAACCCCCACCGTAACACCCAATGGAACTAAACCATCCCTAAAGATACCACCCAATACAAAACAATCTTTACAACACCCACCCCCAGTACCCCACAGTACAAACCGACCCCAGAAATACCCCCCACACAAACACAACCAATCCGAATACCCCAGGTACCATCATAACCCATACACCCCCATAAAACGACACAACCAATCCCCAACCGAATCAACGAAACTAACGACCCTCACAATCATTTTTTAGGAATCCCTCACAAAATGACAACACCAGACTAGACAAGAAAAAACCCAAAATCATCAACTTATCTACAGAGACGCTTACAAAGGACGAAATTGAAGTACTATAACAAGGCCTCAAATTCTGCCCAACTCCCAGAAGTAACATAGCAGAGTTAAAGAAACACGTCAAAGAATTTGAACGCAAATTTAGACTCATAGATATACTTAACGATAGTGATAACACAACAGATGACTCTCTAGTGAAGAACAAATCAACATACTTCCCAACAAACATAACAACACAAAAGAACTAAATACCTTCTTTGAAACACTCTGGAGCCTCAACCCCCAACAAAAAGAACACCCCACCAGTAATCTAACACGAAAACAAAATCAAGCACTTAAAAAAATCCAACACAATAACAACTTAGTTATAAAGGAAGCAGACAAATGTAGTGCAGTAGTTATAATGAATAAGAACTTCTATAAAACAAACATTTCAGAATCACTAGGGAACGAAAATTATTACAAACCAATTAGCTCTAACATAGACGACACAACCATATCTAAAATAACAAAACTCTGAACAACATACAATAGTACGTTAACTAAAAAAGAAAAATACTCCCTTACAAACTTCACAACAAAAACAAACATCTTCTATGGGCTACCTAAAATACACAAATCTAACCAGGTAAGACATGCCATCAACATACAAAAGTCAGAATACATAAGCACCCCAAACCCCAACGACCTCACATTCAGACCCATAGTAGCAGGACCATCATGCCCAACAAGCAGACTTAGCAACCTAATAGATATACTATTACAGCCCTTCACCAATCTAGTCAGAAGTTTTGTAAGAGATAACACACACTTCCTTAGCTCCCTACCACAAACAGTAGACGATGGGACTATACTAGCCACATTCGACGTTAGCAGCCTATATAGCAATATCCCACACAATCTAGGAAAAGAAGCTATCGCATATTGGATTGAAAAACATACACAGACTTTACACCCCAGATTCAATAAACAATTCGTGATTGATAGCATCGACATAATCCTCAATAACAACTCCTTCCAATTCAATAAAGACAACTACATCCAAATACTAGACAGAGCAATGGGTACCAAAATTGCACCGACATATGCCACCCTTACACTCGCTTTCCTAGAAGAGACCCTTTATGAAAGGATAGAGCAAAAGTACGGGCACAATATAAAAACACTCTTCATAAAATCTTGGAAAAGATACCTAGACGACTGCTTTATCCTCTGGAGAACCTCATGGGGGGATATCAAAGAACTCCACACTTTGCTACAAAATCTACACCCAAAAATAAACTTCACACTAGAACAAAGCCCCACAGAACTACCTTTCCTAGACATCCTAGTAACAATAAAAAACAACAACATAATCACAGACATCTACCACAAACCCACAGACACTGAACAATACCTCCACTTTAAAAGCCACCATCCTAAAAACTGTCTAAAATCAATACCCTACTCCCTAGCACATAGCGTCTGCACCATAGTAACAGACAGACACCTCCGTTCAACTAGACTGAATGAACTACAAATAACACTGCGGAAAAGAGGATACCCACTACCACTAATACAGAAAGGTATTGAACTGGCTGAAAAAATTCCAATAGACCAACTAAGAACACCAAAAGAACACAACATAGAACAAATTCTAGCATAAGTCTTTACACACAACACAAACAACCCAGAACTATTCACACAGATAAAAAAAATTATCCTCCTCAATCAGAACGAAAAACTAAACAACATACTTAAAACAACAAAAATAATAAAAAGCAAACGCCAACCCAAAAACTTAAAACACATCCTAACTTCCTCAAAACTCGTCTCACATACTACAAAAGGAGTTACAAAATGCAACAAACCGCGATGTGGAGTATGTGACATAATAATAGAAGGTAACACATACATATTCAAAAACCCAGCACAAACATTCAAAATAAAAAAGGATCTAAATTGCACCTCCAGAAATGTAGTATATACACTAAGATGCACAACATGTAACAAATCCTACATATGCGCCACCAAAAATTTCAGCAATATAGTGGCCTTACTTAAGAGCAACATCAAAATTGCAGATAACAGACGCCTCTATGTTTCTAAACACGTACACACGTGCAGTGGAAACAGCTTCAAAATAATGCCAATCTTCCAAACAGACAATTATTTTTATTTACTTACACAGGAAAAAAAACTTCATCACCAAATTCACTCCTGAACTGAACAGAACCTAATACCATCACACAAAAACATGAAATGCAAGGTACACTCGCATGAACACCCATACACATACACATATACACACCCACACATAAATCAGAACCGACACATTAAAACACACACACGTGCGCACATGCAATCACACACAGACATAACACCCCTATCTCTAATACAACACTCTGAACAATACCAACCTACTGAACCTCGAAACCAACAACACTAGGAGACACCTAAAACCATTATATAATATCTGTTCCAACACCTCGCTCCCTCCTCAGTCAGGGGAGGAGAACCCCCTCATGACTGAAACGACTATATTCCCTTCTATCATCCCCCTCCCATACCTACACCCCCTCCAATGCCCCCCTCTGGGGAACAAAATCTTCCTCACACTAGGAACCGATCCTGGGTCTGGCCATACCCACATGGGGAGACAAATAAATAAATAGAAACATTAAAAATTCCCCTATTTTAAATACACCCCTCTTTCTAAACAAACATAATATAAGACTAAAACGAAAAATCACAATACTAAAATCCAAGAATCCAAAAAATAAATATCAAAATAGAATGAAAGCACCCTTACCCTTACTTCAGAAGAGCCAGTCCCCCCTCCCCCCATATACACATTAGTAACGACCTCCGACCACAGCCGCCTTCCTAAGGAAGCAAATAAAAATATACACATTCCCAAACCAATAAAAGCAAACACACACACGCACACACACGCGCGCACACACACACGCCCACACACGCACACGCACACACACACACACGCACACACACACACACAACCTACCCCACCCTAAAGGAAAAGAAAAACACATTAGCAAAAGAGATAGCGACTGACTACAGAGAGGTCAAAATCTCCCTGGACAAACCAAATAAAAAAGCCATAAAAAAGCAATAAAAATTCAGCATAAACACTTACAAGCCTCCTCCCCATGGAAAAACTTCAACTAACTGAAAATCGCCATTTTTCCACATTTGAAAATAATTTCTGACGAGGACGTATCAGACCGTCTGAAACGTACGTAAACGATTTCAATGACTTAAAAACATTATTACAATGATCCAAACATCATTCTCAATGAAAAACCAAGACACGGAATAATAAAATAATGTTAAAAAATACACATTGTTGGTGACTACTCCCTTTTTTAAACATATATATATATATATATATATATATATATATATATATATATATTAATATACATACTTTGATTGAGAAATTTTTGAAAACTTTGAAGTTTCGAATATAATGAACTCATTTTTTTTTATTCCTTTTTGTTTTGTAAGTCCTATATTTTGCTAATACATAGCCTCATCAGGGTCGAAAGTCTGGTTCGTTAATTTCTTTTTCTTTTTCTTCATTTCTGTGTTATAGCGAAGAGACGAAAATTTACGTGTTGGTCCGATGGTTTCAAGTGTGTAGTGCTCCAGTTTCGAGCGGGATTTAAAGTAAAATATGGTTACACACTTTTTGAAGACACTTTTTTAAAGTAAAATTTAATTGAGAAATTTTTTGAAAACTTTGAAGTGTCGAATATAATGATAAAACCATTTTTGTTTATTGCTTGTTTATTCTTTGTAAGTCCTATATTTTGCTAATACATAGTCTCATCAGGGTCGAAAGTCCGGTTCCTGAATTTCTTTTTCTTCATTTTGGTCTTATGGCGAAGAGACGAGAATTTACGTGTTGGCCCGGTGGTTTCAAGTGTTTAGTGCACCAGTTTCGAGCCGGATTTAAAGTGAAAGATGGGCACACACTTTTTAAAGACACTTTTTTAAAGTAAAATTTAATTGAGAAATTTTTGAAAACTTTGATGTGTCGAATATATAAAATCATTTTTTGTTTATTGTTTTCTTTTTTTGTTTGTTTGTAAGTCTTATATTTCGCTAATACATAGTCTCACCAGGGTTGAAAATACGGTTCGGTAATTTCTTTTTCTCTTTCTTCATTTTGGTCTTATGGCGAAGAGACGAGAATTTACGTGTTGGACTGGTGGTGTCAAGTGCGTATATGTCTATGTGTCTGTCTGTGTATATTTTCCTACAGAATAACTCTGTCAATTTTAAGTCTACAGACTCGAAATTTGATATACATGATACTGACAATTTTGGATATAAACACTTGAAATTTTAGATATAAATTCCTTGAACATTGATCTAAATTAATAACTTGATTTGAGCCCAAAACAATAAATTTTAAGGGGTCATAATTGGGGTCAAAGTAAAAAAACTTGAACTCTGCGGTCTCTACCAAATTACTCAGACAATTTCTGGTCTAAACATTAGAAATGTTACATAAAGGGTATTCAGAGATAGGGCAAGCTTTTAAGTTGGTGTGGGTCGAAAATGTTTAGTTACCAGTATATAAATGTATGCATGTATGTTTGCATGTCTGCCTAAAACTTTCGACAGAGGCGACAGGTTTTTACAAGATCAGTATCATTATGAAGTCCGACCTTTCAGACGACAAATATTGAAAAATTGGCTAAAATCATCAATATCTTCACCTTCGAATGTGCAGTTTTCTACAGGAGGGTCACTTTTTTCGCCGATATTATCGAATATCATCCTTTCCTTTCGATTGTCTAGCCTTAATTTAAACCAACGTTTCTTCCGGTTTGGTGGTGGTCGTTACAGAAAAGACGTCAGGTCTTTTTTCCCCGTTCTTTTTCTTCTTTGCGGTACGGGTTCGAGTCTTCGTTCCTACTACCACATTTTTTTGCTCAACATACACCTAAAATTGAGAGAGTTATTGTGTAGGGGAATATACGCGGATACACAGACACACAAATACACAGACACGTTCACTTTTATAGATATATAGATAAGTAAATGAATGATTTTGCGCTACGAAACAGTTGCTGTCAGGATTTATGACTATCAACGTACTTAAAAGAATAAATCTAAAGATGATCAGCATCACGAAATTATAAATATATTTTTTTATTATGTATTTGTTATAAGTTGATTGAGCTTCAAAAATTAAGGATTGAATTAAATATAAGATGAAATGTAATTGACAAATACACATTTCCACAGAAATATATATACATATATATATATATACATATATGCTTTATGTGTGTAAGTATACATGTATAAATATGTGAGACATGTGTCGTATTATCTATGCATGTTCCTGTAAGTAAAGCATAACTAGAAGAGATACAAAGAATATCATTTTGCATCCCCTGTTGCAAAGCTTCGTTATTGTAATCCTCTCTTCATAATAAATCATTTCTTTGGCATTATTTCGAACCCTTCACAATCTGACCGGTCGATGTATATCAACAATATATTCTTTGGATCGCCCCCAGCTTATCGACCCTGTTTAAAATTTAACCATCATGATATCGAGTCTACAGAGTACAGAAAACTTTAATTATTAGATTTAATTATACAAAACAGTAAATGCTGTAACTTGAGGTCCTTAATGGCTTTACCACATAGAAAGTCGATTTGCCAATACATATTCATTACTGTGCCTGGACGTTAGCCATTCTCTATTTCATTTTCTGTAATGTCAAATTTTCTGGCATGATTTCAAATAACTTCTTTTTACTCTTTGTTCTAAATGCATGCCCAGACAATACGGACCACTTTGAATTGATAACTTATTGAATTACTAGGTCTTCAGTTCCTTCAATAATAATTTCGAACTAACATTAAATAATAGAGCAGAAAATCAAAGAAGCTTTTCGTTTGCAAAAACTATAAAAACTTAGGATTGTAACATTATACAAATAAGGCTTAGCAACGAAATAAATCTGTAGACATTTTAAACATTGTTTACATTACAATGATGATTATGTTTAAATAAAGTTTACTTACTGTAATCTGATTTAAAAAAAATTATTTTTGAAAAATGTAGAATAAACAGGTAAACTTTTTACAATCACTCTTAAATGCAAAATAGTAAATGCTCTTTTCATTTTATAAGTTGAAATAATAATCAATTTAAGATTTAAAATCCTCGTCATAGAATTTATTTGTAAGTTTCATCAGTCGTATTATCGCAAGTAGAATTTCCATCATCGTATTGTGTTAGCAAGGTTGTCCTACCTGTTAATGCACTTAGAACTCGGTATTTTTCAAGTTGGACAGGTGCGTGCTTGGCCTATATGAATATTTAAACTTAAAATAATAAAATACAACAATTATTTTTTGCATCTGAACGTGTTTGAAAAGACTTTGTTTATTCGATGATTTACATTTATTTCAAGATGCTTCTACTGGGCGACACATTTTCAACTTTATTTTTTTTTGCCAAAGCAAAATGTATGTGATTTTCTTTTCATTGTCTGATGTTTCAATTAATTTCTCTGTGTAAAAAAATTACAACCCCGTATGAGTCACCTGAATGCAAATACTTTCAAGCATTGTTTTGTATAGATATTTTATGCAAACTATAACAATGCGTGGATTGTGTATTTGACAGGGTAAGAGAGAAATTCGATAGGTTGCACATGCGTTAATTAAATTCATTTGAGGAATGCGAGGTTTTCCACAATTGTTTACTGAAAAACCTGATCAGAAGTATATGAGAAAATTTCGGCCAAAGAATTAGAAAAATATGTGAGAGAAATATCGATCAAATAAGTAGAACCATAGGTAACAGTAGATAATACAGTGGATGTGTTATTCTCCTATTTTGTCCCTCAGTCCTCATTCAATGAGTGATTTGTCTGACACAGGGTGAAGAAAAAGCTGCTTAAAAGTCGGTAGTACTTGGTGAACAGTAGTCTGAGATGTCGAAAATTTTTCTGTCTCTATGTCTGTCCTTGTGGCCATGTCACTAGTAAGAGTGCTGAAGGTAAACGGTTTGTCTGCGCTGACGTTTATCCGCCTGATAGTCAGGGACCGAACCTTGGAATAACCAAGGAAGCTGTCCTATCAGCAGGCGCAAATTACTGGAACTGCTGTATTGCCATTTGGTGAGTGGATCTGGACCATGCAATAGTCTCTGGTGGGGCCTCTCGATGCCATAGTAGTGGGTAATTGTTACGGCTTTACCTTTTCGTGTGCTACAAAAATAAATTCCTGTATTTTTCTCTCTTACTTTCCCTCTCTGTACTGCTCTAACCGAGTATGTCGACCTGTTCCACACATCCCAAAACCTCAACATGAAATATCTCCAGAAAAAAACTCGAATAAACCTAGAACCCAATCTTCCAACGTAGACCCCTACTACCAGGTCTCCTTCTCCAACATCAGGGGTCTCCGTTCCAACCTTACAGAGGTTGAAACCCAATTACAGGAGACGAAACCGAACATATTATTTCTAAGTGAAACTAGAATAGGGCCGACCACTTCCCTAGATCAGTTCATAATTAACGGATACTCTAACTTAACAGCTAAATCTGACCACAAGATCGCCATGGGCATGGAATATGTGCTTACATTAAAGATGGCTTCCCGTGTGGAAGGGATATCTCTAGAGAAGATCCTAATTTACCTTATATGTGCTTCCGGGTTGAACTTGCTAACGACACTGCATTTATATTTGCCCACTATCGGTCCCACAACAGCGGAGTTACTATCTTTAAGAGCATATCTGAGAAAATAGATCAAATCCTGTCTGCACATCCCTCGGCTAACATCCACATCTGTGGTGACTTCAACGTCCATAACGTGGAATGGCTGACCCATTCAAATAAGACAGACGATGAGGGGAGGTTTTGTCATGATTTTGCCATTGCTTATGATCTCACTCATATTGTTCGCGAACCCACCCGTGTGGCCGATACACCCGGTCAGTATGCAAACCTCCTAGACCTTTTTCTCTCAACTTCCCCTGAGCTATGTTCATGTTCTGTTCATTCTCCTCTAGGATCCACCGACCACTCCGTCGTATCAGTTAAGATAAAAAGAAATGTAATAAGACCCCAGACGTACCCCTCCACCGTACTGTATACAGGTACTCTATGGCTGACTGGGATAGCTTCTGTACATTCATATCTGATTTACTTCTGCACTCCATGTTTTAAGAAGAAGTGTCCTCTATAGTATCAGATCTGACCGAATGGTTAATTGTAGGCATAGACCAATTCATACCATCAAAAAAATTCCAACAAAAACCTAACAGCCAGCCATGGTTCTCCCCAGAATGTGCTGCTGCTATCGCGCACAGAAATCACTTTTTCCATAGCTACCAACGTAATAGATGCACTGAGACTAAAGCTGCTTTCCAGACTGCCAGCAACCACTGTAAAAGAGTAATAAAAAAATGCAAGATAGCTATATGTCCAGTCTGTACATTCCAAGCTAGCTGATCAGCGGCTTGGTTCCCACCAGTTTTTGGCAAATAACAAATAGGATCCTGAACAGAAGTGTGCGTTCTATCCCAACCATTATCAATGGACAAGAGGTTATCTCGTCAACGTCAGACAAGGCCAAACTATTTGCCAAGAACTTTGCAGCTAATTCTACCCTATGCGACGAAGGCCATCAACTCCCCATATTCCCTCCTATAACACAGAACACGCTAGGTAACATACAAATGTCCGTGCATGAGGTCGCCAAGCTAATAAAGAACCTTGATTCCAGTAAAGCAACTGGCCCTGACGGCATCCCAATTATAGTGTTAAAAAACCTTCAACCAGAACTTGCTCCTATACTTACGAAACTATTTAAGCACTGCCTTAAGGAGAAGTGCTTTCCGACTCCCTGTCATACCTCATCAGTTGTGCTCTGTATTTAAGAATTCAGGTGATAAGTCATCTCTCTCTCAGTACAGACTTATAAGTATCCTGTGTGTTATGAGTAATTTGCTGGAATCCATATTAAATAAAGAAATAGTCCTCAGCAGAAACAACCTTCTTAGTGGCACACAATATGGTTTCCGCTCTGCAAGATTTACCGCAGATGTACTGACGGTTATATCTCACAAGATTAGTGAATCTATTGACAAAGGCTTCCTTTCTAGGGCAATTGCTCTTGATATATCAAAGGCCTTCGACAAATTATGGCATAAGGGTCTACTTCACAAGATTTCCATCTACGGTATAACTGGAAATGTTTTCTCAATCATTAAATCATTTCTCTCTGATAGGCTCATAAGAGTAGTGGTCGATGGACAAAAATCAGAGGCCTGTAGTATTAATGCTGGAGTCCCTCAGGGGTCAATCCTGGGCCCAACTCTCTTCCTGATCTACACCAATGACCTCCCTAAACACATACTTAAATCATTCGTTGATATCTATGCTGATGACACGACCATCTACGGCCACACATCAAAGGCTGTAAATGACAAAGTTCTCTCTGATTCTCTCTCCTCTGATCTCCAGCGCGGTGTTCAGTGGGGGAATACGTGGCTGGTTACCTTTAATGCATCTAAAACCAAACTCCTGTCCTTACATAATCAACGCTCTCATCCCCATCTGGCATCAATTGGGATAGATGGCTTATGTCTGGGAGAGACCCCATGTTTTGACAAGCTTCTGGGTTTGACCTTTACTCCTGATATGCAATGGAACACGTACATCAAGTCTGTTGCCGAGGTCGCTGGAAAGATGGTGGGATCCTTCTTCCGCTCCAGAAGATATCTCACTACTGATGCAATTCTCTATCTATATAAAAGCCAAGCACGTCCAAGGATGGAATACTGCTGCCATATCTGGGCAGGAGCTGCTAAAAACAGCCTTTCCTGCCTTGCCAGAGTACAAAATAGACTTCGTGGCTTCGTGGGGGATTCCCTTTTCTCTACCCTGCAACCTCTCTCCCACAGAAGAGACGTTGCGAGCCTATCCTTGTTTTATCGTTATTTTCATGGCAGGTTCTCGTCTGAACTCCAATCTCTGGTCCCCTCTCGCCAATCTTTCACTAAAAACACCCGTCTAGCTGAATCCACTGTGAAAATTTTCCCCCACTGTGCCTAAATCAAAACGTGGATTCCATAAACAAAGCTTCTTTCTTAGAACTGCACGCCTGCGGAACTCTGTTTCGTCTGCCTGCTTCCCACCTTACTACAACTTGGATGTGTTCAAGTCCAATGTTAACAAATTCCTTATGAACCACCCCCTTTAATAAACACTTTATCAAATCTCCACACTAACGTAATGTACTTGCAATAACCCTTATCCCTTAGTGGCTACCGGGCCTTGATAAGTGGTGACCACTGTGTAAAAAAAAACATTACGTCCAAAGAATATTATGCTATTTCATTATGTAAAGAAAACATTACATACAAAAATAAGTGCTGTACATTTTTTTTCTTTTTCTTAAATGTTGCAACTGGGTTTTTGTTAAGTTCTCCTGATTGATTTTTTAAAGTTCTCAGTGTTCACCTTTTTCTTTCTTTGTATTATAAATAGTTTACATTTAATCGCAAATAATAAAATGGGATGAAATAATAAAAACTTAGGCAATCGTTTTTATGTGCCCATTTTAATTTTGTCTTTAAAAACATTATTGTAGGCTCGTTGTAGTTTGGGACTTTGAGTGTATATAGATATACATTGTTATTTTAAATGGTTAAAAGCAAAAGATTAAAACCGTGGCGTTTAATGTACAATTTATTCGTTTCAATCGCTGCTATGTATATTATAAGAAAGACTGTAGCAATGATCCATTTTATGTGCCCGAAGTTTATGTACCAAACAACAGTAGGTTATTTGATAAGGCAGAGGCACGCTAAATAATTTGTTTTTGAACCTTAAATTGCAAAAGTTTGCAGATGGAAAGCAGATTTCCGTCCTGTTTCAAGACGAAAAGTTATTAGCAGGAATTATAAATGCAGTATGTTTTGTAGAGTGTTTCTGATTGGTTGGTAGAAGACCATGCTTGCATCTGATTGGTGAGTTGTAATCACGCTTGTTTATTAAAAAAACCTTCTAATTTGTTAGAACCACTCCCTCATAGTATTATGTATTTTTGATTTTTCATTTTCGCAGTTACCGGTGGGTTTATGTTGATTGCCTATTGTTACTGCTGTATATACTGTTGTTTTTATTGTTATTTCTTCGCTAAAATTCATTGCTATAGTTTTTAACTGTGGTGAAATTTTATGTTTCTTTTACCATTTAATCGCTTCGGCTATTGAAATTAGCAACGTTGAAAAAGAGTTGCACAATGCTACACTCGCCGCCCCTTAAAATTCCGATCGCAGCAAGCCTTCTAAATTCACGATTAATGCAACAGAATTTGTTGAAAACGCAAAGCAGTGCCTTCACCTAATGACGGGTAATGGTCCCCTTGTTGACCGGCTGAAATATGAGACGATCTAGAAAAGTACTTAACAGTGTTTATTGTTGAGAGGAAGACAATAAAAGTCATCAGAGCGTCCGCTGACAGCATATTCAAGCTGGTGGTTTCCGCAGGACATAGACCAGAATAAACCAAAAGCTGATGGTTCCCATGTATGTAAAGATACTCCAGTCCAGAGATTGCCAAATATGCACACTCGGAGACCCCTGAAGGTGGGAGGAGGTCATACTTAAAAAAGGACCCGGTAGTGCAAGATATGTAGAGGTCGTAAATCTAAAATGTATTTGGTGCCCAAAAAACGATCACCCCCAAAATCCCTCACAGCAAACCGTATAACCCATTTAAACAAAGTTCACAATCCCTAGGAAAGCCGTTAACAGTCCCCTACAAAACCAAAACCCCTTTCACAAGTCTGGTCTTCACCCGTTACGTCTTCTCTTCCTCGGAAGTAATCCAATCTATCCCCCTTGACCCTATCTAAACACAACATCTTCATCCTCACCTGTGCTGACTACTTCCGCCACTTCCCATAACATTCTTCGCGCATTCACCGGAAAGTCCATACATGTGTCACACATTCCTTTTAATAGAGACCTTATCAGCTCAGAGGAGCACCTGAAACCTCTTCATGAAAAAGTGAAAGAAAAAGAAAGTCTTGCTATACGGAAACGACATTTGTTTGCTAATCCAAAATCCATAACGCAATCTATTGAGAATACTGCTAACATAATGAAACTGATTGAGTTTAGGGAAGTGTCTGGAGAACCAGTTGAAGATCTCTCACAATTTTCCAAATGCCAATAGAATAGAGTGTACAACGTGCGCAAAAATAAAGCCTCAATTCTTCAGCCCTACTAACAATACACTGATCCACGCTACTGCTCCCTTTCAGCGCCTCTCCGTAGACTTAAAGGGGCCTGTCCCGGCATCTTCGAAAGGATGTCGTATTATTTACCATCGTTGTTGAGTACAGTCGATTTCCCTTTGCGTTCGCGTGCCGTGATTGTTCTTCGCAGACCGCAATCAAGTGCCTGATGAATATTTTTTTCTATTTTTGGATTCCCCGCTTTCATCCATGCTGATAGAGGAACCTCGTTCGTGTCGGAGGAGTCAGACATTTCCTGACAGGACTTGGGGTTTAGTGCAGTAACACTAATGCATAAACCCAAGAGGAAACAGTCAGTGCTAGCGCTATAACGACGTTATTTGGCACTCAATATTATTGGCTCTGGAATCTAAACAGCTACTCCTTAGTGATTGGCAGGAAGTTCTGCTGATTTTTTAAATTCTATTCGCTCCTTACTATGCACTAGTACGAATGCAACTCCCCACGAACAATTGTTCAAATTTGAAAGGCGCTCTTCTACCAGTACTGCCTTACCTGTTTGGCTCTTCGAACCTGGGGAGGTACTATTGAAGCGGTTTGGCAACAGAAGCAAGTACGACCCGATCGTCGAGGTAGTTGAACTCCTCGAGGCCAACCCTACGCATGCGAGAATCCGGCATATTGATGGCCGGGAGGATTCAGTGGCGCTAAGACATTTGGCTCGTTTTCGCGCTCCGATGAACCTCGGGCTCATGCTGATAATACTCGACCCGAACTTGCAGATGCAGACCCGCTCCATTTGATTGAAACAAGTCCAGTTGACAATACACCTAATGCAGAAAATATAGAGAATTCGCAGAGACCTGTCAGTCCTTCGAATACGGAACTGCTTCCACGCCGGTCTAGCCGAATCCGTAAACCAGTCCAGCGGCTGGATTTATAAATAAAGCACATCGCCACTTTCAAAGATAACTCTGTACTTTGAAAAAAAAAATCTACACCTTGCAATCTCTCTTACTAGTGGGGTGGGGTGAGAGGGCTATATATCCGTTAAAGTAGAAGTTTCTATGGTACGTGATTTTGCACGCGTTCCTTTTCCTTTTTAAAAGGGCTGCTACCTGCTCTTTACTATTTTCTCTTACGTTTATTATTGGCTGTGAAATTAGTTCGGTAAAGCCTAGTAAAGAGGTTTTGCTCTGGCTTCCGTTCTATGATAAAACACCACATACTAGTAATCCAGAACGAAAGATGAAGCCGAAAACTCTTGGTTGATGCTAGAGGAGCAAATAATTTTTTGAATTTCGTCTTATACACAAATTAAAAATTCACAGAAATTCTGCCTTGTCTGTAAATATGGAGCCTCTTTGGGTAGTATAGCCAAACTAACCCATCCTTTGCATGTCTGGACAATCTCCCATGACGGGCTCCATAGTACACATGTTACATGATAAGGGCTGTCCCCTGTTCATGTAAGTATAAAAATAGAGAGATTAGTTAAAATGGAAATAAGAGAAAGCAGAAATCGAACCCGGGACATAAGTTTTAAAGAACAATAGGTTTAAATGGAATGTCCAGTAAATTGTTAATTCGGATGAAATAAATAATAAATAAACTATTCAATTGTTAAAAGAATGTGGATAATAAAATATGGTTAAATAAATTAGATATGTAGGTTAAATTCCTTTGTGGAAACAACACAAGAAAAATAGGTTATTGGGAAATCAATGTCGAAAACGTGCAAAGTCGCGCATGTTGAGACACGTGAATTTTGCTCACGTGGCCGGAATGCATGGATTTCTCAATATAGGAGGTGGGAGTTAGTTGGTCGTAGAGACAGTCATAGAGACAGTCATAGAGACAGTCAGAGAGACAGTCAGGGGAGACAGTCAGTGAGAAAACTCAGAGACAGGCGGACGTCTGAAGCGAGACGTTACTTCAGAAACTAACATGTGAAACTTTGAGTTCTTAATGAGGAAGTCGACCGGTCGTCAGAAAATAAATTTATCATGTGTTTGTGATAAAGCTCATCTTTGTGTTTGTGATTTCTACAAAAAGGTAAATTGTATTGTTATTATATGTCTGTGTTATAAAATGTCATTACAACAACATCTCTCTCTCTCTAAGATACAACACCATATGTAATAAGACAAGAACTCTCACTAAGACTCATATCATTACTAATAAGAACTCACGTAACATACTCGCACAACTGGTATAGTCTAATACTAATAACAATAATAACTATATAACACACAGATGGACAAATATTCAATCAGGATAAGCGTCGGCAGACTAACGACCGCGATGTTTGTTTATGTATCTAAATCATAATCGATCTAAGATTGCTAGTTTGAATGTTCGAACGGCTCACGCAAATTTCTTTGGAGCCTTGACATGCAGCACCTCACAGTGTATATCTTTTTTATACAAGGCACTCATCTCATTTTAAGTGACCATTATTGCGCGTTGTCTAGAAGATATACCACTTACTCAGCATACTTTAATTCTCGTCCGTAAAGCGTTTCTGAGCAAGTGTAAAGGTCGTTAGATACGTTGTGCGACCCGTGCTACATTGATAGGGAACGAAGGCAGTGCGTTCTTGATGTTACCATAAAATTAGGGCTTTTCGTTTCATTCGAGTGTATGCTCTTAATAGCAACGTCGAGCACGCTTTTTTTTTCGGCGAATCGAGCAGTGTGTTAGTATTTTTCAAACTGTAATATAAGTGGATGATTTGAATGCGATCATGATGATTTGAATGCTATAATAATGATTTGAATGCGATCATGATGATTTGAATAGCCCCACCTATGTGTTGAGCACTGTTTAAGTAAATACTGAAAATTTACGCATAAAATGATATCTTCGTATACTAATTTATATGATTAAATGAAGTAATCACACTCACACAGACACACACACTTATATATATATATATATATGTGTGTGTGTGTGTGTGTGTGCGTGTGTGTGTGTGTCAGAGAAAAAGAGAGATTATTAAAATGTACGGAGTGTCTCTGATTATTCTGTTTTTGATTTTTTTTCTAATTTTCATATGTATTTTTAAAAACAGTAAATTGCTAAATATTTTGAAGCGTTGCAGACAGTACCGCCTCGTGTTGACTGCACAATTCAGTTGAAATTACTTGCGAAATAATACAACAAAATCTGCATAGTGATCCTATTCGCAACAAGGATTACGATTTAGATCGCTTTGGGTTACTATCTAGCGCACTAATCAAGACTCAGATGTTTGTTTGTTTTCGTAAATTTATAAATAACTTAGATCCTATCGACATATTCCGAAATGACAAGCCCCTGGCTTTATCTAGTAGGCGCGGCTCCGATGCGGTACAGCTTTCGAGTTATATATATATATATCGATTTTTATTTAGGCTAGTTTATATAGGAGCATTAGATTTCTACAACATAGCAAGGATCAACGACTCGATCTTTTACCGGTACATGTAAGTATGCCCAAGTCTAGAAACTTACGTCCTATATTGGACGTGAAGGGCTACTGTGACGACCTACTATTAACTTATAGCGGGAATTGACGGATGCTGTAATCGAAAATAAGTGGTGTGACAAGATTAGGAAAAATATTAAGCATTTAATTGCCGACTTTAACAGAGGTCTAAATTTAGAATATGAGTAGATAATCAGGCACTAGTGTCTGGATTAGATCAGACGTGGGGCAGGGGATATTTTTAGTGTAATATAATTAAGGCTCATCGTAGGTCCTTTAGTCTAAAAAAAGAACCACGCGCTAGTTACCAAGATTAAGTTAAAAAAAAAAAATACCCGTAGCAGGCGACAAAAATAGCCGCTAATCTGCATGCAGAGTAGCTTCGACATGCTGCAATTCGGCACATCACACATGTCCGATCGACCGTGTCTACAAGGCGCTCTGCGGCATTTCCGGTATCATTTCACGGATTTTTTCGACACTTATTTAGCTTACGCGTTTCGCCTTTCGACGAGCGAAGTGATTAGGTGCGAAAGTAGTATTACGGACGATGAAGTCATCAATTCCTTAAATCAGGTCGGCCTGAAAAAAATAACTGAGTACCGATAGGCTGTTCTACGAAGTTTATTTGAAATAGCGCACCTCTTTTCCCCTTGCAGACAGTTTTATTTAACTCAAAGTTTAGGAACTGCTCAATTCCCAAGTACTTTACAATTGACATCGTGAAGTTGTTACGTAAAAGCAAACGTGGTTGGGATGGGTTAAACGATTATCGGTCCTTAACGATGCTTATGGTAGAGTTAAAGATTTTAGCCAATATTTTTGCCAATCGTCTGCACATGTTTTGGCTGGCCAGATTAGCCCCGAGCAAACGTATGCCGTGTCACAAAACATCAGTTTAATAACGGACAAAATCACATCGTAGTTGTTGTTTCTTTTATAAAATCCCAAATAATATCCTACGGCGTTTTACCAATGTAAACACAGTGAAAATATTTCCTAATCCCTAACATTTTCTGATAAAATACTATCACGGCGTAAATGTTGAATTTTAAAAGAATGGAAGAATTTTACATAACGCTGGATCAAATTTAACACAATATTTATTCTACCTTAATTTTCTAAAAGTCATAAGTGAAGTGAATAGTTTTAGGACTTCATTTTATCTTCATGGCTACTATGGAAGTACAAAAAAGTCATTGTTTTAAACACATATGTTTGTTGCGTGGACACACACGAAATAAATTAAATAGGTCCATTGAAAAAGGCGAGCCATGCTTTCTCTGTTTACCCATGAAAATATAAACAAATGCAACGAATTATTTCAATTAAATAGCATTTATTTTTTTATAGTAGGTATTTTACGTTAATAAATACAGAAAAATGGTTTAAGGGATTGAATATTATGTAACTGAGCTAAAATGTACTAACAGATTTTCTCAAGTCGAATTTCAGGCAAAATAATATTTAAATAATATTTAAATAATATTTAATGCTAAATGCATGATAAGAGCATCGTTTTGTTTTAAAAAGTCATAATTACCAGTCATCTATAAGCGTTAGTGAATAAAGATATATTTACTCAATCAAGAAATTAGTGTATAACGTCAGTTTCATATCTCGTGATGTTTTACAAGATCTGCATTTATATTTGTTACTTACTAAAAAAAAAAAGCAAATCTAACCGCTCATTCGTGTTTGTAGATTTAAAAACTTTTCACGATACAGCGAAATGTTATCTGAAATGTGTTTCCCTTTTACGGTAAATAACTGCTATAATACCTAGTTAAATAGAGCTACCGTCTTGATCTTATTATATATATATATATATATATATATATATATATATATATATATACATATATACATATATATATATCCTATTATATATGTATATATATACATACATACATATATATATATATATATATATATATATATATATTCCATATGTGTAGTAATGGCGTTAGACTTTTGAACGCTACGTAGGGTTGGGCTGTTAATCGAAGTGCAAAACGCTGAAATCATTAACAGTTCAGTGCAGTAAAATAAAATTAAGATAATGAAGTATCAAATCAGTGTGGGGGGTTGATACGCGAAAAAAAAAACGTATTTTATCCTGACTATCTGACCTCATCTGCATTCCGGAAAAGATAGCCCCAATAGAAAAAAAAAAACGAAAAACTTTATTATATACACATCTACAGGAATAGATAAACTCAGAAATGGTGTATATTCTCCCTTGAATACCCGACATTATCTGAAGGGAGAAATGAAATACCCTACAAGTTAAAACATCTGATAAACTTGATTATGTTCACATGTTCACAAAGTAAGCTGTGCTCTTTCAAATGACAATATATTCTGTTGGTTGCTCACTTCATTGCGAGTTTCTGGTACTGTTGCGGTAGAAAATATTATTCTATTCTATTCCACGAGTATATCAGTGACATCATAGAGAAGTAATAACCTTAATGTATGGGTCAATACAGTCTATTGAAAAAAGTCATTTTTAAAATAGCATGACAATCCTGATTCGCTTAGTGATCACTGATTAACAAAAGTTTCTAATCATTTATTAGATCGCATATGTATCCTTCAGATTACTGTTGATAGTTCTGTTCTAACTCTTAATAAACTTGACATTCAAGATTAAAATTGTTCTGCTTGCAATAGCAAAGTACGTTTTCCCACTGCAGTGCCATTTTCAATGTGAAGAACATAAATATAAATAATTCCAGTCGAATATAGATTTTTTTCATTTATTTGTACATGCTCTGTACAAGGTGTGCCTTGTGTTTGAAAACAATACTTGTTTTACCAATTCTTTCCTATATATTAACGTTTACTTTTTTTTGCAGAAAATCAATCATAGGAAATAATAAACTAACACAGAAAATGAAAAGGCATGCTGTAATAATTGCAATAATACCGGAACACAGCGATTTGAAAATTGCACAATTTCTTTAAGTCGACCGATCCGTTGTTTATAAAGTTCGCAAAGAGCTCGAAGATAATGATTGCACATAATGATTTCACACCTTTTGTTTTTAAATGTAACAAGAACCAACCACGCCCCGACAGCATTAGAACACACGAGTTTATTGGACAAGTAAAGTCAATGATCTCGGGGCCTCCAAAGTCACAATCTGAAGGACTGTCCATGAGAGTCTTCAATATCTGTCTTATGTGATGAAGGGAGGTAATTTTGTGTCCGAGACTACAAAAGAAAATTGTTTAATGAGATCCAAGAAACTCTACACCATCACATGAGGCTAAAATAACCCATGAAACATATTCATGAACATATTATCCCCAAACCTTTGGCCTCCAACCTACCCATGCCTTAATCCGTTGGATTATAACGTGTGGGCGTTGTTGGGAGAGATATTATTAGGCATCATCACGCCACTAAAGATTTTCTGAAAGGATGCATAGTCAGAGTATTGAACACCATGTACGACGACCACATTATAGGTACCAGCCAAACGTTGAGGTCTCGTGTAGAAGCAGTCATTCAAGCGGAGGGAGATTTCATTAAATGTAATTATAAAATGAGAGTGTCACATTATATATATTTGTATACAAATTGCAGATGTGTTTTTGTTGGAATTTTTATTATCCTTAAAAACGGAATAAATGTTTTCGATCACCAGATACACTTTTTAATTACCTGGACCTGCATTAATTAAAAGTATAGATATGAATGAATAATAACATATAACTGAATAAGTATATTTTCCCAGAAAATACATATATATATATATATATATATATATATATATATATATATATATATATATATATATATATATATATTCTGCGACTCATCAATGAATCGGGACCCCATGATAAGATATTACACGCACCTGCCAAAGGTTTTCCATTGAGCTATCTCGCATGACCACTTATGCATCGCATTTTTACTTTTTTTTTTGTTTTTGATAGCAATACTTATTGAGTGAATTCAATTATTCATATGGAAGTGCACTTTTACCAAAATGCGAGTTGGGAATGATTTTCCCTTTGACCAGTTTGGTTCCCCCAAATGGGGAACGGCATATGTATTATTTTTGACATAATATATATGCTACTCCCCATTTGGGGGTAACAAACTGGTCAAAGTGAAAATTATACCCAACCCGCATTTAGGTAAAAATGCGCTTCCATATAAATAATTGAATTCATTCAATAAGTATTTGTCTCTGTCTCTGTCTCTCAATATATATATATATATATATATATATATATACATATATATATATATACAGCCACACATACACACACCCACGCACACACATATATATATATATATATATATATATAATATATAATATTTTGTATACTTACAGTAGTGTTTCATGCTTTCGAAATAACCAGTGCAGGAAGTGACGATTGCCGCTGGCCGAAGAATTCGAACCCCGACAATAAAGCACCTTTGCTAGCGAAAAACTAAACTTTTAGGCTACTGTCAATCGCCGTGGAATGAATGAAATATCAGCATAAATAACGCTTAACGTAAATCCAGCCGATATGTAGCGATCAAGTGAGAGGAAGTCGCGATCTCGCAACAAGGCTAGCTGGTGGAGTTATTTAAATTTCTAGAAAGGGCTCAACATGTTAGAATTTATTTCTTAAAGGAGCAAAATAATTATATATATATATATATATATATAATTATTTTGCTCCTTTAAGAAATAAATTATATATATATAAATTATATATATATTTTTTTTTTTTGGAAAAAGAAATCCAGAAGAGTGCTCAATCAAAAGCAAAATCCGAAAAATAAGAGCGTATTTATATATTTTATTTTGTGTACAGAAAGTTGTTAGATGAAATAAGTCATTGATACCGTCGGTTTCAAGCCCAATAATTAGGATCTCTCTTCAGCCAATGAGTATTGTCTGAAAAGAGCTTGATATGGATATCTAAACCAAAATACAATATATATATATATATATATATATATATATATATATATATATATATATATATATATATATATTGTACTTTGTTGTTGTGGAATGAATGAAATATCAGCATTAATAACGCTTAACGTAAATCCAGCCGATATGTAGCGATCAAGTGAGAGGAAGTCCGTATATATATATATATATATATATATATATATATATATATATATATATATATATATATATATATATATATATATATAATAAAAGAAATATAGTGTTACACAGAACATTATTATCTCATCAACTCAATAATGACAGGGAATGGTAAAAAGAAAGTTTTTCTTATAATTTTTTGCCACCCATATTACTATACACATTATTATTTAGTAAGATATTTCTTTTTTATTTGTTTTTTTCCATATTCATGTTTTGTATTTAATACATTAATAACTTCTGTTTAACCATGTGAAGCTTTCTTGATAGGCTTTTATTATTTAAAATAAATTCTTTATTGGCGCTGTTCACTATATATATATATATATATATATATATATATATATATATATATATATATATATATATAAGCTTCACATAATATTACACGTTTCATTCTCGTGAGAATTCGTTAGGCTTTTGCTCGAGGCCTGCAAAGCGACAATTCGTAAGCCCGATTAATTCTCACGGGAATGGAACGCGGAATATTCTGTGGAGCTTAATTGGCATGTATATTTTCATAACTTACTACTTAGCTTCACCTATGTGTTGAGCACTGTTGAAGTAAATACTGAAAATTTACGCATAAAATTATATCTTCGTATACTAATTTATATGATTAAATGAAGTAATCACACACACAGACACACACACTTATATATATATATATATATATATATATATAGAGAGAGAGAGAGAGAGAGAGAGAGAGAGAGAGAGAGAGAAAATAAAAATCGCTGCCAACTCTCACAACAACAGAACTTTTTTGCTTAAATGTATACTAGAAAAAATTATACCCAAAAGTACATTAAAATATTTGAAATATTCGCACATATGTTCCCGGATTACATTAAAAAATATTTAGTTGCTTCAGCGGATCTTTTAAAACAACAAAGCTCTCATTTATTCCATGAAGCCCGAACATTAGCTAACGACTTACTACAGAACTACACCATGGCACACAATTTTTTCTTAAATATAAACAAATCAATTCAAAGATTCAGCACCCGCCATTGTCACAAACTGGATAATAAACTTACAAAATTGATCTCCGACAGCAAATGGAGAACTATGGGACGCCCGGATCTAATACAAAATCTTTCTACCAAAGTACTCTCAAACACCGAAATTGAAGCCCTTAGTTTCGGACTAAAATTCGCAACTGGCATACATTCAAATATTACCACCGACGCAATTTTGAAGAATTACAAACATGAAGATACTGATTTTCAAAATGGTTTCATACAAGGGGTTATTTCTGTTGCAGTTACTCATCCATATAAAACTGTACTTTCTAAGAGATACATAGATGCTTTGAAACACCTAGCGAATAACAAGAACTTGATTATGTCACCAGCTGATAAAGGTGGTGGTATAGTATTAATGGAAAAAGATGAATACCTGGAAAAAGTTTCCACGTTGTTGGCAAACAACAACACTTACACCAAAACTGATTTAAAAATAGTAAATCGAAGTGTTGAGAATTTACACCAATCTTATAAAAAACTTATAAAATACAATAAAACTTGGATGTCATACATTGAATACCACCCTAATGTTCCATCACTATATGGCCTGCCCAAAACTCACAAACCAGACATCATATGCGCCCTATAATATCCGGCATCGGTAGTGCCACACACAAAATTGCACGTGCCATATCCAACGTTTTGACTCCACTACTAGGCACTATCAGCACCTCCCACATAAAGACCTCCGGAGATTTACTGAACAAAATAAAAAACATTAACGTACAAAACAAAACTATACACAGCTTAGATATGACATCATTATATACTAATGTTCCCATTAAAAACATGCTTGAATTTACTCCTTAAACATTTTTAAAAATCTAACATTAGCTTACCTTTTCCTCCCAACACTCTTATAAAAATCATTAGACTTATAACTAACATGACTTATTTTCACTTCAATAACAATTTCTATAAACAAAATTTTGGTCTTCCTATGGGTAACCCTCTTAGTGGAGTATTAGCTTGCCTTTTCTTAGAATTCCTAGAATCTGGTCCTTTCAAATTCAGATTACCTCCAAACACAGAGTATTTCAGATATATTGACGACATCTTAATTTTTCTTCCTGAAAATACGCGCATAAATATCATTAGAAACAAATTAAACTCAGTCGAACCTTCCATAAAGTTTACCTATGAAACAAAAAACAATAACTCATTACCCTTTCTTGACATACTTATAATAAAATCCAATAATAAACTATCCTTCAAAGTTCACCGCAAAACTACACACAAAAACGATTACATACATTTCTTTTCACACCATAACAATAAAATAAGAACAGGGATGATAATTGGTTTCTTCTTACGCGCTTTCAGAATTTGCAGTCCTGAATATCTGGACGAAGAATTCAAATACCTTACAAACATTTTGAAAACCTTGCAATATCCGACATATTTCATATTGAATGCTAAGAGAAAAACCACACAAATATTTTCCAGAATAAATGATAATAAAAAATCATACACACCAGAGCTTTCTCTCATAAACAGACATCTTCTTTTACCTGCACACACCAATAATACAATAATCTATAACACACTAAACAAACTAAAAATTCCTATCGTACAAACAACATAACTAACCATAAGACATATATTAAAAACCACGAAACATCTCTATAACAAACCAGTTTCCGATGGAGGTATATACACTATTCCGTGCCATAATTGCCATCATAAATGCGTTGGTGAAACTCAGCGTAAATTGGAAAAAAGGCTCAATGAACACAAAAGAGATATAAAAAATAGCATTCTCTAAGTGCATTATTCTCTCATTCATTGCAACATAACCACACCTTTGACTTTAAACAAGCAAAAGTAGTTAAATTTATTTCAAATGAACCGCGCCGGAGACTTTTGGAATCTGCGCTTATCGCAATATCAAGCACTATTAAACAACGTGGAGGTTTCTATAACATAGCGCCACTAATAAGTAAACTTTTATTAAAAGAACATTATTTAACTGTGGACACAGGTTAACTTTCTCACACCATTCAACACCCCCTGTAATAATTAACACATAATCTCAATCAATAAATTACATAAAAAAAACACTCATTTCATTTCTGTTACAAACTTATATTTGAATTTCAACAGATATATCTTTTTTCCCAATAAGAATATAAACTTGCGTTCATAGTTTTAAAATTACATTAACGATTATATGACGTCACTAAAATTTCCTTCTCGTTAACAGCGCCATCCCTCCCCCTCCTTTTTGAATTTCCAACATCATTTTTCCGTTTCTCTGAAATAGAACTGCGTCACACTGTGCACGTGAAACATTTTCAAATATTTTGCACTGGTATATTTTTTGGTTTCTTAATCTCATTCATCCAGAGGAAGTCTCAAAATAAAGACGAAACGTTGATGAACACATAATACGGTTTGTTCCTTTTAATTTTCTCTATTTTGTCGGAATACTATTTCCATCATATATATATATATATATATATATATATATATATATATATATATATATATATATATATATATATATATGTCAGAGAAAAAGAGAGATTATTGAAATGTACGGAGTGTCTCTGATTATTCTGCTTTTGATTTTTTCTAATGTTCATATGTATTTTTAAAAACTGTAAATTGCTAAATATTTTTAAGCGTTGCAGTAGTTTCTCGCATCGTGTCGACTGCACACTTCAGTTGAGATTACTTGCGAAATAATACAACAAAATCTGCATAGTGATCCTATTCGCAACAGTTCGATAAAACTACAATAAGAAAATTCAGAAAAACACCAAAAAGAGAATTATCAAATACATAGACTCCGTGCGTTGTTATAATGTGTGTCCAAATAAAAATATACTGCATAAAATGGGTGACCATTTGGGAATCTCAGCTGCTGTATGTGTTTTCTGCTCATCTTAACATTGGTTCCAGTAAGTTTTGGACTTCTTCTTGTCACTGGATACAAGCAGTGCTGATTCAGGAGAGATGTAGTTGATATTTCTACAACCTTTACACAATTACACGTGCAGCTACCCTTAGATGGGCGTCCATTGTCTCTTGAGGCTAGACGGAGGTATCGACACACACGCATACACACACACACACACACACACACACATATATATATATATATATATATATATATATATATATATATATATTAAAAAAAAAACACGCATGGTTGCTATGCCACACGTGGGGGTGTGCCCTTTTCTCTTCTCTGCAACCTCTTTCCCACAGAAGAGACGTTGCGAGCCTGTCTCTGCTTTATCGTTATTTTCATGGCAGGTGCTCGTCTGAGTTTCAATATATAGTGCTCCCCCGCTAAACTTTCACGAAAAACACTCGTCTAGCAAAAACCAATATCAATAATTTCCCACTCTATTTATCTGTGCCTTAACCGAAATATAGATTCCATGAACAAAGCTTCGTTCTTTGAACTGCACGCCTATAGAAACTCTCTTCCATTTGCCTGCTTTCCAGCTGACTACAATCTGATTTTCTTCAAGTCCAACATAAACAAATTAATTAAGTAATCCAATTTACAAAATTTCCACCGATGTATACCCTTAACCCTTATCCTCGAGTGGCTTCTGGGCCTTGATAAGCTCTGATTTCTTTGTAAAATAAAAAAAAACATACAACTTAAAGTTGACTATTATATAGCGTTAAACTATTGATTATGATAACATAATGTTTTATTACTTGTGAATTCACGAAACGCTATACGGACTTATGATTGCTTTGTTGATAGAGTCACCAGAGTGCATTAGATAAGTCGAGTTCATCTGTCTCTGATACAATATTACATCCCACAAGAGCATATGCTCGCTATATTTTTCCAATAAATTGACAGCCAGTACTGCACCCGTTCCCATCCTCTTATGTTTCTCGTTTCGTAGACTTTGGGGTCGACTACATTTCACCTCTTATTGAAAGATATTCGTAAGTCCAGTGTGAGTTGCTAAGCATTGAAACAACAGACAGCGATATTTGCATATAGATTGATTTTATTGATGGTTTCAACTAGTAACACTCCTGTAGTAGTTAAAGACCCGGCTAGTCACTGGGCTGGTTAGGGTTCGAATCGTCATAAAAGAAAAAGGCAAATATAAATGCAAATACATTGATGTAACCCTCTGGTACATAGATAATAGAAAACATAAACGGATATACATATATATATTGAATTACGATTTTAATTTCAGATGCAATATATAAATATTCTGAATTACGTCCCTTATTTACGCAAAATATAAAATATTATATCTATATACAAAACTAGCAGTTCAGCCCGGCTTTGCTCGGATCCTATGTACTGTTCACAAGTTCATGCTGCATATATATATATATATATATATATATATATATATATATATATATATATATATATATATATATGTATATATATGTATATATATATATATATATATATATAAGTGAAAGTGTATGTCTGTCTGTGTATCTGTGTGTACACATTTCGATACGCAATAAATCTGTCGATTTAAGGTCTACAGACTCGAAATTTGATATACAGGGCACTGAGAATTGGGGAAATAGATGTGATCAGTTTTCGGCCAGAAATTTGTCGATTAAGGGGTCAAAGTTCAACGATTTTACCTTTGAGAACTCTACCAAACTCCTCCGACAATTTTCGATCTAAACACTTGAAATTTTAGATATAGGTTGATTGGACATGGATCTAACTTAATGACGCAATTTGATCCCAATACAATTAATTTTAAGGGGTAATAATCGGGTTAAATGTTAAAAAAATTTACAACTTTTTTTTTTTTGCTCAACATACATCTCCAAATTCTCGGGCAACGCCGGTCACCCATGCTAGTATATCTATATGAGTGAACGTGTCTGTGTGTCTTTGTCTGTGTGTCTGTTTGTTTGTCTTCCTATGTACATTTTCCTTCGCAATAACTCTGTCAATTTTCAGTCTACAGAATCGAAATCTGATAAACAGGGTACTTAGATTTGGGAAAATCTTTGTAATCGGTTTTCGGCCAGAAGTTTGGCTGTCAAGGGGGAAAAGTTCAACGATTTGACTTTTGAGAAATCTACCAAACTCCTTCGAGAATTTTGAATGTAAACACTTGAAATTTTAGATATAGATTCCTCGAACATGGATCTTACTTAATAACTTGATTTGAGCCCCCAAAAATAAATGTTAAGGGGGCATAATAGGGGTCAAAGTTTAACAAAATGACCTTTTTTTTCTCAGCATACACATCCTAACACCCGGGCAATGCCGGGCTTAAATGCTAGTATATATATATATATATATATATATATATATATATATATATTTATATATATATATATAAAAGAGACCGTGTTTGTCTGTCTATCTGTCTGTGTGTTTATGTATATTTCCCAACGCAATAACTCTGTCAATTTTAAGTCTACAGACTCGAAATTTGATATACAGGGTACTGAGATTAGGAAACATCGATGCGCTTGGTTTTCGGCCAGAGATTTGGCTGTTAAGGCGTCAAAGTTCAACGATTTGATCTTTGAGAACTTTACCAAACTCCTCCAAAAATTTGTAGTTTAAACACTTTAAATTTAAGATATAGGTTCCTCGGACATGGATCTTACTCAATAACTTAATTTGAGCCCAAAAACAATGAATGTTAAGGGGCGATAATAGGAGTCAAAGTTTTAAAAATTGAAGGTCTTTTTTTGTTGTTTTTTGTTTTCATTTTGCTCAGCATACACCTCTAAACACCCGGGTAACGCCGGGTACCCATGTTAGTATATCTATAAAAGTAAAAGTGTCTGCGTATCTGCGTGTATCTGTGTGTCTGTGTGTATACATTTCCCTACGCAATAACTCTGTCAATTTTTTGTCTACAGACTCGAAATTTGATATACATGGTACTGAGATTTGGGAAAATCTACGTGATCGGTTTTCAGCAAGAAATATAGGGATAAAGGGTCAACGTTCAACGATTTGCCCTTTGAGAACTCTACCAAACTCGGCCGACAATTTTGGGGTTAGACACTTGAAATGTCAGATATAGGTTCCTTGGTCGTGGATCAAACTTAATAACTTTATTTGAGCCCAAAACAATCAATTTTAAGGGGTCATGATAGGGGTCAAAGTTTTAAAAAAATTGACCGCTTTCTTTTATCTCAGCATACATCTCCAAATACCCGCCATCCATGCTATATATATATATATATATATATATATATATATATATATATATATATATATATATATATATATATATATATATATCTGTGTGTGTGTGTGAAAGTGTCTGTGTGTGTACATTTCCCTACAACATAACTCGGTCAATTTTACGCCTGCAGACTCGAAATTTTATAAACCGGGTACTGAGATTTGGGAAAATCGATGTAATCGGTTTTTGGCTAGAAAGTTGGCTATTAAGGGGTCAAAGGTCAACGATTTGACTTTTGAGAACTCTACCAAACTTCTCCGACAATTTTGGGTTCAAACACTTTAAATTTTAGATATAAATTCCTTGGACATGGATCTAACTTAATAACTTGATTTGAGCCCTAAACAATAAAATTTAAGGAGTCATAATAAAGGTCAAAGTTTTAAAAAATTGACGGTTTTTTTTTTTTTTTTGCTTAGCATACACCTCAAAAATCAAAACACCCGGGCAACGCGGGGCATCCATTCTAGTATATATGAATATATATATATATATATATATATATATATATATATATATATATATATATATATATATATATATAAGTGAACGTATTTGTGTGTCTGTGTGTGTACACTTCCCTACACAATAAACCTGTAAATTTTAAGTTTACAGACTGGAAATTTTATATACAGAGTACTGAGATTTGGGAAAATCTTTGTAATTCGCTCGTGGTCAGAAATTTGGCTGTAAAGGGGTCAATGTTCAACGATTTGACTTTTGAGAACTCGATAAAACACTTCCGCCAATTTTGGGTCTAAACACTTGAACTTTCAGATATGATCCTTGGACATGGATCTAACTTAATAAATTTAGTTGAACCCAAAACAATAAATGTAAAGGGGTCATAATATGGGTCAAAGTTTAAAAGAATTGACCGCTTTTTTTGTTTTGCTCAACCCGGGCAACGCCGGGCAACGCTGGACAACGCCGGGCAACGCCGGGGAACGCCGGGCAACGCCAAACACCCGGGCAACGCCGGGCTGAACTGCTAGTATATATGTAAAAGTGAACGTGTGTGTGTATCTGTGTGCCTGTGTATCTGTGTGTGTATATTTCCCTGCGCAATAACTCCGTCAATTTTTAGTCTACAGACTTGAAATTTGATATACAGAGTACTGAGATATGGGAAAATCTTCGGAATCCGTTTTCGGACAGAAATGTATCTATTAATGGATCAAAGTTCAGCGATTTTACCTTTGAGAACTCTACCAAACTACTTCGACAATTTTCGGTGTAAACACTTGAACTTTTAGATATAGGTTCCTCGGACATGGATCTAACTTAATAACTTAATTTGAGCCCCAAACCATAAACTTTAATAGGCCATAATAGAGGTGAAAGTTAAAAAAAATTACCGCTTTTTTTTTTACTCAACATACACCTCCAAAAACCCGGGCAACGCCGGGATGAAATGCTAGTATATATATATATATATATATATATATATTAAAATATTTGACTATTTTCCATGCAATTTACATCTTATATGTCAAGAGTTTTTACTCCAAATTGGCGAAGGAGGGGGTTGTGGAGTATGCAAAGGTTAACTTTTTCAACTGTGACCTCTTGGAAGCAAAATTTTCTACCAAAACCTTATAAAAAATACTTGCTGTATGTCTTATTACCCTTTATGTAAAATTCCAAATGTTTATACCCAACATGTGCTGAATGGTTTGCTAGAGATCGCAAGGTCAAATCTTTTGAACTTTGACCCCTTGGTAGCCAAATTTTCGGCCAAAAACAGACCTCGCCCTTGTCTGAATACACGTTATGTAACTTTTCTATGTCTTTTTTCTGTCTGAATATAGGTTATGTAACTTTTCTAAGGTTTAGACTAAAAATTAGCCGTGAGCCAACACACAGAGCTGGCCAGAGAGCTGAAAGGGATATGGAAGATGAAACTCAAAATAATATCTGTAATAGTAAAAACACTATGAACAATCCCGAAAAAACTTTGAAAAAGAATGGGAGAAATTGGAATCAGAGGAATGACTGGAGAAATACAGCGAACAAAAATGATAAAGACAGCTGAAATATTAAGGCAAAAACACTTGAATGTGGAGACTAACACACACGAACCACAAGAGCAGGCTAGACAAACTGCTAAAGAGACAAAACATGAAGCGCTACAAGGAACCAATGAAATTGAAGCTGCATACCTATAAGTTCTCTAACCTCTCCCCATCCCTCCCTTTCCACATCACTACCACCCGAAAAAGAGTAAGACCGCTTAATACTCAAGGAGGAAGTAAAGACCGAGGAGTGAGCACTGACCAGACCTCCACCGTATAAGTGCGAAGAGAACTGAGACTTTGGGGAAGCTTATTGCCACTCAAATTCCAGTAAAGTGCAATGTCTGCTGCCAACGAGAAGTTAATGGGAAACCGTTGTTTCGATAATGCAAATTTATTTGCAAATATTATCGAAAGAGGTGGAGAGTACTGGAAAATATGGAGAGACTTGTTGTCACTCAGTTTCCAGTGAACGCCACAGCTTGTATTCAATAAGATCTTTGATTACTTGTGTGAATGCTCCTTGTGGACTACTACTACTACTACTACTACTACTACTACTACTACTACTAATAATAATAATATCCAGTCGTGTAATACACGTACAAATGAGATTTTAATTCATGCAGATCGCGTATGTATTGTTATAGAATCAACCCCCCTTTTGATTATTATATCTTACGAGTAATATTTTGCTCGGTGGACTAATTTGCAAAAAAATAAATTAAATAAATAAATAAATCAAAATGATGATATCGTTCATCAAATTCCGTCTATGTTTGTTTACAATATCACGTCAGCTGATATTTTAGCTTGATTATCTTAAAACTACTTTTTCTTCTCTTTTCGATAAAAAAAGAAGTACCATTTTTTTTATATCTATGAGAGAAGAAACATTATGTTTAAGATCGGATTGTTCTGTATTCTATACTTATCGGATGAATTTCTGCAATAAATATATCTAAGGTCACTGCCAGTCATATAAATTGCCTTTGGATAAAATTTGCAAAAGATAGGCTCAGCCGTATCGGAACCTATGAGGAATGGAACTCATATACATACAAAGTGAGATATATATATATATATATATATATATATATATATATATATATATATATATATATATATATATATATATAAATAAAGCTGTGCGGGTGTGTGTATGTGTCTGGGCACGAATAGGCTCCTATATGCTTGACTATTTAAAAGAAACTGATTACATATAATGATAGAAAATGTATCGAATGGGCATGTTTGATCTGGCAGAACGGTGGTTCATTAAAATTGTGGGCTCTGCTTTCGCGCCTGTTCCACAAAGTATTGAAATAAAAAAAAATTTAAAAAAAAACGTTCACAAGTGTTTTTGATATAAATGTACATAAGAATACTTTCATAACCATGTTTTAACTTAAATAGGGATGGTATAATAAAATTGTGGGGTCTACGTTCGCGCCTGGCTTCCATAGAATGGAAATAGGCACAAACTTTAAGAAAGACATTTCATATCTTTCTGCGTAAGTATACATTGATAATTATGTTTCAGTTTGAAGAATTATGGTTGTAGAGTCGAAGAAAATGAAGGGAGGAAGCGCCCACGTGTCTGCGCGTCATGCCTTACCTTGGAACGCTCCTACGGTGTGCGTACGTGCATGGGCGAAACATGAAAGAAATTCCAAAATGGCGCCGTCCTCATCTTGTAGATTGTGCGATCATTACTGGGCCCCACGTGACCGTTCTTTGGCTGCTGATTGGCCGAGGACGAACGCCGGAAGGATAAAGGGAGTGTGTTTGGAACATGGGGGTGTCTTTTCTCGGATCGACGTCAGTGTGATCGTATCGGTGAACTGCTGCAGCTTTAAGAGTACTTTAGTGTGTGTGTGATTTTGTGGGACTTGCTCGTCTGCTGACTTTACAGGACTTTCTTTTCTGCTGATTCTACAGGACCTGCCCTTCTGCAGAACTTGGAACAAAACTTCAAGCCTTTTCTTTCTTTTCACACGTAGTCGCCTAAAAAGGTAGAATCCGACTTACTTGTGAAACGGCTTTAATGGTATGATAAAATTATGGGGTGTTCGTTCGCACCTGACCTCCATAGAATGTAAATATGTCACAAAGTTTAACAAGTTTTTTTTTTTTTTTAATATAGATCCACAGAATATTGTGAGGAGTGTTTCAGTGTGAACAAATATAGTATAATTATTCATAGGCTTTATCTATTTTGTTTTTACTTTCAGCATATTGTGCGTTGGTTTTGATAGCCCCAAATTCGAAGCTATCTCTTCACAACCCTTCCTTTTCATAACCTATCATACTTTCATAAATCAGAGTCCATTTTCTATAGCCTGTTTTTGAACCAAGTCAACGACGGGTACTTTTGCTAGTATATATATATATATATATATATATATATATATATATATATATATATATCATCGGCGGTCACTCGTGTCCGAGTAAGACTGTCCTCCGTTGTGGCTTCTGTGGGTCCTCAGGTGAGCATAGAGCCCAATCCTAGACCCAATTTGTCTTGTGCAATTTGGGCAGATAAAGGTAGTGGTGGTGGGGTGGGGTTGGGTGTGTCTGGTTAATAATCTGTCCTTTCTGTGCTTGCGCCTATCCTCAGCAGCTTTATTTAGGTCACTACTATAAAGCGCAGCACCTTTGAAGACAGCGCACCTCCATGCCAACCTGCTCCCAGCCACGTCCTCCCATGTCTTAAGGTCCATGTGAAACCGCTTTAGATTTGCTTTGATGTTGTCCTTATACCTCATCTTTTGGCCACCCTGGGCACGCTTTCCCTCAACAAGCTGAGAGTAGAAAATCTGTTTTGGGAGGCGGAGATCCGGCATTCGGACAACATGACCAGTCCATCTGAGCTGGCGTTGAGCAACAGTAGCGGTGATAGTGGGAATGTCAGCCTCACTCAGGACGCTGGTGTTGGTGCGTCGGTCCTTCCAACTAATTCTGAGGATTTTTCGGAGGCATCTTTGGTGGTACGTCTCCAGGGTTTTTACGTGCCTCCTGTATGTGGTCCAGGTCTCCGATCCATAGAGAAGAGTGGGCAGCAAGACAGCTTTATATACCATGATTTTGGTCTTTGCCAGAAGGTCACGGTTCTCAAATACTCTCTTCCTTAGCCTTGAGAAAGCCCCACTGGCACAGCTAAGACGGTGTTGTATTTCATCATCTATGTTGGCTTTTGATGATAGGATGCTGCCTAGGTATGGGAAGTGGTCCACATTTTCCAGTCTAGCGTTGTCAATGGAGATGTTTGGGGGTGAGACTGGAGTACTGTTTGGTGGTGATTGATGGAGGATTTGGGTTTTTTTAATATTAATTGTTAGTCCTAGCTGTTTGTAGGCCCTCGTGAAGGCAACCAGTGTACACTGTAGGTCCCCTTCTGAGAGGGCTACAAGGGCGTTATCGTCTGCATACTGTAGCTCCATAATGGATATGGTGTTCGTTCGACCTTTGGCCCTAAATCTGTTGATGTTAAAAAGTCGGCCGTCGGTTCTGTACATAATCCGAACTCCATGGGGAAGATGTTTGTCCGTAAGATGGAGGATAGCAGTAATGAAGATGGAGAACAGGGTTGGGGCAATGACACATCCCTGTTTCACTCCCGTGTCAACCCTGAAGGGCTCCGTTTCATCTCCACTACTACTGAGGACTGTAGCTGACATATTGTCATGCAGCAGTCTCAGTACCCGAATGTACCTCTCTGGGCATCCAAACCTTGCAAGAACCAGCAAAAGAGCTTGACGGTTCACAGAGTCAAAGGCTTTAGTAAGGTCTATAAAAGCCATGTATAATGGTAAATTTTGCTCCCTGCACTTTTCTTGGAGTTGACGAGCAGTGAAGATCATGTCCATCGTGCCTCTATTTGGTCGAAAGCCACTTTGGGACTCGGGAAGGATGGTTTCTGCAAGGGGTGTAAGCCTGTTGGCCAAAACCCGAGCTAGGGCTTTCCCTGTGGTAGAGAGGAGAGAAATGCCCCGGTAGTTCCCACAATTTGCCTTGTCTCCCTTCTTAAAGATGGAGACAACTAGGGCATCTCTAAGTTGTGCAGGGATTTTCTCTTGTTCCCATATTTTGAGCAGCAGGGCATGGATGTGTCTGAGAAGATCAGGCCCGCCTTTCTTCAGGATTTCTGCTGGGATGCCGTCAGAACCAGCCGCCTTATTGTTTTTCATCTTCCTAATTGCATCCCGCACCTCTTCCAGACTGGGTGGTTCTCCCATGCTCTCAATTATGGGCTGTTGGGGGAGTTTTATATATATATATATTCGATGGTACACAGTTACATTTGATCGCTACAATCAGCTATCTGTTTCAGTCAATTAGACTTTGTCAGGCGACCTGAACCATTCGGCGCCATAGAAAAAAAGGAAAGCTTTCCTTGTTGTATAGCGTCGAATGGTTCAGTGTCGCCTGACGAAGTTTAATTGACTGAAACAGATGGCTGATTGTAGCGTACAAATGTAACTGTTTACCATCGAATAAATAATAAAAAGTAGTTTGCTCTTATTATCGATCACTATCTAACAACCTCGTTCTATTCATTAGTCCTTACTTTCGAATATCCCAAACCTGAATTTACGGCCACACACACACACACACACACACACACACACACACACACACACACATATATATATATGTGTATGTGTGTATGTGTATTTATATATATGCATGTGTGTATGTGCGTGTATATATACATTGATAGATAGATGCACTGATATATGTATATATATATATATATATATATTTATAGACAGATATACTCATCTACCTCCCTAATGAACAATGTATAAATGTAGGCGCATATATACTAAATCGACTTATGCTGACAGAATCAAATCATACATGAATGCGTATAGATTGATTTATCTCCATTACGTTAGTAGTATTTGAAATTATTCACATCGAGAAAAAAAAATTATTAGAAAACAATTATTTGCCAAACAAATTCATCGGCAAAGGAATGCACATAAGCCTGTTCTTTCACTAAACAGTACTTGAATCGCATCTCTACAACTTTGTGCGTGAGAAATGCTTCAAACACCTAAACGATATCAAAAACGACTTCAGCAACTTCACCTCCACCAGAATGCAAGATTTATTATGTTACTAGCATAAATACACTTATTTTTACTTGGCAAAAGTGTGTTGACTCTGATTGTGCCTATTTCGATCAATAATTTTTTGTTGGAGCCGAAATATGTTCATGTGAATTTAAAATGTTAAAACTGTAAGCACTTTCCTTTAAACCAGATAGTAGAGCGAGTCTGATTGACAGGGAAAGCTTCTGTTAGAATTAATTTTATGCTATGTTAGGGGAAATGTTGGGGCCAGAGATCATAATAAATAGAAAATATAAAACGAGAAAGGCATTTCTCATCTTTTTATTACTCTATAGTTTATTTCTTACAATTCCATTATCTCTATTCTATTAACTATCCGTTTAGTGCCTCACAAAGCAAACGACGCGAAACAACTGCTTCAGATGGAGTCTTCTGCTGAAGGCCACTAACAAAATGAGAATAATACGCGTACATCAGTTACTATTAGAAGTTCATAAAAATAAGATTAAATTCTTTACTCGAGAGAAGAATTAGTAATTTTATCCTAAAGTTCTGAGTAAAGTAATACGATCGTGACTATTTCTAACAGATAAACAGACACAGGTTGTCAGTTAAAAAAAAAACAAACACGCATCCACCGCAAGGCACAAACACTAACCACTGAAAAGTCGCTTCGTTTCGTCGGGGGAACGTTGACGAGTGGTCTGAGCTGGACAACGACCTTTTCAATGCATTTGCTTCATGGCAAAATCTCATAAGAATTAAAATAATGGCTCGGACCATAAATTCTCTATCGAAGTCGACTGAAGTTTCAAATAACATACAGGCACATGCAACAGCTGACAAAAAAAAAATACACTTTTAATTGAATGACTCGTGTACAGTCATTTTGCGATGGGTAGATTGGCCTTCATTGCAAAGGGCTGGCTTAAAACATATGGATTGGAGATACAAAATAATATCGCCTCACAAGAATGTTAAACCACTTGGGCCTAGGACCCATCTCAATACATTCACAGATTTTTCGCATTTAGACACACAGGTAGAGACTCATATCTACAGCTAAATTTAATGATAGCATCATTAGAAGCCTACCTGATATTATCCTGAAACGAGGTGTGATATTCCCCAGGTTTACCTATTTATAACGGAGAGTGAAATCAAAAGAATTTATTAGGAATGAAAAATAAATGTTTACCATAAAATCTGATGAAAATCGGAGTAATAGTTAAAAGATTCTGGACTGTGTAAGAGAATGATTTTCTGTATATTTTCTACAAGTTTCATCACCCATGTAAACTAAACAGTCTTACATAATGGCTGGGACAATTGTCTTTACAGTGTCTGTGGTGCAGCAAAAATACCACCAGGCAGTGTTCAATGACTAATATCTTCCCATGATCTAGATACACAACTTTTTTTGTTTTAGTTTTGTCTGAAAAATACTAAGTAGGCTGGCATGTTTTTGTTTTACCCAATAAATATACCACGACCAGTTTTGATATTTAATTTGCTTTTCTCATGTATAAATGCGAATCAAGTTGAACCAAATACATGCTTTCTGCTTAAATTTGGGTTTCTACCACAGAAACATCATTTAGATAGTCTTTTTAAAAGGATTGCGTGTATATGCAGTAGTCATTCGTGAATACGTCCAGAGGGTTTTGATGAGTTTTGAATTAAATGAGAAGACATCTTGCCATTTCAAAAAGTGTCCGCCAACATCTTTCCGCAGTTCCGTTGTGGTGAAGTGAATTAGAGACCGATTTTACCTGTTTGATGCGATGCTTCATTAATAAAGGTTTAAATTAGTTATTATTGACTTCTGTACATTTGTCAGAGCGGATACACTTTAGTTCACCGTTGAGGACCATGTCAGCTAAGTATTTTTTTTTTTTAGATTCTAAGAAGGTATACGGTTTTATTCTTAAAGGAAAAGATTATTGTTAACAAAATTTAAACTATACGTGAAGTTTTCCCTGCCCATCAGTTTCACGGGACTGTTCAAGTCACAATCTATCAATGATAGGATTTTCGCGGACTTTTTGTCTGCCATCTTGTTTTGGTACATTGCCATTTTAACTTGTGCACAAACGTCGAAGTTTGCCAAGTTTTGAAAGTTTTTATTGTTATTCCGTTAACCACATTCGGCAATTTATTTATATTTGGATGGTTACAGTGCCCAAGAATTTTGTCATATTTGTAAATCTTAGCAGGCGGGGTTTTTTTTTATGAGGACTTCACTGTTATAATTTTTTTTTTTACATTACTGTGATAAGTAGTATAAACTTACATTTTCTTTAATGCAAGTTCCATTCGGGCAAATTTGTTTTGATTTATTGGGGCTAAAGATTATATTTGTACCTTGTTTTGTGGCGGTTTGTACAGCAAATATATTTTGTTTAAATTTCAGATTAGAAGAGAGTATTTCCAAAATGCAAAAATAAAGTTTAACTTTATTATTACTGAGCGAGGTTTTAGGATATCCTCTCTTCAAAACAATACTGTTTACTCGACTGTCCGAAACAATGATTGGAGATTATCGTCACCCACATCCAAGTGATAAGGGATTTCAGTAAACCCCTCTTTACCAAGTAAAATATCGAACGTCCAAATACCCTGGTATTCCTCATTTGACACGGCCACTATTTCACCAAATTTAAGGAGGAATGAACCAAGATGCTTACCCTGCACATGATACGGAACATTGAAGACAGAGATTGTTGTTCTTCCTGTTCTCATGCATGCAGACGTAAAACTTACTATGACTAAAAAAATCTCTGTTTGGGAAAGTGTCACACACGTGTCTTCAGTTGAAAAAACCGTGTTCCAGTTATTTTCCATTTTGTATTTTATTATACCCTGGGGTCCATGCCTCACTGTCACAAGCAGCTTACAGACAATGTTGGAGCTTGCATGAATGACTCTTGTTTTTATCGACTACGAAGATGACCAGGCTTTTTTTAAATACTCTCTAGCTTTGGTAAGTCGACCAGTCATACATTACACTGGTCAACACAATATTTTTGGCAGGCAAAGTAAGACTGGTTTCTGGGGTTTTCAAGGGCGCTGAATCCGAATCTGACATTAGTTTTTTCAAATTGGCTCTAGTTTTTGAGATATCACAGGGGGGTCGTTTGTCTGAAATCACCCATTCTCGACCATAGCTAAACGTACAAAAAACGGCTAAATAGTGCATAAATGTCAGATATTGATTTTTATGATAATCTTAAACCACAAAGACAGTGTAAAATCTCAATCTAACAAGTTAAGTTAGATATAACATCATTTCATTTATCCTATAACTGAACACTTTTCATAGATTTCGAGGATATACAAAACATTTGCTAAAAATTTGCTGAATTTTAATTCTCCAAGTGAAAAAAACATTTACATAATCAGTTATATATCATAAATTAATGTAAAGCATTATACACTAGATTCTTAGTTACAATGAACACACAAAACAATATTTTATTCACAAAACTAAAATTGATGTTTATACGATTTTCGCTTGGGAGCAACTTTTGGGCAGTCTCTCAAAAGGTTCCAGCAGTAGTCTGCCATCATGTGCTCATCCCATTTGCCTTGATACCTCTCTTCCATTGTTTTGATGTCTTGATGGAATCTCTCTCCCTGCTCCTCACTGTAATCACCAAGATTACCAGGAAATCTGTTGAGGTGGCTAAACAAGAAATGAACTTTAATGCTCATATCTGCCCCTAGTTTTCCGTATGCAGTAAGCATCTTACGGACCAATTGCTTGTAATTGTCAGCTTTGTGATTTCCCAAAAAGTTTGTCACTACATCTGTGAAGGACACCCAAGCATTTAACTCAACCGTGTTCATATGATTAGTGAAGTCAGAATCCCTCATGAGCGTTCGAATCTGAGGTCCATCGAAGATGTCACCTTTAGCTTTTTCGATGGAAAGACCTGGAAATTGCCTGCATATGTACTTGAAGCAATCCCCATCCTTGTTCAACGCCTTAACAAACTGCTTCATGAGCCCTAGTTTTATGTGCAATGGAGGGAAGATGATTCTATCCCTGGGTACCAAAGGCTCATTGATGACGTTGGTTGTGCCGACTTCGAGACTTTCTCGTTCTGGCCAGTTCTCCCTTCTCCAGTGCTGGATTCTTGCTCTGCTATCCCACAAACAAAGAAAGCAGGGATACTTTGTGTACCCACTTTGCTGACCAAGCAGAAAATTCACCATTTTCAAGTCCACACAAATCAGCCATTTATGAGTGTTGTAATTCAGCTTTTCAAGAAAAAATTTGATAGCGTCATACTCTTCTTTCATCTTGGTAGAATGGCCAATTGGTACAGGAGCAAACTTATTGCCATTGTGCAAAAGTACAATTTTTAGACTTGCTTTCGAGCTATCTATGAAGAGACGCCAATCTGCTGGGTCATATGATGAGATCCCCATGCAGTTAAGAAGTGCAGAAACGTCATTACAAAAGACCAGGTCGTCTTCTTTAGAAAAGAAACGAAGCAAGCTGCCTTCCCTTGTCCTATAGTATGTTACTTTTGTGCCAGAATCAAGAATGTTTTTCTCTTGGAGTCGTGATGCAAGAACTTCAGACTGCTCTTTCGACAAACAAAGGTCTTGCACTAGGTCATTAAGTTCGGATTGATTGAAAAGCTGAGGGCCATTTGAGGGTTCTTCATAGTCACTACAGCTATCATCACTTGATATTGAAAGATCAGCTGGAATCTCTTCGGTTTCACCGATTTCAGGCAAACTGGTGAAAACAGGCACAGGTAGATCCTCAGAGTGCGCAACAGGACGGATAGCAGAATCCAGGCTCGGATACTGCCAATTTGCTTTCTTGTGCTTGTTAAACCCCGTCATGTCATTGAGACAGAAGTAGCAGTCATCAAAATGATTGTTGGGCTCTCTCCACACCATTGGTACAGCAAACTTCAGCTTACCGTTGGTCCAACCGCGGAGACTTTCTACACAGGTTTTGCACACCATATGTGGGGCCCAAGACTTGTCTTGGTCACCAAGTATCATATCGAAGTATGCTTTGCACGCCCTCTTGACAAAGTCTGTAATACTCCTCTTTTGTTGTGCCATCATATACTGTCCACAGATGTAACAAAAGACATCCGGTTCATATCTGCAACATCTTCTAGAAGAACTCATTTTCTCTCTGGAACTCATTTTCAACTGTGGAATTCTTAAGAAAATTCTTAATTACTGTTTAATTTATACTGCAACTATATTTATGGAACATGTTATTAAGTAATTACAGTATATAATTATATAAAAATTCTCCCTATATAAATAATTATATAAAAATTCTCCCTGAAATACTTCAATATATACATAATCATTATAATGATTCAATAATATCAGAAAATTATTATTAACTGCTTCCATATTGAAGTATTTCAGGGAGAATTTTAGCAGTTTAGGCTTATTTGGGGCTATCAGTATCTTCTAAACTAGAGCCAATCTGGCAAAACCAATGTTATATTCGTAATCAGCGACCTTCAAAACCCCAGAAAACACTCCTAGATGGTCTGCCAAAGAAAAAAAATAAAAATTTGTTGACCAGTGTTATCAACAACAAGGTGCCTGTATTCTTTCGTCTTTTTCAAAAAAATTCTGTAGGATTTATCATTTCTTTCGGCGGCTTTTTCCATTCCGAATTATTTGGGGTGGAAAGTGTTACCTTCGATCCTGTTTCATTAGTGTCCATTGGAGGCGGCGTACGGCCTTCCACGGCCAAAGTTGAAGACCGTTAAAAACGGTAATAATAATAAAATATATTTAAACAATAACAGTCAATATATGAATAGAAAAAAAAAAAAACAATAGCGCATAAAAACAATAACGACGGTGACGTAACATAAAACAAACTTACTTTACAATAACTAAATAACAAGGTGGCTTAATAATTCTCTTCGCGGTGAGAACGTGAATAGGTGTTAACACGAAAAAAACATGTGCTGGAATGGTAGAAAGATTCAATTTTATATGCAGTAATATGGGTTTCTGATTTGTTGATAACAGAAAGTGGTTCGATTTGATTCGTCTATTTCTATCGGCAGCGTTTATGAATATAATCTCTCAACTTTCAGGGATCATACCTCCATTAGGTATGAAAATAATTGAAACAATATATATATATATATATATATATATATATAAATATATATATATATATATATATATATATATATATTTATATATAGGAATAGGAAATTGGATCAAATTTTTGTAACATGTCTTCTTCCTAAGATTACGGGTGGTGGTGTTTGATCATCACTGCTGGGAGCCATGATGTAATATACTGTATTGTTTTTAAATCCCCGAAACAGTGTTTCATGGTAAACAACTGATGATCCCTTGAAAAATAAACAAAATGGTATTATAGTAAATTCGAGAGAGTTGATGCAGTGATTGCAGGTGATTAAATGACTTACTGACTAGATGTTTTTTTAACGAATGATAAAAGTAATGTTTTGTATAGTTTCAAATGTTAAAAACTTCAAAGACTATATACATATATATATATATATATATATATATATATATATATATACATATTATAAGATACATTTTCAGGGCATTTTGTAAATAATCTTTTTCATTTCTGTTGTTCTTGTCCTTCGGGCAAAGATCAAAGTGTTGTATCTGTTGTTCAGATGCTGCACTACTCTGGAGAAGAGATCCTTCATTACTGTTAGAGTTGGTCTCCCCCACATTAAACAACCGACCTCATGTCTAACTGTTCTTGTGGAGAGGCAAGTAAAAAAAAAATAATCAGAAGAGACATTTTCCAGGATATTTTATAATTCACCAGAGGGGACACTGGCGAAGCATTAAATTTTCTTTCATTTTAAACCGTTGTGCCGTTTTGTGTGTGTGTATATATATATATATATATATATATATATATATATATATATATATATATATATATATATACATATATTATGTTTCTGAAGTTAAACGTTAATAAACAACAAAAGCACGATAAGAAAAACAGCTGTGCATGTTAGTTGAATTAGTATTGAAGTATACATCATGCCAATGTCGCTACAGTTTTGAAGTTTCTCTCGAAATTTTCTACATTCCTTTGAAGCATCTCCCGTAAAATTACATTGATCTGCTGAGTTATTACTGCCTTTTGATCTTCGCCAGAGTTACTGGTCAGTGTTGATACAGCCGTTCTTTGAAGTCCTCCATAGAAAAGCACAAGAGGCTAAATCCATGAAATGTCAGACCTACGCAATATCGCCGAACATAAAAACTAAATTATCCGCAAACATGTTAGATGAGGATGAGGCGTGAAGGTTGAGGGAGATTGTGAGCGCTAGTAGACATGCATGTAGAACGAACAGTCCAAGATTAGACAGGCATTTCGAAATAAAATGAGTGAAACATATGACCGTTATCGAGAGTATTGTGATATCTGCAGTATTTATAACTACAAAATGTTATACGTATTGCAAGTAAATTTACTTGCTATAAGTAAATTTTCATAAGTACGATAGAAAGAAAAATTGAATATCCTTCGGGTTGACATTATCTTACACCCTGTATACATTAATTAGATGAAAAGGGTTGGATATTATCGTCAATCTGTCTTCGCGATACACATTCAAAACAAGGACATATAGTGTCTAAGGTTTTCATTATCAATAACTATATTACAATAGAAAATGCGGGCATGAAAAGTAATATGCTTAAGATTAATCATGGAAAAGTAAAGGATTAGTTGTTAAAACTGGAAAAGAAAAAGACAAGATATTCAAGTAAAAATATAATAAATTTATAACTTAAACTATTGCAGCATTAAGGATTGATTATAAAAATGTAATAAATTGAATTAGGAAATAATTCTTAATGTAGCAATATTTAAGTTATAAATTTATTATATTTTGTTACTAGAATATCTTGGCCTTTTCTTTTTCAGATTTTTTTTACACGTAGTCCTGTACTTTTCCATGTTTAAGCTTAACTATATTACTTTTCATACATTTTTCAATAAAAATCAATTATTTTCTAGTTGATTCGCTCGTTTTTTTTTTTTATTTCAGTCTCATTTATTGCCCCCATGAACACAAATGCAATAACAATGTACGGCACTCGTCTGCTTTAAGTAAAAATTCTCCCAATTATCTCCTTCATTCTTTCATTCTCTCTGCTCCACTTATTATTTTCTTCCGCGACAGTAGTGAATAAGTAGCCACAGTAGTCACTGAAGCGACGTGATTGCTAGGGAAACCAGTCATAAAATGCACATGTCACCTCCTTATATTTTTTTTTACGATTTTGAACACCAATCAATTAATCATGAGTTTTACTGAACGGAAATTGATTTTTTTTTCACAATGTAGCTGAGAAGATAATCTATAAACTTTATAATTGTTTGAAATTTCGTCGGGAAATGAATGAGCGGTAAAGCTTTAAAGTTGTTATAAACGACTAAAACAAAGATTTAACAACCGTGTTTGATGACTCATTTTGTGGTCACTTTTATGTTTTCATTTCATTTTGATATAAACAAAAATATTTATATTCAGAGATTGTTATAAAGATTAATAAAATATTATATTACTGGCAATTATATATATATATATATATATATATATATATATATATATATATATGTACATGTATGTATGTGTGTATGCGTGTGTGTGTGTGTGTGAGCATTTTCTACCCTACGTTTTATTTGGTTAAAAGTGTGAGAGGCTTCCACAGCATCTTATCACATTCTCCTGTGTAGAATGATTTGGCATCGCTGGCATACTACTTGATGCAGTGGTTTTCAAAATATTGCCAGAGTTTGAGGCTCTACTCCGAATTTTCTGTCAACGCTGTTTCCCCCTGGCCTTAGCCGAACCAACAGTTACCGCAAGGCAGTGGTGTCCACTCACATTGTTTAGCTTGCCTGGTCAAACATGGAAACGGAGTATGACGCTGAGAGATTAGAAGATGGTCGAGAACCGGGGGCACTCGTTAAATCTGCACTTGGGTGTAAAAGAAGAGCAAGAAGGTTACTATCCTTAGAAGAGTCTCTTATACCTGTAATATATGTTACATATATATATATATATATATATATATATATATATATATATGTATATATATATATACCGCACATACACATATTCGTATATATATATGTATACATATATGCATGCACATATATATATATATATATATTTATATATATGTATGTCATCCTCATACATTATTGTTTCGTTGTATCACAATTCATCAGTGAGGCTAGACATGCACCTTTTCGAATACTTGGATCGAACCTACAACCGTTCTGTTGAGAGTCGGCAGCTCTAACTATCGGAAACGAATCAGTGCTAAATATTTCTTCTAAAATGTCTATTAGATTAACATTTGCCCGTCGCACAGTGCTCTATCAGTTTGTTTACAAATTAATCGAGGGCTTCGCTTAATCGCTTATAAAATCAACACGTCTGACTGAACGCGACAAAGTTATTCTTTTTTCTCGATTTTTCAGTATTTCTTTTCCATTCCCTGAGTGGTCTTTTTAATTTCACCAGTCAAGTTGTATTAAATAGCGGTAAAAAGTTGTTGAAACTATTGATAGTGATAGAAAGGTCTTGGCAAGAATATGACTGAACATTTTATACAACCTGCCAGTTAAAATTAAAATGATCGCTCGGCAAATGGAAAAGATATACAGATAAATATGAATAAAGAATAACTCTGTCGTGTTCAATCAGATGTGCTTTAATTATGACGTACTGCCAATACACACACGCACACGCACACACACACACATATATATATATATATATATATATATATATATATATATATATATATATATCCGTATCCTTATATTCAATAAAGTGTTATAAAATTGCTAACTTCTTTTTTATTGATTCTTTTAGTCCATTATTAAATTATGTCTTTCAATGTGTTTACCAAAATAAACAGCATTATCTACCAAAACAGTAATTTTTATTTTCCCTGATATCTCATCTATTGAAGCGAATAGGAATGAGAGAATGACAGAGATACCAACAGAAGTCGTGCGAGCTGTTCTTATTTCTGTGGTTCATTTGATGTGTTGAATGAAGAATGCCAGTTCTGGATCCGGTCGAGTGCCGTTTCCACCGGTTTAGTCTTCGATTATAAATGTCAAAAAAGGTCAGTACTCTGTCGGATACAAAGACAGTTCTCTTTTGCAGAACGAATGAATTCTCCCATACAGAACAACTATAAAATATCAGAACATTCCGCGATCTTTTCTGACCTCTGTTTATCGATAAAGCACCGACCATGGACAATGGTTGTAGCAATCTTAAAACCTATAATTCTGTTCGAATCTGCAGCTTTCTCTCTTGATATACATGAACTTTTCCCTGTATATATCTCGCTTTATATCTTATTAAACGGATATCTATCTAGCATTCTATCTCTAATATTTACCGACGTATATCCCATTATCTCTTCCCCTGTTGTAATTAGTTTTTATAATTCTCTTTTCTGCCTTCCCTCGGCGTAAATTGTTCTCTTTATATATCGCCTCGATTACTCGATATCATTGAAATATCTTATGACAAAACTGCACAGCACCTCATAAATAGTGAAGCTAGTTTAATCTAAAAGAATTACTGGCGTCGAATGAATACATGCCTCGTTCGGTTTATCGAATAAGAAAACTCTGTAATTCTTTAATATTAGACCTAATTTTACTTTTTAACGTCTTATATATATGTTCATATACATATATATATATATATTGATATATATATATATATATATATATATATATATATATATATGATCGTGTGTGTATGTGCGTATGTGTGTCTATATGTGTGTATATTTACGACATAATCACGTTGACACATCGGTTCTCGAAATATCACCGAATTTAAGCAACGTTCATCCTGGCTGGAACCAGATGAGTGAAGATTTGGTAATTCTAGGCCCTGTTTGTGCTTTCCGCTTATCCTGACATTCTTTTCAGTCGTCCTAATCCTCCACTTGTACTGTTTTTCAACAATGCTGACTAAGCAGAAGTGTGGTTGGTAATTGCGCAACTCTTGCCACAAAAATCCACGCGAGGGTATCCATAGTCTGTCAAAACTGAACGAATCATTTGTATATATACTAGCAAACAACATATGTATATATATATATATATATATATATATATATATATATATATATACTATTTATGGCGATTAAGCTAGGCATATACATATATGTTCATCGCTCTAAAAAATCGTCCGGCTTCATCCTAACGATTCCATAGATTGATGAAAGGAGACGCAGATTTTGTGTAATTGCTATAAAAATATTTTATTACAAATTTTTTAGCAGTATTTATGCATTGAGCACTGTTAAAGTAAATACTGAAAATCGATACATAAAATATTATATGTTTATATAAAACTCTTTGTTGATATATGATATAATAAAACCTATAATATATATATATATATATATATATATACATATTATTTACTATAATAATTTTTAAATACCTACAGACGCTAAAAGTTCATCTTCTCGGGAATCATCAGTGCAGAATGTCACGATTCATACAGATCGATAGACTCGGACCAGAAAACAGAAACCATCTTCGCCTTCATTAGCAAGAATCTAATCAATTCGGTCACCGTTGACCGCGAGAAATACTGTTGAAATTAAATTTAAACATTTATTTATAAAATGTTTTCTGACGTCTGTCAGAGTGATCTAGTCATTACATGATGATCTGCACATAAGAACTAAATTGACCGACATTATTTCAACTGAAAATACTTAACGATAAGAACGAGTTTCTTAAAGAGGCTTGCATGAATATTGACTATAAAAATTATTACAAACCTACAGCCACTAGTTTTCCATCCTTTCGGGAATCATCAGAGCAGGGTGTCAAAGTTAACATCGGTATTACTCGATATACAAGTAATATTGATATTTGTTCAGCATTTTAACATGCAGAGATAAATATTAACACTGATATAAGCTCCAATGTCTACTAAGACACACACACACACACACACACACACATATATATATATATATATATATATATATATATATATATATATATATATATATACTAGCAAAAGTACCGTCGTTGACGGAGTTCAAAAACAACCTACAGAAAATGGACTCTGATTTATGAAAGTATGATAGGTTATAAAAAGGAAGGGGTCTAAAGAGATAGCTTCGAATTTGGGGGTATGAAAACCAAAGCAAAATATGATGAAAGATAAAATAAAATAGATAAACCTCATAATGCAATGTACCATACCTGTTCACACTGAAACACTTATCCCAATATTCTATGGATCTATATTAAAAAAAAAAAAACTTGTTAAACTTTGTTACATATTTCCATTCTATGGAGGTCAGGCTCGAATGAACACTCCATAATTTTATTATTCCATATTTCCTCAAACTGAAGCATAATTATCAAAGTATATTTACGCAGATAGATATGAAAAGTCTTTATTAAAGTGTTTGCCTATTTCTATTCAATGGAGACTAGGCACGAACGCAGACCTCACTATTTTATTATAACATCCCTATTTAAGTTAAAACATACTTATCAAAGTATTATAATGTACATCTATATCAAAAACACTTGTAAACGTTTTTTTTTTAATTTTTAAATGTTTTATTTCCATACGTTGTGGGCCAGGCGCGAACGCAGAACCCCCCAATTTTAATGAACTACTTTTCTGCCAGATCAAACATACCCATTTCTGTGTTTCGATACATCTTTTATGATTATATGTAATCCGTTTTTTAAAATAGCCAACCATTTAGGAGCCTATTCGTGACCAGACACACCCTCACCCACACATATATTCAGCTTTATATATATATATATATATATATATATATATATATATATATATATACATACATATATATATATATATATATATATATATATATATATATATATACAATGTAACGCAGTGCGTGGGCATGTATTCTTGCGTATGTATTTTTTTTTATATTCTAATCAATAATCTCCATTATAGGACAAAAATATAATCTATCATTTCCTTATATATCTACGTAACAATTGAACGTTTAATGTTTTCTAAACTTGCGTCAGACACCACAGGAAGATCATTAGCATAATATTGTCAGCTTTTTCCGTATGCACATAATTTTCAGCTGTTTCATTTTGACTTAAAAAAGTGCATTGCCAAATACGTTTTTACATACTTTGAAAAGACAAATGTAAAGACAAAAGTGTACAAGACAAAAAAGTTTTATTTGACTTTATCTTAGGTTCAATTCAATGATAAGTGATGTAGCATAAGATATAGCGAAATCGCTAATCATTACTCGGTGAAAGTGCAATCGGGAACCACCTGTAGATTTACCTTTAAGAAATTGATTGTTTTTTTTAATATTCAACTGTATACAGGTGTATTCGGGTCTGCTGCGAACAAATATTACAGTTTATTTTGTCGCTGACAAGAATAATTCACACAAGTAACACATGCACTAGCCCGTGGTTACTAGATCATTGTTAAGGTTATTCTTTTCAGCGAGAATTTAAACGGTGACATTTCTTTGCAGCATACCCGAATACACCTGTAAATAGTTTAATACAAAAAAAAATCAACTAAGTAAATCTTCGCCCCCCCCAGTGAATTTTCACCCATTACTCCATCTTCACCTTATCAAGTCATTTTAAAACGAAATGTTTACCCTTTATTGTGCTCTTATGGACCAAATGTCTCTCCCTTACGCTCTCATTTAGCAGTGTTTATTAAATGCCTTAATATTTTATTCAAGTAATTTTTAACACCAGGTATCAGAAAGATGTTACTTTATATTTAAACTAATTGCGTAAAAGTATTTTCTTATGTTATAACATAATATCATGAAATTATTTCTTAATATTTAACATAACTGCATTAAATTATTTTCTTATTTTTAATATAATACCATTAAATTATATTCTTATTTTTAATATAATACAATTAAATTATATTCTTATTTTTGATATAATACCGTTAAATTATATTCTTATTTTTAATATAATACCATTAAATTATATTCTTGTTTTTGATATAATACCATTAAATTATATTCTTATTCTTAATATAATACCATAAAATTATATTCGTATATTTAATATAATACCATTAAATTATATTCTTATTTTTAATATAATACCATTAAATTATATTCTTATTTTTTAATATAATACCATTAAATTATATTCTTATTTTTAATATAATACCATCAAATTCTTTCTTTATATTTTACACAATTGTATAAACATTTTTTTAACATAATAGCATTGAATTTTTTTTTAATATTAACTTAATCGCATTAAATTATTTTCTTATTTTTGATATAATACTATTAAATTATTTCTTTATATTTTAGATAATTGTATAAAATTTTTAGACAGTCTTTTCTGACTGATTCTATATCATCTTTCTTGACGAATCCCGATTGAAGAAGAGACCAAACCAACGTCTTTTCTTTTGACGCGGGATAGCGAGCCGACTTCTTTCTCGTGTTTAAAACTTGCGACAAAACGGAGCACACATCTCCTTTTATCAATCAAAAGGCAGGCATTCAGCACGTGATATAACAAGCAGTAGCAGCACAACATACACCAAGAAAGGGGGGTAAAGAAGGGGAGGGAGAGAGAAGGAAAGACAGAAGGTAGAAAATAAAATTTCTACATAAAAGCTTCGCACTGGAAATTTGCCAAGGCGGTGACTTCTAACTTTTGCACATTTCAAAAAAAAAAAAAATAATTAAATAAAAAATAAAAATAAGACTAAGGACGCGTTAGTCGAGCAGAGGCATGTTCTTTGTTGTTTTTCAATTAACGTAAATTGCCTGTTTTCAAGAAAATATCTGTTTTTGATCCAGTGAAGTAGAATTTCTTATGGCTTTGTCTTCGATTAAACCATCTCCACAAAGGTCAAGATTCTGTCTGTTAGAATGCAGGTATTTTTAGCGAAGAGGATGTTTGTCCTCTGGCCAATATTTTTACTATGGGAATTATATAATACACTTTATATCTTCTCGTGCATATTAGTCTGTATCTATTGACGAAAGTTAATTACTAACGCCTCTCGTCCCTTCTCTCTCTCCCTCTCTCACTCTCTCTCTCTCTATCTCTATATATATATATATATTTATATATATATATATATATATATATATATCCCTCACTAATATATACTAGTTGAAGTCCTCGCTATAGGCGCGTTTCCGTACAAGATTGGAAATTAAAAACGCGAATTCAATAGTAAGAAAATTACGGCTTTTTAAAAACATCGTTTTGTATTTAAATGATATTGTAGAAATTAGAAACTCTTTTTTTCCTCAAAATTTAATGATTTATTTATCTCATAGAATATACATATTTTCAACTTTTATAAAAGTCCCCATCAGGTTCTGATATTATTATGTGTAAACAATCTTTACTGTTGGTGATATAAATCCCTCATGGATGTGTTAATCACGGATGGTCTAAATATCTTGCGTCACGCATGGTTGCGGGATGTATGCAAATCAAAAATATCGGTCACTATGTTCAATATTTGAATTATATTCTCGAAATTTAAATGATTTTAATTTATTTTAATAAAATATATTCAGGTTTATGATGATGATCGATATCGGCTAGAAAGTAACTGGAACGCGCTGGCAAAAAATATTGTCTTCGAACCGACGAAGCAATGAAATAATGGAACTGAAGGCGACCATTTTAAACATCAGGCAACCGATTCACCGAATGTTTTTGTTTCGTTTAATTCACTTAAGTGATTTTGTATAGAAACGTGTTAGCATATTTTTATTTTATATTGACAACTTGTCATATAAAATGTGATAACTTACGTCATTTTTTGAGAAAATGATTTTAACAAAATATAAGTCCATATGTCCTCGTTTTTGTTTTATATATCCATTTGTAATTTTTTTTTCACCAATGAGGAAAACAATAACAAAGAAAAAATATGAATTGTGCCAAAATTCAAATCGTGAAAAGATATTACACTGGCTACTTAAAGGAAAAAAAGATTTCAATAGACAATAAAACACGCTGTTTGTTTATTCATAAATCAAATAGATGAATCGTTATTTTTACACTATTGGTTTACGGAGTAAGTCGAATTTGGACCTTAGGATTCACCCTCATCCGTTCATTTCCAAAAAGCTTAATAACTACTCATTACATTTTTCTAAAATGTGCTATGGATTTAGAACTACCCAAGCAAAGAAATGTAACATTTTCGGATTTTTTATAAAAACTTTAGTTTGCGTCCCCAGGAGTTAAAAAAGGGACAAAATAATAGCACTTTTCGGCAGATAGAATACTTTCCAACAATTAGATTTTGCTGAAAATTACCAAAAAGGAAGATCACAATGATATGCATCTGGAAGCTTAATAGTTGACAATGGGACACTTTTAGTTGCGTCTACAGGGGAAAAAGGGGTAAAAATAGCCAAAGTAGCACTTTCCGTCTCATAGAATCTTTTCCGACCATTAGGTTTTGCTGAAAATTACCTCAAAACAAAACCACGTAGATATGCATCTGAAAATCTAATATTTAGCCCTGGGAACATTCTGAGCCTTTGCCCCTAGGATGTTTTAAGGGTGAATAATACACCTTTTAGGGCGAATTTTTATTTTTATTTTCATCCTAAAATCTTTACTTTTGTCAAAAGAGGGGGTTAAATGGTTCCAAATTAAAAAAATATTAAGGCATTGTTTGTCATGAAACGGTGGCATTTTTCTATGTTTTACATCAAGCCAGTAACAATAAGTAACAGTTCTTCGACTAATTTTGGTTAACAGTACAAGAGAAGTAACTCTTGTGAACTTGCTTTTACAAATGTTGATTATATATTCGTGCAGGGAATGTGGTACTAATAGAATCCCTTGATGGATCTGAACAAGTTATTCAGCGCTCAAATTAAACCAGTCAAACTGAAGGTGGTATATTTTACTTAATTCTTGATACACAAGTTTCTTTTTGATGCATACAGTGGCACCCCAGCCCATTTATTTATCAACCTGTTTTGTATTTTAGGATGTGATTATTTTATACCTATTTTGATTCATTTACTTCAAATCGATAAAATAACAAAAAATAACATGTGAACTTCCACCTCAATTTTATATCTAGGATATAAAAAAGAAAGTAAAATAAAAAAAGTATACAGAAGCAATATCTTTTTGTGGTTACAGCGCTTTTACTAAAGTTGAACAATAATCTAATATTCGAAAACGTGAAAAAGGCATCAGTCGGGGGAGCATATTGTTTATTTTTTTTTTTTTTTGTCTTTAGAAAGGCAATGGAAATTTCTAAAACAGGAAACAAATATTAATTCTAAAACGTATAAAAGAGGTTAATCTTCAAAATATGTTAATATTAATCACGTTGCTAACATTTTTCATAGTTTTCTTTCAGAGGTGTTAAAAGGTTTAGCACAGTAAAAATGCAATGTAAATATCAAACACCGAAAGCACGAGATTCAGGTAAATAGCATTATATTATACGCTTATAACAGTTTATTATTAGTTTGTTCAAAGAGTACAATATATATATATATATATATATATATATATATATATATATATATATATATATATTACAATATATATATATATATATATATATATATATATAGATATATTACAATATATATATATATATATATATATATATATATATATATATATATATATATATACATTCCGATGTCTCTGTTCAGTCCCGAAAAAAAAGGATACCCCTTGTAGGGATAGCTTTTGGATGGAAATGTCGAGGCAAGGGTTACACAATCTTCAACCACATTTCTCCTGAATCACCACTGTTTGGGTCAAGTGGCAAGGAGAAGTCCAGGACGACTGGAAACAATGCCGAGATAAACGGAGAGCACATACAGTTCCAAATAAGCATAAATTTTGTACTGACCTAGTTCAACGTTGCTTAACTTCGGTGATCCAGCGAGAACCGGTGTGTAAACGTTATTAAGCCGTGTATATATATATATATATATATATATATATATATATATATATATATATATATATATATATATATATATATATATATATATATATATTTAAAGGAGATTAGAATAATAGTCTAAAGAGCTAAGTGTATTTTAATGTAATAGTGAAATTACTAGTTTAATTAAAATACAGGAAATGCTCGTTGTAATTTAGATATATAATAAGCTCGATAGTTAAATGTCCTAGAGCTAATTCAATATTAAGTAATGTGATTTATAATTTAAAAGTTTTAAAATTTTTAAAATTTAAAAATCAAAATTTAATTAAATTAAAAATCAGTTTCATAAGAAGGAACAACAACAAAGTCAATTATCTGTACGATCGTTTCGGAAATCCGTGCTTTTTATTTGTGGTATACATGAAGTCACGTAGAATAATTATACATAGTTTTTTTGGTAAGCACGGTCTCCTCATCAGCAAATTTAGGAGGATTTCTATTGAATTGAAAAGACACCAAAAATAAACCTAGCATTAAAAGTAAGGCAGATGAATCTGAAAAATTGAAGTAAAAGGTTTGGATATAAAATTTATAAGAAAAGTAATAAGGAAATTGGTATAGGTTAGAGACAGAAATGAGTAGAAAAAATATATATATTTTTTTGAATTTACATAATAAATTTGATTTAAAAATATATAGATATATAATTACCTTTTGGTTTTTCTTTTTTTGAAATCAGGAACTGTATTTAAAGTAGTCATTTAGATGTTTGCTATAGCTTTTTATTTTATTGAATGATGAATTTTAAAAGGGCGACGCTCGTGCAGTAAATTGTTTCCGTTAGCGTATTTTGATTTAGAGACGCTACAGTTAATATCTATAGAGAGAGAGTTTTTTTTTTTTTTTTTTTTTTTTTTGCAAGTTTTTAAGGGGAGATAATTGTCATGGCTTTATTTATTATTTGATTTACGAGTCTAAGGGCGGTAATTGGTTTAACTTAATTTATTAAAAAAAAAAAAAAAAAAAAAAAAATCCATTTTTACTAATGAGTAATTTTTAATGATTTAAGGTGGTTTATATTTATTAAATTTAAACCAACGTTTATGATTACACGATAGAAGCTCGTGTCTTGAATTTACTAGTTTGGTTGTGCTTTTTATATCTTCATATTTTAAAATTTTTACGGTTTCTTTTGTACATAATGTACAAAATTTATCTCCTGGTTTATATGATTTGCAAGTCTCAATTATTTGCCATTTTAAGTTGAAAGAAATATTGCTATTTTTTAGTTGCCAAATATAGTTGGATAGAGTAGTTTGGTTTGATAGAGAGTTATTTTTAAAAGAATGTTTGTGCGTTGAAATTCTATGTTTTATTGGGCCAGATGTGGAACCAATATATATTACCTCTTGATTATTATGATTATTTTCCGTTAGGTCTATTGTTGGATTATAATGTGGTGGGTTGGTTAATAATTGATCGGTAGATTGATTTAAGTTGGTGTTATTATTTAATTCGGTAGTTGAGTTATGGCTGTTGATAGGTTCTTGTATATTTGGAGTTTTTGATACTGTGCAGTTATAGATAACATTTTTAATTTTACATGAGCCTTGTAGGGGACATTTATTTTTTCTTCTACAGTTACAGTCCGATGTATTTTGTATAGTTGCATTTTGTAGTTTATTAATTTTATTATTATTAGAGCTAATTATTTTCTGATGAAGGTTAGGCATAGTAGAGTAAGAGACTTTAATTGTGTTCTTATTGAAAATCTTATTATATCTATGGGGGGCTTTAAAGTTCTTATCTAATATTTTAAAAAATTCTCTAGCTATGTTTGTTTCTAGGTTTTTGGAATACGGGGGGTTGAACCATAGGATCTCCTTGTGTCTATTCTTACGTTTGCGGGTTTTAGTTTGTTGTTTATTTATATTATTATCTAATATTTGTAGTTTGGTTTTATCTTTTTTTGTCTCCTGGTTATTTTTCTTAACTCGTATACGGGAAGACATTGCCATATTATATGTTATTACGCTCTTAATAGGTTTATTTTTAATGCAGTTTATGTTTCTATCATTTTCATTTATGAATTTAATTTGTGAATTATATCCAGAGTTTTTAAGGGCTTCATTATAGTATTTTTCATTTTTGGTAAATATTGATTTAGTAGAAGACAGTCTAGAAATTCTTAGAGCGATATTGGGAACTATTGATTTTAATATTGATTTAGGGTGGTTTGATTGATTGTGGACATATAGAAGTGATTGGTTAGGTTTATGGTATGGTTCAAAGGTAGAATTTTCAAGATTTAAGGTTATGTCTAAGAAATTAACAATTTTTTTATTAGGGTCGATTTTTATACTAAGTCCATAATTTTTAAATAATTTATGTAGAGCTTTAATTGCATTTTCATAATTTTTATTAGTAGAATTCGTTATGAAAAGTGCATCATCTCTATATAGCCCTCCTTCAAGTTTGAATTGTTTATGGAGTATACAATGTATTTCATTTAAAAGGAAAAGGCCAACTAGATCAGTGACCTGAGTCGAGTCCGTCGATCCCATTAAAATGTTGAAGTGGTTAGGGGTATTTTTCCTGGTCCAATATTTATTATCAAATGTTATTAAAGACTGTCTAGCTATAAGTATTAGTTTAGTTTCGTCTTGAGTTATATTAGTTAATTTTCGTGCCATTAATAGAGATTTATTAAGTAGGATAGGTGATATAGATTGGTAATATGATTCAATGTCAAAAGAAAGAAATTTAATATTATTTTTATTTTGAATATTAGAAAACCAGTCGATTACTTGGTTTGAAGATTGCCATAGTGGGTATTTTATTATGGATTTAATTTTGGGGATAATTCTATCTAATATGTTTTTACTAACCAGTCCTATATCTGATTTCGAGGGGCAAATGAGTCTAATAGTAGGGTTGATATTGAAGCTGTGTTTGTGGTCTTTTAAAGTAAATCTCGGGGTACCTGGTACTGTTATTTCTGTGTATTTATCTATTTTAAGTTTAGTTAAAATGTTTTTTGCATCATTATTTATTTTATTTAGTGCTGATTTATTAGTAGTTTTATAATTTTTATTAAGTTCTTTATATATTAGATTTTTATATTGTATATAGTCCATTGTGTAGAAATTTTCAGTTTTATCTGCCGGTACTATGAGTTTATTTTGGTGGCTTGTAGAAATAGATTTTGAAAATTTATTTATTTTTTTAAGTGTTGGAGTGATATATTTTTTATTTTTCTTAAACTTAATATTTTTAATCAGGTTGATTAAGTCATTTTCAAAATTTTCAGTGTCTATGTTTCTCTTAGGGTTTTTGTATGTTTTTAGTCTGTAGTATTTCGCTGCTTTTCTTTCTTCATTGTCTTGTCTGAGGATGGTTTCTTTTATTTCTCCAGGTTGGTGGTGTATTGGTTCTGTGGTTTCACTTTGGTAATTATCAAAATGGTAGGCTTTCCATCTCAAGTTCCTTATAAATGTATTTATACTTGTAATTAAGCTGGTTATAAAGGTGTCTTTAGGGGGTATGGGGATGCATTTAGTTGATAATTGTATGTCCTTCTTATGAAACATATCTACAATTACGTATATAAACTCAACCTGTTATAGGGAGCTGATAATTTAAAGGAGATTAGAATAATAGTCTAAAGAGCTAAGTGTATTTTAATGTAATAGTGAAATTACTAGTTTAATTAAAATACAGGAAATGCTCGTTGTAATTTAGATATATAATAAGCTCGATAGTTAAATGTCCTAGAGCTAATTCAATATTAAGTAATGTGATTTATAATTTAAAAGTTTTAAAATTTTTAAAATTTAAAAATCAAAATTTAATTAAATTAAAAATCAGTTTCATAAGAAGGAACAACAACAAAGTCAATTATCTGTACGATCGTTTCGGAAATCCGTGCTTTTTATTTGTGGTATACATGAAGTCACGTAGAATAATTATACATAGTTTTTTTGGTAAGCACGGTCTCCTCATCAGCAAATTTAGGAGGATTTCTATTGAATTGAAAAGACACCAAAAATAAACCTAGCATTAAAAGTAAGGCAGATGAATCTGAAAAATTGAAGTAAAAGGTTTGGATATAAAATTTATAAGAAAAGTAATAAGGAAATTGGTATAGGTTAGAGATAGAAATGAGTAGAAAAAATATATATATTTTTTTGAATTTACATAATAAATTTGATTTAAAAATATATAGATATATAATTACCTTTTGGTTTTTCTTTTTTTGAAATCAGGAACTGTATTTAAAGTAGTCATTTAGATGTTTGCTATAGCTTTTTATTTTATTGAATGATGAATTTTAAAAGGGCGACGCTCGTGCAGTAAATTGTTTCCGTTAGCGTATTTTGATTTAGAGACGCTACAGTTAATATCTATAGAGAGAGAGTTTTTTTTTTTTTTTTTTTTTTGCAAGTTTTTAAGGGGAGATAATTGTCATGGCTTTATTTATTATTTGATTTACGAGTCTAAGGGCGGTAATTGGTTTAACTTAATTTATTAAAAAAAAAAAAAAAAAAAAAAAAAAAATCCATTTTTACTAATGAGTAATTTTTAATGATTTAAGGTGGTTTATATTTATTAAATTTAAACCAACGTTTATGATTACACGATAGAAGCTCGTGTCTTGAATTTACTAGTTTGGTTGTGCTTTTTATATCTTCATATTTTAAAATTTTTACGGTTTCTTTTGTACATAATGTACAAAATTTATCTCCTGGTTTATATGATTTGCAAGTCTCAATTATTTGCCATTTTAAGTTGAAAGAAATATTGCTATTTTTTAGTTGCCAAATATAGTTGGATAGAGTAGTTTGGTTTGATAGAGAGTTATTTTTAAAAGAATGTTTGTGCGTTGAAATTCTATGTTTTATTGGGCCAGATGTGGAACCAATATATATTACCTCTTGATTATTATGATTATTTTCCGTTAGGTCTATTGTTGGATTATAATGTGGTGGGTTGGTTAATAATTGATCGGTAGATTGATTTAAGTTGGTGTTATTATTTAATTCGGTAGTTGAGTTATGGCTGTTGATAGGTTCTTGTATATTTGGAGTTTTTGATACTGTGCAGTTATAGATAACATTTTTAATTTTACATGAGCCTTGTAGGGGACATTTATTTTTTCTTCTACAGTTACAGTCCGATGTATTTTGTATAGTTGCATTTTGTAGTTTATTAATTTTATTATTATTAGAGCTAATTATTTTCTGATGAAGGTTAGGCATAGTAGAGTAAGAGACTTTAATTGTGTTCTTATTGAAAATCTTATTATATCTATGGGGGGCTTTAAAGTTCTTATCTAATATTTTAAAAAATTCTCTAGCTATGTTTGTTTCTAGGTTTTTGGAATACGGGGGGTTGAACCATAGGATCTCCTTGTGTCTATTCTTACGTTTGCGGGTTTTAGTTTGTTGTTTATTTATATTATTATCTAATATTTGTAGTTTGGTTTTATCTTTTTTTGTCTCCTGGTTATTTTTCTTAACTCGTATACGGGAAGACATTGCCATATTATATGTTATTACGCTCTTAATAGGTTTATTTTTAATGCAGTTTATGTTTCTATCATTTTCATTTATGAATTTAATTTGTGAATTATATCCAGAGTTTTTAAGGGCTTCATTATAGTATTTTTCATTTTTGGTAAATATTGATTTAGTAGAAGACAGTCTAGAAATTCTTAGAGCGATATTGGGAACTATTGATTTTAATATTGATTTAGGGTGGTTTGATTGATTGTGGACATATAGAAGTGATTGGTTAGGTTTATGGTATGGTTCAAAGGTAGAATTTTCAAGATTTAAGGTTATGTCTAAGAAATTAACAATTTTTTTATTAGGGTCGATTTTTATACTAAGTCCATAATTTTTAAATAATTTATGTAGAGCTTTAATTGCATTTTCATAATTTTTATTAGTAGAATTTGTTATGAAAAGTGCATCATCTCTATATAGCCCTCCTTCAAGTTTGAATTGTTTATGGAGTATACAATGTATTTCATTTAAAAGGAAAAGGCCAACTAGATCAGTGACCTGAGTCGAGTCCGTCGATCCCATTAAAATGTTGAAGTGGTTAGGGGTATTTTTCCTGGTCCAATATTTATTATCAAATGTTATTAAAGACTGTCTAGCTATAAGTATTAGTTTAGTTTCGTCTTGAGTTATATTAGTTAATTTTCGTGCCATTAATAGAGATTTATTAAGTAGGATAGGTGATATAGATTGGTAATATGATTCAATGTCAAAAGAAAGAAATTTAATATTATTTTTATTTTGAATATTAGAAAACCAGTCGATTACTTGGTTTGAAGATTGCCATAGTGGGTATTTTATTATGGATTTAATTTTGGGGATAATTCTATCTAATATGTTTTTACTAACCAGTCCTATATCTGATTTCGAGGGGCAAATGAGTCTAATAGTAGGGTTGATATTGAAGCTGTGTTTGTGGTCTTTTAAAGTAAATCTCGGGGTACCTGGTACTGTTATTTCTGTGTATTTATCTATTTTAAGTTTAGTTAAAATGTTTTTTGCATCATTATTTATTTTATTTAGTGCTGATTTATTAGTAGTTTTATAATTTTTATTAAGTTCTTTATATATTAGATTTTTATATTGTATATAGTCCATTGTGTAGAAATTTCCAGTTTTATCTGCCGGTACTATGAGTTTATTTTGGTGGCTTGTAGAAATAGATTTTGAAAATTTATTTATTTTTTTAAGTGTTGGAGTGATATATTTTTTATTTTTCTTAAACTTAATATTTTTAATCAGGTTGATTAAGTCATTTTCAAAATTTTCAGTGTCTATGTTTCTCTTAGGGTTTTTGTATGTTTTTAGTCTGTAGTATTTCGCTGCTTTTCTTTCTTCATTGTCTTGTCTGAGGATGGTTTCTTTTATTTCTCCAGGTTGGTGGTGTATTGGTTCTGTGGTTTCACTTTGGTAATTATCAAAATGGTAGGCTTTCCATCTCAAGTTCCTTATAAATGTATTTATACTTGTAATTAAGCTGGTTATAAAGGTGTCTTTAGGGGGTATGGGGATGCATTTAGTTGATAATTGTATGTCCTTCTTATGAAACATATCTACAATTACGTATATAAACTCAACCTGTTATAGGGAGCTGATAATTTAAAGGAGATTAGAATAATAGTCTAAAGAGCTAAGTGTATTTTAATGTAATAGTGAAATTACTAGTTTAATTAAAATACAGGAAATGCTCGTTGTAATTTAGATATATAATAAGCTCGATAGTTAAATGTCCTAGAGCTAATTCAATATTAAGTAATGTGATTTATAATTTAAAAGTTTTAAAATTTTTAAAATTTAAAAATCAAAATTTAATTAAATTAAAAATCAGTTTCATAAGAAGGAACAACAACAAAGTCAATTATCTGTACGATCGTTTCGGAAATCCGTGCTTTTTATTTGTGGTATACATGAAGTCACGTAGAATAATTATACATAGTTTTTTTGGTAAGCACGGTCTCCTCATCAGCAAATTTAGGAGGATTTCTATTGAATTGAAAAGACACCAAAAATAAACCTAGCATTAAAAGTAAGGCAGATGAATCTGAAAAATTGAAGTAAAAGGTTTGGATATAAAATTTATAAGAAAATTAATAAGGAAATTGGTATAGGTTAGAGATAGAAATGAGTAGAAAAAATATATATATTTTTTTGAATTTACATAATAAATTTGATTTAAAAATATATAGATATATAATTACCTTTTGGTTTTTCTTTTTTTGAAATCAGGAACTGTATTTAAAGTAGTCATTTAGATGTTTGCTATAGCTTTTTATTTTATTGAATGATGAATTTTAAAAGGGCGACGCTCGTGCAGTAAATTGTTTCCGTTAGCGTATTTTGATTTAGAGACGCTACAGTTAATATCTATAGAGAGAGAGTTTTTTTTTTTTTTTTTTTTTTTGCAAGTTTTTAAGGGGAGATAATTGTCATGGCTTTATTTATTATTTGATTTACGAGTCTAAGGGCGGTAATTGGTTTAACTTAATTTATTAAAAAAAAAAAAAAAAAAAAAAAAAAATCCATTTTTACTAATGAGTAATTTTTAATGATTTAAGGTGGTTTATATTTATTAAATTTAAACCAACGTTTATGATTACACGATAGAAGCTCGTGTCTTGAATTTACTAGTTTGGTTGTGCTTTTTATATCTTCATATTTTAAAATTTTTACGGTTTCTTTTGTACATAATGTACAAAATTTATCTCCTGGTTTATATGATTTGCAAGTCTCAATTATTTGCCATTTTAAGTTGAAAGAAATATTGCTATTTTTTAGTTGCCAAATATAGTTGGATAGAGTAGTTTGGTTTGATAGAGAGTTATTTTTAAAAGAATGTTTGTGCGTTGAAATTCTATGTTTTATTGGGCCAGATGTGGAACCAATATATATTACCTCTTGATTATTATGATTATTTTCCGTTAGGTCTATTGTTGGATTATAATGTGGTGGGTTGGTTAATAATTGATCGGTAGATTGATTTAAGTTGGTGTTATTATTTAATTCGGTAGTTGAGTTATGGCTGTTGATAGGTTCTTGTATATTTGGAGTTTTTGATACTGTGCAGTTATAGATAACATTTTTAATTTTACATGAGCCTTGTAGGGGACATTTATTTTTTCTTCTACAGTTACAGTCCGATGTATTTTGTATAGTTGCATTTTGTAGTTTATTAATTTTATTATTATTAGAGCTAATTATTTTCTGATGAAGGTTAGGCATAGTAGAGTAAGAGACTTTAATTGTGTTCTTATTGAAAATCTTATTATATCTATGGGGGGCTTTAAAGTTCTTATCTAATATTTTAAAAAATTCTCTAGCTATGTTTGTTTCTAGGTTTTTGGAATACGGGGGGTTGAACCATAGGATCTCCTTGTGTCTATTCTTACGTTTGCGGGTTTTAGTTTGTTGTTTATTTATATTATTATCTAATATTTGTAGTTTGGTTTTATCTTTTTTTGTCTCCTGGTTATTTTTCTTAACTCGTATACGGGAAGACATTGCCATATTATATGTTATTACGCTCTTAATAGGTTTATTTTTAATGCAGTTTATGTTTCTATCATTTTCATTTATGAATTTAATTTGTGAATTATATCCAGAGTTTTTAAGGGCTTCATTATAGTATTTTTCATTTTTGGTAAATATTGATTTAGTAGAAGACAGTCTAGAAATTCTTAGAGCGATATTGGGAACTATTGATTTTAATATTGATTTAGGGTGGTTTGATTGATTGTGGACATATAGAAGTGATTGGTTAGGTTTATGGTATGGTTCAAAGGTAGAATTTTCAAGATTTAAGGTTATGTCTAAGAAATTAACAATTTTTTTATTAGGGTCGATTTTTATACTAAGTCCATAATTTTTAAATAATTTATGTAGAGCTTTAATTGCATTTTCATAATTTTTATTAGTAGAATTTGTTATGAAAAGTGCATCATCTCTATATAGCCCTCCTTCAAGTTTGAATTGTTTATGGAGTATACAATGTATTTCATTTAAAAGGAAAAGGCCAACTAGATCAGTGACCTGAGTCGAGTCCGTCGATCCCATTAAAATGTTGAAGTGGTTAGGGGTATTTTTCCTGGTCCAATATTTATTATCAAATGTTATTAAAGACTGTCTAGCTATAAGTATTAGTTTAGTTTCGTCTTGAGTTATATTAGTTAATTTTCGTGCCATTAATAGAGATTTATTAAGTAGGATAGGTGATATAGATTGGTAATATGATTCAATGTCAAAAGAAAGAAATTTAATATTATTTTTATTTTGAATATTAGAAAACCAGTCGATTACTTGGTTTGAAGATTGCCATAGTGGGTATTTTATTATGGATTTAATTTTGGGGATAATTCTATCTAATATGTTTTTACTAACCAGTCCTATATCTGATTTCGAGGGGCAAATGAGTCTAATAGTAGGGTTGATATTGAAGCTGTGTTTGTGGTCTTTTAAAGTAAATCTCGGGGTACCTGGTACTGTTATTTCTGTGTATTTATCTATTTTAAGTTTAGTTAAAATGTTTTTTGCATCATTATTTATTTTATTTAGTGCTGATTTATTAGTAGTTTTATAATTTTTATTAAGTTCTTTATATATTAGATTTTTATATTGTATATAGTCCATTGTGTAGAAATTTCCAGTTTTATCTGCCGGTACTATGAGTTTATTTTGGTGGCTTGTAGAAATAGATTTTGAAAATTTATTTATTTTTTTAAGTGTTGGAGTGATATATTTTTTATTTTTCTTAAACTTAATATTTTTAATCAGGTTGATTAAGTCATTTTCAAAATTTTCAGTGTCTATGTTTCTCTTAGGGTTTTTGTATGTTTTTAGTCTGTAGTATTTCGCTGCTTTTCTTTCTTCATTGTCTTGTCTGAGGATGGTTTCTTTTATTTCTCCAGGTTGGTGGTGTATTGGTTCTGTGGTTTCACTTTGGTAATTATCAAAATGGTAGGCTTTCCATCTCAAGTTCCTTATAAATGTATTTATACTTGTAATTAAGCTGGTTATAAAGGTGTCTTTAGGGGGTATGGGGATGCATTTAGTTGATAATTGTATGTCCTTCTTATGAAACATATCTACAATTACGTATATAAACTCAACCTGTTATAGGGAGCTGATAATTTAAAGGAGATTAGAATAATAGTCTAAAGAGCTAAGTGTATTTTAATGTAATAGTGAAATTACTAGTTTAATTAAAATACAGGAAATGCTCGTTGTAATTTAGATATATAATAAGCTCGATAGTTAAATGTCCTAGAGCTAATTCAATATTAAGTAATGTGATTTATAATTTAAAAGTTTTAAAATTTTTAAAATTTAAAAATCAAAATTTAATTAAATTAAAAATCAGTTTCATAAGAAGGAACAACAACAAAGTCAATTATCTGTACGATCGTTTCGGAAATCCGTGCTTTTTATTTGTGGTATACATGAAGTCACGTAGAATAATTATACATAGTTTTTTTGGTAAGCACGGTCTCCTCATCAGCAAATTTAGGAGGATTTCTATTGAATTGAAAAGACACCAAAAATAAACCTAGCATTAAAAGTAAGGCAGATGAATCTGAAAAATTGAAGTAAAAGGTTTGGATATAAAATTTATAAGAAAATTAATAAGGAAATTGGTATAGGTTAGAGATAGAAATGAGTAGAAAAAATATATATATTTTTTTGAATTTACATAATAAATTTGATTTAAAAATATATAGATATATAATTACCTTTTGGTTTTTCTTTTTTTGAAATCAGGAACTGTATTTAAAGTAGTCATTTAGATGTTTGCTATAGCTTTTTATTTTATTGAATGATGAATTTTAAAAGGGCGACGCTCGTGCAGTAAATTGTTTCCGTTAGCGTATTTTGATTTAGAGACGCTACAGTTAATATCTATAGAGAGAGAGTTTTTTTTTTTTTTTTTTTTTTTGCAAGTTTTTAAGGGGAGATAATTGTCATGGCTTTATTTATTATTTGATTTACGAGTCTAAGGGCGGTAATTGGTTTAACTTAATTTATTAAAAAAAAAAAAAAAAAAAAAAAAAAATCCATTTTTACTAATGAGTAATTTTTAATGATTTAAGGTGGTTTATATTTATTAAATTTAAACCAACGTTTATGATTACACGATAGAAGCTCGTGTCTTGAATTTACTAGTTTGGTTGTGCTTTTTATATCTTCATATTTTAAAATTTTTACGGTTTCTTTTGTACATAATGTACAAAATTTATCTCCTGGTTTATATGATTTGCAAGTCTCAATTATTTGCCATTTTAAGTTGAAAGAAATATTGCTATTTTTTAGTTGCCAAATATAGTTGGATAGAGTAGTTTGGTTTGATAGAGAGTTATTTTTAAAAGAATGTTTGTGCGTTGAAATTCTATGTTTTATTGGGCCAGATGTGGAACCAATATATATTACCTCTTGATTATTATGATTATTTTCCGTTAGGTCTATTGTTGGATTATAATGTGGTGGGTTGGTTAATAATTGATCGGTAGATTGATTTAAGTTGGTGTTATTATTTAATTCGGTAGTTGAGTTATGGCTGTTGATAGGTTCTTGTATATTTGGAGTTTTTGATACTGTGCAGTTATAGATAACATTTTTAATTTTACATGAGCCTTGTAGGGGACATTTATTTTTTCTTCTACAGTTACAGTCCGATGTATTTTGTATAGTTGCATTTTGTAGTTTATTAATTTTATTATTATTAGAGCTAATTATTTTCTGATGAAGGTTAGGCATAGTAGAGTAAGAGACTTTAATTGTGTTCTTATTGAAAATCTTATTATATCTATGGGGGGCTTTAAAGTTCTTATCTAATATTTTAAAAAATTCTCTAGCTATGTTTGTTTCTAGGTTTTTGGAATACGGGGGGTTGAACCATAGGATCTCCTTGTGTCTATTCTTACGTTTGCGGGTTTTAGTTTGTTGTTTATTTATATTATTATCTAATATTTGTAGTTTGGTTTTATCTTTTTTTGTCTCCTGGTTATTTTTCTTAACTCGTATACGGGAAGACATTGCCATATTATATGTTATTACGCTCTTAATAGGTTTATTTTTAATGCAGTTTATGTTTCTATCATTTTCATTTATGAATTTAATTTGTGAATTATATCCAGAGTTTTTAAGGGCTTCATTATAGTATTTTTCATTTTTGGTAAATATTGATTTAGTAGAAGACAGTCTAGAAATTCTTAGAGCGATATTGGGAACTATTGATTTTAATATTGATTTAGGGTGGTTTGATTGATTGTGGACATATAGAAGTGATTGGTTAGGTTTATGGTATGGTTCAAAGGTAGAATTTTCAAGATTTAAGGTTATGTCTAAGAAATTAACAATTTTTTTATTAGGGTCGATTTTTATACTAAGTCCATAATTTTTAAATAATTTATGTAGAGCTTTAATTGCATTTTCATAATTTTTATTAGTAGAATTCGTTATGAAAAGTGCATCATCGTAAATCAAATAATAAATAAAGCCATGACAATTATCTCCCCTTAAAAACTTGCAAAAAAAAAAAAAAAAAAAAAAAAAAAAAACTCTCTCTCTATAGATATTAACTGTAGCGTCTCTAAATCAAAATACGCTAACGGAAACAATTTACTGCACGAGCGTCGCCCTTTTAAAATTCATCATTCAATAAAATAAAAAGCTATAGCAAACATCTAAATGACTACTTTAAATACAGTTCCTGATTTCAAAAAAAGAAAAACCAAAAGGTAATTATATATCTATATATTGTTAAATCAAATTTATTATGTAAATTCAAAAAAATATATATTTTTTCTACTCATTTCTATCTCTAACCTATACCAATTTCCTTATTAATTTTCTTATAAATTTTATATCCAAACCTTTTACTTCAATTTTTCAGATTCATCTGCCTTACTTTTAATGCTAGGTTTATTTTTGGTGTCTTTTCAATTCAATAGAAATCCTCCTAAATTTGCTGATGAGGAGACCGTGCTTACCAAAAAAACTATGTATAATTATTCTACGTGACTTCATGTATACCACAAATAAAAAGCACGGATTTCCGAAACGATCGTACAGATAATTGACTTTGTTGTTGTTCCTTCTTATGAAACTGATTTTTAATTTAATTAAATTTTGATTTTTAAATTTTAAAAATTTTAAAACTTTTAAATTATAAATCACATTACTTAATATATATATATATATATATATATATATATACATATACATGTATATACACATATATGCAGAGTGGAACGATAAGTTTCTCGCCCTATAAAAACAGCACTGCGACCATATTTTAAAAGTGTTATTAAGAAAATTCAAGTATCTTGACCACATAGTAGAATTGACATCTATTAAATGTATACAGGTTTGGAACTGAGAGCATGCTTTTTTCAGAAGCCCTGTCGAGAACTCGTCGAGTCGTCGGCGGATAGCGGCGAACAAGCTAGCTTTAGTGTTGTGGGAGATAATGTTTCTGATATTTTCGACGTAGGAAAAAACGAAGTGGTCCAGCGGGTCAAGATTGATGAAGGAAGGGGAGCCAGTGAGAGATAGGTAGAAAGTCGTAGCAACTCTTTTTCTACCAAGCCTGTTTTTTGTTTTAACTTGCAGGCCGGCGCGGAATCCTGCTACAACACTCAGGGTCAACCAGCCGTCACCACCCTCTTTAGCACAGCAATGCTGTTGACTTCAAGCCAGCTGATGTGAGATGATATGATGTGGCATGTACTTGAATCCACACCCAAGACGATAACCGTGGCGAGTTTAGCTGTGCCCTCAAGCGTTGAACCGCAAGGACTTGCCCAAGAATGGTGCTGGCCATTGTCCCTTTGTCATAACCATGGATAAATAGAGAGCAATAGTTGAACAGCAACGCTCTTTGTACATTGTGCCACTTTCAGACATGATGAAAGTTTCCTAGGAGATTGTCTGCAACAAAAAATAGAAAACTGGTTTCATCAAGCGGAAATGGAATCATACTCTCTTTTCTAGGGCGATAATTTTATCGTCTCCCAGTACATATATGCACATACACACACACACACACACACACACACACACACACACACACACACACACACACACATATATATATATATATATATATATATATATATATATATATATATATTAGAGATTGTAAAAGGTGGATATTTTAAGCTGGTTTTAAGCTCAATTCTTGCTGTGGATTTTTTTCCTTCTCAGGTTGAAGTTAATCTTTTTGATTGATGTGAACACAGGGGGGTACTTCAATTAAAAGTCAAATATGAACAATTACAATTGTCGAGTAATAAAAAGCGAATCAAATCAGGTAAAGTTATTTTAAACAGTTACATTAAATTTAACTTAAATTTGCAGTTTTTGAAAAAAAAATACAAGTGCGACCATTCTGTTTGGCGTTACTGTATATATATATATATATATATATATATATATATATATATATATATATATATATATATATATATCACATAAGTTTACTATTGAAATAATTTTGTGTTAAAAAATGGTTCAATCGATTTTGTCAATTTTATTATTTTACTCTACGTTTTTTTCCGAATTTTAAAATCTTTCACCGTTAAGAGTCATAATGAATGTGAAGATAACATTTGATATCGTCTGATTCTATTTTGTAAATTAGAACACTTGTTTGTAGCTAGCAATACAACTGAAATTAGAAAATTGCGAACAGGAGAAATGAAACAAATTTTAAATCTCCAAATGCTCATGTTGTATTTAATACATTTAATTATATTTTGGAGAAACTCTTCAATAGTATGTTACGACTATATTTGTATTTCGCAAATATATTTTAGCGAAACTGAAGCATCAAGAATTTCATTTCGGTTAGACATCTTTCACTCTGTTTGTCTCACACTTTGTCTTTCTCTCCCTTTTTCTTTCTCTCTGTATATATATGTACATATGTATATATATATATATATATATATATATATATATATATATACATGCATATGCATATATACATGTGTGTGTTACAATAATAAAATTCATATACCTATGATTTATCTCGAATATACTATATCTTCATCTGGTTAAAACATTAGAAATAATATTTTTATATGGACTTTTAGAATTTTTTCTTTTTTGTAAACAAATAAATCAAGTAAACACACACACATGTATAAAATAGAGTCGTGTATATATATATATATATATATATATATATATATATATATATATATATATATATATATATATATATATATATATATATATACAGGGTGTCCACAACGTCTGGCTACATTATGTAGCCATACTTTTTGGAAGCATCCTGTAGATTATGTAGATAGACATTGTGGGCACCCTATATATATATATATATATATATATATATATATATATATATATATATATATATATATATATATATATATACACGACTCTATTTTCTTTACAGCCTTTGACCTGTTACTTCCCGCTCAAACTCACGTCGCCCGTCTTCAATTAAGATTCCATTTGCAGATATTTTATTTGACCTGCACTAAAGGTGATTTTTATAAAAAAAATTATGCTGGCTATATTAATCGCTTTTTAGTAGCGTAGAGTGCCCAGTGTCTCACAAAACGAGCAGTATTCAAAGTTTAAAATGCCCACTTTTTTTCATAAGTGTCTTATATTCAACCAATTTCTATCGAAAAATGCGGCGACTGACGAAATATAATAAGTATATCTATATTTTGATGGCGTAGTAACCTTAATACACGTACGCACGTGCGTCACAGTTTCCAGGTTATATATTAATAGATCAGCGGAATTTATTTATTAAAACAAAAGATAAAACGTGATAACATATTACGAATATTAAATTATTGATATATAGATACGCTAATTTAATGTTCGTTGTATGTTATCATTAGGGCTGGGACAACAGAATATTCTTTTCGTTGTTTTGACTCTCGAGTATATATCCGTTGATATATTGTATGTTTTTATATACAGCATTGTGGTTCTCAGTTTATTAACTGTGTTTAACCGTGTTAGATGTATACTCAAGAGTCAAAAGTTTGATGGTAATATGCTGTTTTCCTAGACCTAGCTATTATTACCTTCTATTCTCCTTTTGTTCATGAATAGGATATATCGAACACAGAAGACGCAATGTAATAGATAAATAAATAATTTTAAAAAATATGTCGCTTTTTGGCCTACGTGAAACTAAAATATACCTTCTTAGTCTTCTGGTTACAATCCAAGGGTAGTATCTGTTTTGTTTAAAGGCGGTGTAAGGTATCGTGATATTTCATACAATAGATATGTGACAATCACCTATAAGGATATTTAAAATAAACCATAATATATTCTCTTGCTACATTAACAAGATTACTTAGATAAATACTTTTACTGTTTTAACTAAACGATGATAATAATATCACGGGGTCTCTATTCACGCTGAACGTCCATAGAATGACTAACAGCATTATATTACATATGAAATATGCCGCTGTGGATTTTCCATAGATCTCACTAATTATTTAGAAACATCTTTAGCTCATTCTATCGTTTTAGAAGGCATCTCACCCTTGTTTGGTTTTACGGCATATCAAGTCTTTTCGTGTTATTTATTGGTATATCAGGCATTGCATCCATTTATTTCATAGAAGAGTTGTAGTCTTCAAGCTTTTTGTATATTCAATGTCTAGATGTAGTGTTTGGTTTGATTGTTATATAGTTGATTTTATCGTTTTTGTTCTCTCCTTGCAGAACATTAATGAGTTTTACAATGAGATAGGGAAAAGGAATACAGTATAAATATTTGCTTTATTTTAAGTTAAGAAACCAGTCAGGAAGCGGGGGTAGATGAAAAGAAAAAGGGGAAACGGGGAGAAAGAAAAAGGGGGGAAAAGAAGGTTGTTGATTTTGTTTTTGGTTTTGCAGAACAGAATCAAGTTTTGCAAAAGGAAGTAGAAAAAAAGCATCAATGTTAGGTTGATTTCGTCTCAGGAAGCCAATATCTTCAGACAGCCTGATCCGATATACCCAGTCTCACCCTAGACGCAATAATATGCGAATATAAGTAACAAGTAGAATTTAAGATGGATTACTGCTGCCACATCTGGCAGAGAGCTGGTTTTCTGTCTAGACAACGTACTAACCGACTCTATATACTAGTGGATGGTGCCATTTTCGCATGGCTACTACTTTATCGCACGTAAGACATGTTCGTAGTCCTTCTCTATTTTAACGCTATTCTAAGACTACCTTTCAATTATTATATAGAAAATGGCTCTCTCTTTTCGATGTAAATAAGAATATTAGATAAGTGAAAATGAAATTAGGATAAGCCTAGAAACGAACCTTGTAAGCAAGCGTAAGAAATGGAATGTTATAAATTTAGTCTAGTGTTAAATTCTATCAGAATAGTTAAATATTTTTTTGTATCAGAAAAAGTGTTGATTTTCCATTCTTTTAGAAATCGGACTATTAAAAATGTCACCTAAAAGAATGAACAATACAAATTAAATTATATTGTTTAAAAATATGCTAGATTAGAATTAAGGATTCTTCTGTTTGTCAAAAGTTTGTTGGACAAACATACTAACAGCCACGTGAAATTAGTCACCTTTGAAAACACACTTGTGACGTCATAGAGGAATGGATATTCTCTATATAGGATCTAAGAGTTAGTCAAGAGGAGAGTCAGTTGGCAGTCAGTTGGCTGTCAGCTGATGAGTTGAAGTAAAAACCCCTTGAATGCGAGGGTAGAGGAGTAGACCAATGTGGCCATATAAGTGTTATCCCTGACGTCATCGACCGGTCGATCAGATGAATAAAAAAGTCATCATTATGTTGTAACTGCTGTCTTTGTCATTCTTCACCGTGAGCGAAAGGTAATTGTGTTTATTCTCCTATAATGAACATTGTACACCAAACCAAGTTATGGCCCCCATTTCCTCCATCACAAGTAATGTCTAGAAATGCTTGCTTTCCTCTGTGTTAAGAACTGTGCATAATATCACCCTATCCTCGGTATGTTAAGAAGAACAATTCCCTGTCTGATATATAAATGTCTTCCCCTCAGCAATTGTCACAGTCGTCGTCATGATGTAATATATATAATTGCCATTATAATTCTAATATCCGTGTTATAAAACGGTTATATATGAACACTCCAAGAAGCATATAAGAACTGGTATAAATGTCTCCGTCATCATCACTATCGTTATGTCGTTATTACATGAGTCCCGTTATATATATGCCCCGATATGAGCTCCCGTCATCCTTAAAAATGATCCCCCTATTACACGACATATTGCGATTTGGTGCCGGTGCTCGTTGCCAGGGCGTCCTACAAAGGTATGGAAAAAATCGAACCTCGGTCATACTACGGGAACAACTAAGGGTCCTTTGAAAAACAACTGATAGACGAAATTCGCACATAAAAACAAAAATCAAGACAAAAATTGTACTTTTAAAAAAAGCATGATATGCAGCAAAAGAAAAAAACAATCGTAAATGGGAATGAAAAAAAACAAAGAAACAGTTGTAAAAACAAGTCACCGTACATATATCATTGATAAATAAAAATATTGTTTTGAAATATAAAGGCACACATAGACACAGATAATGTGAAAAAAAAGAAAGAATGCATTTGATATACACGCACTGATTGGGGTCATTCATTATTGTTATAAAATATGTGTAAATGTTTAAATTGTTTTGTTTTTGGAGCCGTCAATCAAAATATTTTTCAAAGTCGCATGTACTTTTTAAAACAGCGTGTGTAAATACACTTTGGCTGCAAAAGAGATTTTGTGTAATAGTTAAACTTCTCAGACTTACAGGTTATTTTTTAAAAAGGGAACAGTTTTCTTAACAGACTTTGTAATAATTCTGTTGTTGTTGTTGTTGTTTGCAGAAAAAAACATTTTTGAAGAAAAAAGTTATTACTGGAACATTTTTCGTCTAAATAATAGTTAAATGTAATAATGTATTTTTGAAAACGTTATATATGTTCGAACAAATATTGTAAAAATCGTTTTTAAATATATCATGTATCGTATTTCTTGTCAGGAATTCAGGCCATAAATAAGTAGATAAATTAAAATGATAGAAACAAGTCATAGGAAAATAAAAATGAGACGATAATTGAGAAAATGGTTGGCCTAGAAATAAGTTAGAATTTTAGAGAGAAAATACAATATTACGTAAGCGGGTATTTTGAGAGGTTTTTCAGATGTGATAAGCCAAAAGTGAGACCTTTTCTTTTTGTTTGTATTTTGATGCCTATAACATATTTCGCAAGAAGAGTAGCTTGCCAGTGAACAGCATTACATATGCTCCTGTTATGAAAATATAGATGGGAACCTGCGATATTGTGTGCTTTTAAAGCATGCCACACATAACGGCACCGAGCAGAATTATGTCTCGGTACAATAAATTAAAAAGGCAGGCGTTGAAGAATACGAGAATTCCCTAGGGAATTAAAAGACAGTACCATGGGCAAATCACATACAACATTAAGAAAGGAGAAAAAGTAAAATATGCCGTAAGTACATAGGAAAAAAGATATAACCTTATATATATATATATATATATATATATATATATATATATATATATATATATATATATATATATATACTTAGAGACGTATAAAAGCGGGGCATCCCTGTTTTGTGATCTTGGACGCTCTGATGAAAAAAGGAAAAATCACAGAAATTCTTGCTATAGTAAGAATTCAGTGCGCAAGTAGGAATTTAGCGCAGGGGATTGGGGTTATTAAGTTAAGAGTGAGGTTTTCTAAGTCTTTAGCGAGTTCCAAGAGTCCAAGCAAGGAAATCCTAGTGAATCAGTGGGATGAAAATGTATATTCTTATAGTTAGAAGCCATCCACAAAAGTTTTAAGTAGATGAGTTTTGATGTATGTCCCAAAGGATAAAAAATAGTTAATAAATGAGACAAAGCTCTTATTAGTAGTACAACCTAGCGAAATCAAGGATCAGGACATATTTGGACGAAGAGTCGTCGATTTTTTAACGAGGTAAAATGAGACCTCGGTTTACGATATAAGGGTGTTTGGATGAAACAGCTGATAGGGATATACTACCATACACCCAAAAAGAAATGCCAGGGAGATCATTAGAGATTCTGGTTTAAATAAAATAATTATGGAGTCAGTTGGTAAAAGGCTGAATAAAGAATTTGATGGTGTCTGATCTTTCTTAGTAAGGCGGTTGTACAGCGATAAAGAATTTGATGGTGTCTGATCTTTCTTAGTAAGGCGGGTGTACAGCGATAGAGAATAAATATACTAGAATTTAAAAATGCGTACAGTTTTTAAAAGGAAGGGTAGGGGTGTTATATGGAACCTTTCCATGTAAGTAAGAATATAAGATAAGTGAAAATGAAATTAGAATACGCCTAGAATCGAACCTTGAGTTGGAGTAAGAACCCCTTGGAGGCGAGGGGAGAGGAGTAAACTAATACAGCCATAACAGTTTAATTCGTGACGTCATACACCTAAGAGATGAACAAAGAAGTCACCAGTATGTTGTAACTGGTGTCTTGTGTCATACTTCATCATGAACGAAAGGTAATTGTGTTTATCACTTTATAATGAACCCTTCCAAGTTATGGGCCCGTCTCCTCCATCACAAGTAATGTCTAGAAATGCCCCCTTCCCTCTGTGTTAAGAACTGTGCATCATATCACCCTCTCCTCGGTATATGTTAAGAAGAACAATTCCCTGTCTGATATATAAATGTCTTCCCCTCAGCAATTGTCACAGTCGTCGTCATGATGATCAATATATATATATATATATATATATATATATATATATATATATATATATAAATGCTATTATGATTCTAATATCGGTGTTATAAGAACGGTTACATATGAATACTCCAAGAAGCATATAAGAACTGGTATAAATGTATCCGTCATCATCACTATCGCTATGTCGTTATTACATGAGTTCCGTTATATATATATATGCCCCGATATGAACTCCCGTCATCCTTAAAAATGATCCCTCTACTACACGACAAAACACATGCTACCCCCTCCTGCTAAATATGTTGATATTCTTCTTTTTGCTTTCTCTCTGTGCCGATAAAAAAAGAAACATTCAAGAACAAAGTGTTTTTTTCTTAGTACAGCACTTTTATGTAACATGGTTCCGCATGGCTGCTTCCCAGTTTATAACACGGTCGTATTCACCATGTAAACAAATTATGTCTATATCTCACCGTCCACCTGACATTCGATCAACCTGTATCCTCGAATGACCTTTTGCTTTGTTTAAGAGACTTATACATTACACCTTATTTATATTTACGATAAGGATATTTATGTGAATGACTCGACAGATCTTCTTGTTCATTTAAATGTCCGGTTACTTTTGATGTTGATGCTTGTTTGTTTAAATTTTAGAATGATTTTATATATGTGAATACAACATCAAACTCAAATTTGTATTCTAATGTATGGATGTGTCAAGGCATATATTGCACAATGCTCGGAGATTATGTAAATTATGAAAACGCAGTAACATGTCATTATATCACCATTTATTTTATAATATATATATATGTATGCATATACTCGCATGCACACATATAAATATATATATATATATATACATATGCTCCTCATCTTGAGTTGAGCATATTGAGAAGTGATACACGAATTACCATTAGCATATAAGCGATGCTCTTTGTGTAAACAAATCGAGCGGAAGTATTTGTCAAAACATCGTTAAACTCACTACTCGCTCAGCAGCCGCCAATAGCGTAATGGTTAGGAGCCTTGGCTGTCGTACAGACGGTCGGGTTTCAATCCTGGCTAGAGGTAGTTTCTGTCTAGCCGAACTGATGAGCTGTGAAACAGCGAAACATTACTGTATGTGGATGACTATATATATATATATATATATACATATGTATATATATATATATATATATGTATATATATATATATACAATTTTAAGGGGGATAGAACAACATTCCGAAAAGCAGAGTATATTTTAATGTATTAGTAAATTATATATAGATATTATATATATATTTATATATATAGTCTGTTCATTATACAAACATTATTGGTTAAATATATGCATACATGTTTCAGTGGAATCCCAATTAAAGGTTAACCCCTTGTGTTTCTGTTCGTTTCGTTTAGTATTAAACTAAATGAACAGAAACATAATGTGTCACAAACTGGATAAAAGTGAGTACACTTTACATAATGAATTATTAAACACCCGAAAACGATTAGCTAAAATAATCTCTGGGTCTAGCGCCTTGTAATTGGAATGTTGATATATACCTACAAGAAGTATTATCGTAAAGCACCGTAATATTAGAATGCCAACCAAATAATAAACCCGGAACAATAAATACGTGCTATAACTAGAGAACTGTAGAAACGGAATACTCCACAAATATGGATCACTCTATACTATAATGCCCCTGTTGGATTTTGTATGGTCTAAATAAACTAATCCAAAAACGAAACACATAAACCTATCAAATATATAGATATTTTAGTCTTGCGGAATAGATAAACAACCCAAATCCAAAAATGACCACCGTCGGAATTTAATTTATATATATATATATATATATATATATATATATATATATATATATATATATATATATATATATATATATGTATATATATATATATATGTATATATATATATATATATATATATATATATATATATATATATATATACCAGTATACCACCTTTATTAAATCATATAAACAACCTCATATATCTATCCAGGTAAATGGACGTATATCTTATAATTAAACAAACGTACGAAAAAATTTAAAAAATATTTTGTAAACTAGAAAAAATAGACTGATAAACAGCAAGGAATGGAATAAAAACAAAAATTAATAAATAAAATCATTTAATAAATAAATGAATGAATAAATAAATAAATAAATAAATAAAAGTTGTCAATGGAAAAATCAAGTCACCACCACACAACAAAAACAATCATAAAAAAAGCTAGGATAGGGAAGTGGCAACAGTTAGCGTACACCATTACTTCAGATCAAAGTGAAAACTTACGCCAATAAAAAACCGCCAAGTTAAAATAATACCAGCCTTTTCACTACGGCAGTTTCTTTATGCGAAATCGTACTTTCTCCCTCCTCCCTAACACCTGCTCGTTTCCTTCACACATTTCTCGAAAGAAACCCCTTACTGCTCATATTCTCGTAGAATACACCCCACTTTCCTCCAGAACGTTAACCACGGCCAAATATCTCATACAGCTAATGTAATTATGACTCCCGTCTGAATACATATTCTTTTATGGTCTGATGATGTGTAATCCTTGAATTGAGACTTCACTGAAACATGTACGCACATATGTAACCAATAATGTTTGTATAATAAAAAAGACTATATACCAACTTTGTCCTGCATTGAGCACTCTTTAATAATTGCATGCGTTTCATTGGATTTACATATAGGAAACCAATTAATGCAACCATTACACACACATACACAAACACACACACACACACACACACACACACACACACACACACATATATATATATATATATATATATATATATATATATATATATATATATATATATATACGTTCAATACGCGTTTTTGAACGCAGGGTTAATTAGGATTCATTCAGAGCCAAGCTGTTGAGAATTTATTTAATTTTGTAAAGGATAATTCGAAACCATATTTCAAAATATCAATGGAGAATATATTTCAAGTTAATGAGTTATTCAAATATTGGCAACACTTTGAATAAAAAACAACCAGCAAATTCCACAGCTGCAACCTTCAACACAATCATCGTAGATCATCCAGGATTTTAGAATATCGAATTACATACTAAAATCCATGCGGGAAGGAGAGTCGCTCCTTCTGGCTTACACTGCAGTAAATTTAAACCAAACTAATACTAAATCGTATAGCTTACGTTCAGATAGAATTGTGCATTATATACGGCTAGTAGGTTGTCCGGTGTTGCCAGACGTAATATACGCTTCAATGTGATATTTAATTCTCTATTTATTCTTATAAAACAGATTCTTGACTTTTTATTATATTGTACACAATATATACATATATATATGTATGTATGTATATATATATATATATATATATATATATATATACATACATGGCAGTAGAGTTTAATTTTCTAGAAGTACATCCAATGAAACAACATGTGTCTACCAAAAAGTGCTCAATGAGTAAACAGAGCAGATATATTAAATTTATTTATACAAATATTGATTGCTACATATGTGCATACATGTTTCTGTAATCACCCGTGCTGTGGATATTACGTCTTCAGGCCACGAATAATCTTCGATAACTGACATTTCAAGACACAAAAACATTTTCCTATTTCGTTTACAAAATTAGAAATCTTGTCACCTAATATGTGTGCGGGGGGTTGTGTGGGGGAGGATTAGTAAGGTCGTTGAACGATCCACTCCTCACAGGTTTGTATCTTTATATATCTTAACCTCTTATTCTTTTATTCCCTTTTTATGTTACAAGAACAAGTCCTCTGTTCTTGTCATAAGTAGAAATGAGATAGGAAAGACCGAAAATTCGAACCTGGAAAGCTAGGTTTGGAATTAAGATTCAGGAAGGAATTCCTATTGTTATTTTTAATATAAAATAGCAGACATGTTTGTTTAAAAAGGAATTCGATTGTTTAGAAATGTTATTGTAAAAAGGGATTTGATGATTAAATTCTGTTTATGAAAATTGAATTGAAACAAGGTAAGTTAGAAAAAAGAACAATAGCAAATTTAAAAATGTTGGAAAATAAGTCAGGTCGAAAATAGGTTAGAAGAAATGGGTTAGACACGTTCGAGGCAGATATGTGAGGAGCATGCATGTTTAGGCCACGGGATCGACCAAGCACGTTTTTGCCATGCGATGACGTCATAGCTGAGAAATGAATCCTTAATATATTTGCTAGTTAGGAGACAGAGATAGTTAGAAACCGGGAGAGAGTCGGAGAGACAAAGACAGGATAGAGAGAGAGAGAGAGAGACAGAGAGAGAGAGAGAGAGAGAGAGAGAGAGAGTCGAGTCGGACGAATCTCCTTTGGAAGCGAAGGTTTAGAAGTTGAAATCATGTAGTGGCTTTGAATTTCTGGATATCTTCATTAACCGGTCGAAGAAGTAAAGAAACGTCATATTTTGTAACTGCCGTCTTCGTTGTCGTCTTTCTCAACAAACAAATTGTGAATCATTTATACGAACATTGTCTCACTCATCTATAATGAACTTTTTGTATAAACCCATCTTAATAATGTTTCTCTCCATCATCATAAAGAAATGTGTCTCCCTTTCTATTAAGAAGTAATGAATAGCCCATCCTGTGATAAAAGAACTGATAACTCATCCCTCTCCTCATATATGTGTTAAGAAAGAACATTCACAGAACTGTATAAATGCACCTCTCTTCTATCATTCCATCTCTCATCGTGTATTACATGTCCCTATCTTCTCTGTATTTAAATGTACCCGATATATCTCTCTCTAATATGAACGCTCAACTATATAATATTTGTCTCCTAAAAAGACCCCAGTATTGAACAGTTATATCGTCTTTTTGTTTTTGCGTTATGACGTGCTTGAGAGACGAGACATTCTGTCTCGCCTGGCCGGTGGTCAAAAGAGTCTAGATACTACAGGTGGTTACCCAGTGCGGTTAGGCCGGCATTTTCAGTTTACATACACATTCTATTTTAAAAGTAAAACACACACTCACACACACACACACACACACGCACGCACACACACACACACACACCCACACACACACACACATATATATATATATATATATATATATATATATATACACTCGGTGGTGGATACACACGGTTGTTATATTCCAACGTACACATACGCACAGAAATATAAATTATGAAAACAAAATAAATATAAATATAAAATTCAAGAAGACTACCGACTTCTGCACGCATAAATATACTTAAATATATGTACACAAATCCATACTCTGATACACCCGCGTACATATATATATATATATGCACATATATAAACATAAACACACCTATACATAATGTATATATACAGTTAAATACACATTTACAATAAACGTACACGCACACTCATATAATCTACATAGATACGCGCAATCACGTAGTTACATCTATACAGATACTTAACATAAACAGCCATACATCCCTGCAAATTATATACTATCTCTATTATTATACTAATACAAATAAAACTGTCAATTGGAAATCTTAAAACGTGTAGATATCAATCGGGTACACCTTTTAATAAACACACACACACACACACATATATATATATACATTTATACACACAAATTCGGGCATATACATACATATATATATATATATATATATATATATATATATATATATATATAAATATATATATGAGATACATAGATATATAGATATCCATATACACACACGTATACATCTACATATATACAAATACACATACACAGATACCTGCTTACCCCTAACGCATAAATATACAGTCATACAATTACATACACAAAAACTTTATTTAATACATTTTATTTAATACGGTGCCTTCTACATACACATACACAGATACCTGCTTACCCCTAACGAATAAATATACAGTCATACAATTACATACACAAAAACTTTATTTAATACATTTTATTTAATAAGGTGCCTTCTAGCTTGGAAGAGGAGATTTGCACACACAGAGACAATGCCCATTTGAAGTTCAATACAGAAAACTTTTTGGGAGAATGTACGGTGTAGTTGACAGCACGACTTCTGTATAAAAGAAGTTCAGAAAAAATGTAACGTTTGTCAAAGTGCCGCGTATAAAAATAAATACTGATCAACCATAGAAAGTGGGAAAGCCTATTTTCTATGTTTTATTGTTGTTTACTAACACTCACACAATTATAAATATGGCTTTTGAAACCGGACATGCAATGAAACTGACATTCCTAAGAGTGAGGTAATTTGCGCATAGTTTCATGGAACACTCTGTAAGGGATGAGTTTGTAAAACACGTTTAGAAAGTTTTGTTATTTTTTCTGATAGGAATTGGTTACGTACGGAAAAGACAAAATCATTTTATTACATAAATTTATGACAAAGAAATATTCAACTCTTCCATATTTTTTTTTTTTTTGTTATAGAAATCAGTGTAATCGTCCATTTTTTTTTTAATCAAATCGATTGATTGTCTGGTCTAGTTAGAGATCTCCCTTTCTACTGCAAGGAAGATGCAAGTGCCTCACCACGGTTAATTAGTCCACATTATATTATATTTTTCGATTTTTAGAATTATCTTTATATAGTTGCGTAAATTAAAGGTTAAAATGCAAATTTCAAGTATCATGGTTCGATGGTGCGCTTAACAAAAAAAAAATATCATTTCGGAAGCGCCCACATACTTTCGAAGAAACAATAGTTGATTGTATAGGATTATTTTACATAATTAATTGAATTAAAATTAAACGTACGAAACTATCATGGTTCAATTGAGTTCGAAAAATAAACAATTATTTGGAACGCGATCCTGCCTAATAAAAGAATCTGGAATTGATTTTATTGGCTGCGATTTTCTGCTTGTGCAGTGATAAAACTTCTCAAATGCATTTTTAGTTTTACGGTGTACAAATATGTTAATTTTGGTCATTTTCGATTATCGATTTTCAATAATTAGCGGACGCATTCCGATAGAAAACTTCTATATAAACTCGCTAAAACACACCAAGTATTTTCGTGTAGAGTTTCTACACAAACAGACCAAGCTGTTTCCGACTTCATAGGGAATTCTCTCACACAAACATGCAAACTCGTTTTATATAATAGTAAAGGTAGATATTTGATATTTTTGTACACACACAGTCACATACATCTGCGAGGCACCTTCAATAAGTTTCCACACTTTTTTTTTTTGCAAAGGCATTTAAAATTGCCGGAGATTCATTAAAATTAAGTATATTATTATTAGACTACTTATAAGATGGCTGACAATCTTTTAGAGATTCAGGTTAAAATATACAGCTCGAACAGAAACTAAAGGCTGATTGACACAGCTAGTAAATTTCCAAAATGCAATCTGAACGCGAGGACACTTTAGAAGCACGATATGCAATAAATTGGTGTTTTACACTGGTAAAAATGCCATAGAAACGTATGCAATAGTTTATACTGCTTTTAGATCATTTTACATGAATTTAGCATAAGCTTTTGAGTGGTATAAGAGATTAATGGAAGGCAGGGAGTATGTGCGTGATCAAGAGGATTGTATGAGGAGCAAGGAACTCAGAACATCATAGGTGATTGGCCAAATAAAAAGGACCATGGATAAGGACCTCCGTGTGGCTATAGAGAAAATATGTGCCCAGTTTAATGTCAGTGTGGGAGCTGTGAACACAATTATTCGGGAAGAACAGAAGATGTAGAAGATTTGAGCAAATTTTGGCCCAAGGGTGCTCAGTAAAGATCAGAGACGATTTAACAAAATGTGCATCAATATAGTTCCTCATCCTCTTATGGTCCAGACTATGACTCATGTGGCCTTTTGCTATTCTGTAAGCTCGAGTAAAACTTTAGAGACTGTCGTTATGAGACAATTGATAATATTAAAGAGACTGTGACAAGGCTTATTGAAGCGTTAATAGAAGAGGACTTCCATGGAGCCTTCCAGAAGTTGCTGGAACGGTAAAAGTTTGTTGCAACCAGAGGAGATTATTTCGAAGGAGGCTAGAGTTGATGTGTGTACCATCAATAAGAATGCCCATACGAAAAAGTATGAAAACTTCTTTCGGGCACCTTTATATATATATATATATATATATATATATATTTATATATATATATATATATATATATATATATATATATATATATATATATATATATAGGTTGAATTCCCTTCATGGGGCTCTGCAGTCAACTATGGAATGTGAGAAAGACAACACTCTTCCCTTCTCGGACGTCGTTTTTGAACGTTCAAGAGTTTGTTGTCTCACTACCATTTACAGGAAGCCGAATTATACTGACCTGTATGTAAATTGGTCTCTTTTTGTACCTAAATCGCGTAAAACAGGCTTAAGTAATACATTGGTGCATAGCGCCCTCATGATTTGTTGATTTATTAAACTGGACGCCGAACTGCGTAAGGTTAGAGGTAGTTTCATTTATAATGGGAAACCTGAAGACTTTATTAATGATTTTATAAATAAAAAAGGTTGCTGTTTTAAAATCACCTAAAATATTTCGCCTTTTAAAATACCCTGTTTACTTAAAATTACCATGGGTAGAAGATAATGGCACAAAATTGAGCAAAAAGATTGTTAGAAGTATTATTAATTCTTTTTACTATGTTTCCTTGCGTTTGGTATATACTACTAGATCTGCTTTTTCTCCTTTTTTCAAGGATCGTTTGCCTTACATTCATAATCGTAACATTATTTATAAATTAAAATGCAAGTTTGGTGCTGGTAATGTCGGGCGGACTTCCTTGCATTATAAGAATCATATACACCAGCACGTTACATCTAAGAGAAGACAGAGTAGACCGGAATCTGTGAGTCCCCCTTCCTCTACAGATTTGGACTCCGCTATTGTCCAACAGCTGGTTTAGAATCCTTGTTATGCCAGTCAGTATAAAACAGAGTGGTTTGAAATACTTCATAGAGTGGATTCTAAAAATTATTTAATTTTTTGAATCTGTATCGTAATTCGTAAACCTTCTTTGTGCCGGCAAAAGGAATTGTTAAAAGCGTTGTATCTCTTCAGGGAATCTCACCACGTCCCCATTTTTTGTCACTCGCGATGCGATTTTAATCGATTTTTCACGCGTTATTAGTTAAATTATTGGTTTTATTCGTTCTGTTTTGTCACCTTTTAATTCATAAAAGATCTACCATTGCTTTTTTTTCTTCATTAATATTATTTCAATGGTACTGATTTCTCATGAGATCATGACCGAACGGGCTCTTGAGGGATTACCGCTTCTTTTCAAATATATATATTTGATTTCGATACTTTCTCTGACCAAAAGCGGAGGTCCGCTTGAAATATAAAAATAACAATAAAAATATTAAATACAAATAATAACATCGTTTTTCATGCTTCAAAAATCCCTCATAACCTTTAAATCACTATCCTAGAAGCATACGTGGACTTTTAAAATTATATATATATATATATATATATATATACATGTATATATATATATACATGTATATATATATATTGTGTATTTTATATATTGATATAAGTATTAAAAATCTTTTTATTTCTACATATTTTAAAAGAAAATGCATATTTAAAAAGGAAATGAATATATGAGTTTTATGGATTGCATTTATCTATTAAAGATCTAGCTAATTTGCATACTCTTTTAAGCATTCATCTTAATTTCTTATTAGTTTTATTTTGTCTTTTTATGAGATGATCATCTTTCGTTAATTATTACATGTAATTATATTCATGCAGATTTCTACATGATTTATACTTGCGTAACATTTGCGTAAATGGTTACAGTAAACACAACCCTTTTTCTATATATATTTATGGATGCGTATACGTATATTTGATTGCGTCAAACAAGAGGAAGTGATGATGTCGGACGAGCTAGAGATTGATGGGAAGGACCTGAGATTTGTTGCAGATCTGTACTGTGATCAGAAAGCGGGAGTGTGACTTCACTGCGAGGGCAGTGAATGTGTAAAAGTCCAGAAAGGAGCCCGCCGAGTGTGTGTGCTATCGCCTGATCTGTTCAATCTGTATAGTGAAACTGCTTTCTCGAAACTGACGACAAGCCCTGCGTACAACTTGGTAATATGTACTACAACAATCTCAGATATTCAGATGATACCGCATTCATTGCTGATTAAAAGGAAAAACGACAATAACTTCTGAATATAACAGCCGAAGAAAGTCTTAAACTGGAGCTGTCAAACTGTCAGAAGATGTTTTCATTTGCCTTCCGTAAGAAAACCCAGATACCTCGTTGCTGTAAATGGAACCGCGATACACCAGAAAAAAAGTTTTACGTACTTGCGAAGCATGACTACATCAGATGGTCGATCAGAATCCGACATCAATTGCAGAATAACTGCTGCGAAGAAAACGTTTATGAATACGAAAGGCGTTCGGGGTGCACGAACTCTGAATCTTGGAATCAAGAAAATATGCTAAAGTTTTACGTCTTGTAAGTTTTGACATACGAATGTGAGTCGGGGACAATAAACGAAGCGATGAATGGACGTTTGGCGACCATTGAGGTGTGGTTAGATCGATGAATGCTTAGCATTTCTTGGATAGAGTAAGTGTCAAATGCCGAGCTCCTAAGAAGAATGAAGGTCGATCACTTGCTAATGCGGATCATCAAGGACAGACAATACCGCTTTGTTGAACAAGTATTGTGCGAAAAGGAAGGCATTGAACGGTACATTTTGGAGAAGGAATCTGGCTAAAAGAGAGACAGGGGAAGGCAAAGGATAAGGATATTAGATTGGATGTGCAGGGCAATGGATGTTAGCAGTACCAAACGACTCCAAGAACAAGCAATAGACCGAAACTAATGGAGAACCCAAACACTAATTTCATGTACGGCATTAACATGCCACGACACAGGAAGAATAAGAAGATATATATCTGTTTAAAACTTTTTGTCTACAAAACTCCTTTGTCAGTTATTGGTCTACACCCGTGAAACTTAATATATATGTTATTCTTATTTCGGTTTTAGTTCGAGTAAAATATGTTCAAAAGTATGAAAATTAAAGAAAAGTAGAATTCGCATGGTAAAGTTCGAACGACGGTATTACGAATATGCATGTGTAACGTAATAGTATGTGTTCAAGTTTTGATTTTTAACCTTGCAGCAAACATGTCTATATAGCTCAGGCATTAAAGTTAAAGGAAAAAATAAATGGTTTTCATTTTGATTTCAGCTGGTGCCGAATGAATCATTTTTTTAAACATTTCAAATCATTACTACATATTGAGTTCAATATAATCTTCTCTAATATAAATCTCACCTGTCAGTTAAAACGTATGTATGTATACATGCATGCATGCATGTATATATATATATGTATGTATGTATGTATGTATGTATGTATGTATGTATGTCTGCCTAAAAATTTCGACAAAGGCGGTGGATTTTCACGAGATCGGTATCGTTTTGAAGCTCGACCCTTCGGACAGCAACTATCGAAAAATAGGCTAAAACATTAATTTCTTCACTTTCAACGAAGCACTTTTCTACAGGAAGGAGTCGCTTTTTTCGCTGATCTTTTTTTAAAGCCACCCCTTCTTTTCGATTGTCTAGCCTTAATTTAAACCCATGTCACTTCCGGTTTGGCGACGCGCTCAACAGCAAAGATGTCACTTTTCTTTTACATTCTTTTCCTCCTTCGCGGTACGGGTTCCGCCTGCCTACCTACTTTCGCTTAATTTTTTTTTTTTTTTTTTGCTCAACGCATACCTCCAAGCACCTGGGCAACGCCGGGCAGCCAGGCTATTATAATAATAAATGCGAAATATGCATTAATAAAAATATCATATTTAAGCGTATTTGCCGACGACATATATATATATATATATATATATATATATATATATATATATATATATATATATATATATATATTAGCAGGGAGCCCCGACGTTACCCGGGATTGGATAACGGTCAACGAATTCCTCACACTCCCATATTTTTATTGTCATTTAAATAGGTGAAATCAAGTATTTTTCAATCAAATTGATTCATTGCCTGCTCTTGTTGGAGACACCTCGCGGTAAACCAGAATGAAGTCTCACAGGCCTTCCCACAGTGACTTAATCTGCCATAAATTGTAGTCGATATTGGACTGTAGACAACCTACATTGATTATATAAATAATTTTTTATATATAATGTTTTTGATTAAAGTTTTAAATGCAAAAATCAAGTGTCATGCTTTAATCGTGCTCTCAAGAGAAACATTAGTTTGGGACGTCATATCATTCAATCTACCGTTGTGGCGTGATATTTGCTTTATTATAAATTTAAAATGAAAAAGTCAAGTATCATAGATATTATTGTACTTTAAACATAAACATTAATTTCGGACGCGTCCCTATCATATTAAATAACGTCGTGTTGATTTTATATGTCGATCCCTTCAGCTCATGTGTCAATAAACTCCTTAAATGCACTTGTGATGTAAGGCTTCGTGAGCTGTTTCTTTGGTTAAAATCGGCTGTTCCTCATTTCATCCGATTAGTTTGATTATTGATACTTATCGAAGACATTCCGATGCAAACCCTAAAAAAAAAAAACCTGACAGGCAACATGAAGTACATTTATGTGAAATTTAAAAAAAATAAGCCCCGCCGTTGTCGAGTTCAAGAGGAACGAACGCAAACACACACACACAGAATCACATACTAACAAAGTTCTCTTGACATAATAGTATATAGATAGATAAATATAAATAGTATGTGGAAATCGATATCTTGAAGTCGGAACAAAATGGAAACGTGATATCGAATCTTGGATAAACAGTAATCTAGCTTTAGAACAATAATAAATTAATAATAGTAGAAAGATAGAGTGTCAATACAAACCTCGCCCAATCTTTATTATAGGCGGGAAGCGTTTACATAGAGGGCACACAAGGGCGGATAATAAAACAATTTCAATAATGAACTAATCACTTGGGAATAAACATAACCTGACCCGAAATACAATTTCGCAGAACTCTTCAGAATTGCCAAACAGATACAAATGCAACTAAAAATATGTTTTACTCTTTTTAATAAATGCATAAATCTAATACTTGAGTTAATAAAACAGCAAATAAATTAAATCTATGTTTTTTTAACCCAGTATATTTTTATTCATCAGAGTTTAAAGATTCACTAATATTACCTTAGAATTCTTATTGCACTGAGCTTTTTTTTACCACTTATCAAGGCCCTATGACCTCTCGGGGATAAGGGTTATTGTTTGTACAGTATTCAAAGGGATAGTGTAGCAATAGTATTGGAGAATTGGTAAGGTGTCATTACCTACGGGGGGGGGCGGTCCATCATGAATTTGTTTGTGTTGGACTTGAAGACATCCAGGTTGAAGTCGGGAGGGAACAGGCAAGCGGAACAGCGTTTCCCAGGCGTGCAGTTCTAAGAAAAAAGCTTTGTTCATGGAATCTACGTTTTGATTTAGGCACAGATAAGGAGTGGGGAAAATTATTGACGGTGGTTTCAGCTAGTCGGGTGTTTTTTGAAAAAGATTGGCGGGGGGACCAAAGAATGGAGCTCAGGCGAGCATTTGCCATGGAAAGTACGATAGAACAACGACAGGCTCGCTATGTCTCTTCTGTGGGAAATAGGTTGCAGGGTAGAGAAAAGGGCATCCCCCACTGAACCACGAAGTCTATTTTGTACTCTGTCAAGGCAGGATAGGCTGTTTTTAGCAGCTCCCGCCCAGATGTGGCAGCAGTTATCCATCCTTGGACGTACTTGGCTCTTATATAGATAGAGAATTGCATAATTAGTGAGATATCTTCTGGAGCGATAGAAGGATCCCACCATTTTCCCAGCGACCTTGGCCACAGACTTGATGTATGTGTTCCATTTAAGATCAGGAGTAAAGGTAAAACCCAGAAGCTTATCAAAACATGGGGCCTCCCCAAGACGAGAGCCATCCACTTCAATTGATGTCAGATGGGGATCAGAGCGTTAATGATGTAGAGATAGGAGCTTGGTCTTAGATGCATTAAAGGTAACCAGCCACCTCTTTCCCCACTGCACCACGCGCTCAAGATCAGAGGAGAGAGAATCAGAGAGAACACCATCATTTACGACCTTTGATGTGAGATATTTAATATTGTAAACTACATTCTAAAGAAGTTCATACCATCATCATCCTCGTCGTATTAGATATATTGCAGATTCTATATTAGATATATTGCAGTGAAGTAATCTATAAAATAGATTATCTATAGTAAGCAAACACATTTTAACACGAAACGTATATATAAAGACTAATTGTGTACAACAGAAACACACAACAAAAACTCAGATATAATGCAAGGGAACAAAGAAAAATACAATAAAACACAAATGTAGTATAAGAGATATAGTAACGAAAAAATAAAGTTAGAATTAATATATATCCTATAACTAACAGACAGGTGTATTTTAACAAAATCAATACTGCAGTACAAGAAAAGCATAATGGAATACAACAAAAACACAGATTCCACACAAATGGGATGAAATCTAAAACCTATATATATTACAACAAAAGAAAATCTATAATATAAATCTCACCTGTCCGTTTAAATCCATGTATGTTGTATACCTGCCTAAAACCTTCGATAGGGCCGACGGATTTTCACGTGATCGATATCATTTTAAGGCCCGACGTCTCTGACGAAAAATTGTCCAAAAACACCCTCAGCCTCAACTAGGCAGTTTTCTTGAAGGTGGAGTCGATTTTTTGCGAGCCATTTTTGGAAGTCATCGTATCGGTTGGGTTGATTTTACCTAATTTTAACGTTCCGAACTTCCGGTCGCGTCATGGTGTAACTGTAAGACGTCAGATTTTCCTTCATTTTCTTTTCCACCTTCGCGCCAAGGGTTGGAGCCTGCTTGCTACCACTTTTTTTGCACAGCACACACCTTCAAAAACCCGGGCAACGCCGAGCACCCAGGCTAGTATATTGGAAAATTAAATGCAGTGCACAACAGGGAGATCATTTTAGTAAAAACAAACTTGTCGAGGTAGTACAAGACAAATCTTGCAATATCACAAACAGATACAAACATAAACACAGATAAAGTAAAACAGCAGATATAATACAACGAAAACGCACATATAAAACAAGAAAATAAGAGATATAACACAACAAAAACAAATAGATCAAACAGCTAATATAATAAGCAAAAAACACGAACATACTATAAAAACAACACATGTATAATGCAACAAAACACACAGATATAATACAGCTAAAAAAAGCACAGACACACTTCAATAAACACCAAAAATATAGTACATGTTAATCTCATATTATGTTCAAGGGTTTCCACAATAATAAAACATATTTACGTTATAAATAACATCATGAAATTTTTGATTTTCGTCCCACACAAACATATCAGAAAGAGCGACGAGCAGAGTCGTAGGAAAGAGAGACAGATAGAAAGAGATAGAGGTTGGCGATAAACATCTTAATAGTAATTGATACTTTCATAAAAAGTATAATTATTAAATCTGTCGAATATTTTGACTTTCAAGTTGATCCGGATAGCCAGAGCAAGGCGAATGAATCAGGTATAAACAGCAATATGTTGATATTGTTGAGATGTGAAATGTTTTGATGGTAAAAGAATGTTGTTGGAAGATACATACTTAAAACAACATATTAACAGGATATAGATAATAATTTTTTAAAAATGTAATTTCGTAAAGCGACTTCAATATTAATACCATAAAAGCCTTTGAATTTTTACAAAATGAATTACAGGCACTCAAAAACAATAAAACTGGCTTGGATATATTACGTGGTCACTATCAAAAATAAAAACAAAAAAATTACGATATATTGATGTAGACAGTCGAAAAGTCAGTGTGTCAGACAGTTGGATAGCGAACGAGGATTAAACCGGGCTACTGTTGTTGGCCAAAAAAATATTTTGTCTCCACGATCTACGTTAGTAGCTAGTGGACACAACAAGAAGATGTAGAAATCCACAAAATATACGTCTGCAAACTCCGAGTGGAAATTGAAAAATTGTCATATGACGAAAAACCTGGTATTTCCAGTACTTTCGTTGGGAAGTAATCTTAATTTACGGCAATTTACCGAACCGAGAACAAGCAGCAAGTAATATGCCGACACTTGTCTGATGAGCCGTTTATTGTCCTGTTGGTGAACTGTGATTAATTGTGTTGGGCACAGGCGTGTTCGCACACAATCAAGCATTGATAAATGACTGCACCAGGCTGCATGCACACGATACGGAGAGGTAAATGATTACAAATCTTAACCAATAATATTAGACAAAATACACACATAAAGAGACATGTTAACATAATCACTAATACATGGACAGCCACAACAGGAATGAGGCGTATATATATATATATATATATATATATATATATATATATATATATTAGACATTTAGAGGAGATTATAGATAGATATATAAATACCCGTTCACATACGCCTTTCACGATAAAGCTAGAACCCAGAATTAGATAGAATCGAGCAATTGCATCGACAACGGACAACGCCAGACTCAAAGTGGGTTTCGATGTACTGCATCTCATCAGTGACGTGCTCCGACATAGGCGCGAACCAAGGTCGTAGCACTCATGAAGTGTGCAATACTGACGACCTAACCATATAGGCCACGGCGCAATCTATTGGCTATGCCTCGATTTTTAAATTCTTATATTTTTATCCAGTTCTACATTCTACGATGTGAAAAGCAACGCGTCCTATACAACTAATATAGTTACTGCTGGTATGCAGGCGGTAGATATCACATCTACAAACAATGCAATTGCTCGATTCTATCTAATTCTGGGTTCTAGCTTTATCTTGAAAGGTGTACGTGAACGGGTATTTATATCTATATATTATATTTATCTATCTATAATCTCCTATCTATCTATCTATCTATATATATATATATATATATATATATATATATATATATATATATTATATTTATCTATCTATAATCTCCTCTTTATGTCTAATATGTGTAGAAAAAGCGATTCAACCTTCGTAGGGACGTGATGTCCATCAACAAATAGGGTGTTCCGAAATCGTGTCTGGGGAGTTGACTAATTTCAGTTAATGTTTGTAGGTGTGATATCTACCGCTTCATACCAGCAGTAACTATCTTAGTTGTATAGAACGCGTTGCTTGTCACATCGTAGAATGTAGAACTGGATAAAAATATAAGAATTTAAAAAATGGAGGCATAGCCAATAGATTTCGCCGTGGCCCATATGGTTAGGTCGTCAGTATTGCACACTTCAAGAGTGTTCCGACCTGGGTTCGCGCCTATATTGGAGCACGTCACTGATGAGATGCAGTACATCGAAACCCACTTTGGGTCTGGTGTTGTCCGTTGTCGATGCAATTGCTCGATTCTATCTAATTCTGGGTTCTAGCTTTATCGTGAAAGGTGTATGTGAATGGGTATCTATATATATACACACACACACACACGCACACATATATATATATATATATATATATATATATATATTGAGAAATATAAATATATATATTTAAGTTTAGAGTAAATTGTTTGTTCTTATTATGGGTCTATAAAGTTGTTATCAGGTGTCATTGGCAATAATATTAACTTTGGCTGGAAAATTATTTGCTTCGCAGTCCCAAATTAAGTTATATCTTTTACATATATGCATTTATATTATACTAGCGAGGGGTACCCGGCGTTGCCCGGGTGTTTGTAGGTGTGTGTGGTATTAAATAAAAAGGAAACCGGGGGGTAGGATCGAAGCCGAAGCCCTGAGGCGAAGTTTGAAAATAAAATCGGCCAGCCAGAATGAAGCATTGTTATAAGCGAATAAGTGAAAGATGTTTAAAAGCTGTCGAGCGTTACGACGATGACGATGTAAGCATTGTTATAAGCGAACTAAGAAAAGAAAACAACGTTTTAATTAAGTAGGGGGGTAATCAAAACATCGAAAACACAAAAAAAACTAACGTAAGGCAAACGGACGATGAAAACAGAAAAACGAACACGTGACAAATGGCTTAAATAAGCCTGTTTCGATATTAAAATTTAAAACATCGGTGGGTACCCGGGTGTTTTGGGGTGTCGCTAAGTATAAGCGAATTAAAAAAAAAACAGGAAAACGAGCGTTACGTGAAAAATGGGTTAAATAATACAGGGTTCAATATTTAAATTTAAAAAATCGAAAAAAAAAAAAAAAACATCTCACACCACGATTCGAACCCAAAACGTTTATATAATGAACCAAGGCCTTAACTACCTGAGCTAAAGCAACGTATATGAAATTTGTTCGGTTTTTCAACTATTTAACGTAAATCAGGTCACGATGTCATGACGTGATCTGACGCATACGTTGTTGTCCCCCCCTGTCGAAAATTGTCGATTTCGGGGTGAAAAAGTTAACGTTTTTCTCTCTCTCTCTCTCTGTTTGCGTATCTCTCTCTCTGTTTTCGTCTCTCTCTCTCACACTTCTTCTTCCTTACTCTAAAGAGTGTTACTAAAAAAGAAAATGGCGTCTGGCTGTTTTTTTTTTTGTAAAAACTTCGATTGTTAATATTTTTTGTAAACGTATTTTTTTACTTCACATTTTTGGCTTGTTATTTTTCGTTTAACTATCGTATCTAATTATTTTTAACATGCTAATAACTTTGGTAATGTTGTCATAGCGTAGAAGTTCATAATTTAGCTTGTGTGAGGGCTACTTTTTTAAATTCAGACTGCCATTACAGCTTGCTGAAGTCAAGATCACGTGACATGACTTAGCGTGTTTTAAATACAAGTTGACCCAAAATAAACGGCCCCGTGTATACTTTATGTAGAAGAGTTGGCGACCGTATTTTTTGGGGCAGTTATAAATCGATTTAAAAATATGTAATGTTTAACATTAAAATGTCACTTTTTGCCCCCCCCCCTGCAGAAAATCGATCAGTTGACGCACTTCTGATGGTCCTTTTGGGCCAATTTTTAGATATCTGTCGTCCAGAGGGTAGGGCTTTCATATGAGACAAAATTTGTGAATTGTTGTTCTGTCGGTCAAAAGGTTTTAGCAGACACACAAACATACATACATACATACATTTTCGCTTTTATATATATAGATAATTATGTAGACGGATATTTGTTACACTGTATGTATATATATATATAGATGCATTATTATTTTTAGTAGTAGTTGTATAAAAAACAACAACAATAATAATAAGTTTTCCCGTCTCAATGTTTAGACTGTGGTTTTATATATTGATGATGATAAAAGAGTCCGCTAACAAAAAAAAAAAAACAATTAAAATAGACATTTCTTCTGAAAATAACAGAAATTACGTGGTAAACGTTATTTTAATCGTATCAACTGCCAACCTAAACATATTTTTCGAATGCAAGTTTGACAATTTCTAAGGAAGTTATTTCAACACCATAGAAATAATATCAATGAGATGCAATATATCCATCAAAAGCGACTAAAATAATAAGGCAAATAAAATATTTTGCAAAAATTGTCTTGAATTAAAAATTAGTTGCTAAACAGATTTTTAAGCGTTGGATGCTTTGACGCACCAGTTCCAAATGCCATATTGCTGTCACTAAGCAAGGATCAGAGGTACCTTCTGAGATAATTCTGAATGGTACAGAATAGTGCTTCATATTTATCCGAAGATGACCTGAAGAAGCAGATGGTTTACGCAGACAAACAGAATACTAAGACATTATATGCCTCAGCTACACCATTCTAAAATCAATTCTCTTGATGGTAGAGTACATTATTAAAGTATATGCAACATCATAGAATTATATCAAATTTGGTAGCCATAAAAATAAATAAAGCATCAAATATGTGTACTAATTTTTTTATGCATATAAAAACTTTAAGGAGCCGTTACGAAGCTTAGAAGAACGGTTCATATATTTTAACCGCAGCATACTATATATATATATATATATATATATATATATATATATATATATATATATATATATATATATATATATATATGGAAGTTTTAAAAGTCAAAAGGACCGGAATAGCAAGAGTAAAGAAAAGAAGACAGACAAACAAATAGACGGGTATGTTCAACTAGAGACATGTCTAACTGTTTATTTATTCATCTATCCTTCCACACCTCGTTATATAATTAATTTGTAACCAAGTTGTTGGTATGTCCGATGTACCAACAACTTGGTTACACATTAATTATATAACGAGGTGAGGAATGATAGAAGAATAAACAGTTAGACATTTCTCTACTTGAATATACCCGTCTGTTTGTTTGTTTGTTTTCCCTTTCTTTACTCTTGAGATTCCGGTCCGTTCCGCATTGCTTTTGGCTTTTAAAACTTTCATATATTCTTTCACCACCAATGCTTCAAGAAAACAACTATTTACGTATATATATATATATATATGTATATATATATATATATATATATATATATATATATATATATATATATATATATACGTAATTTAGAGGTTATACAACATATCAATAATAAAACAAATTATTTAAGTTTATTCCAAAAATGAAGGCAACTATGCCATGCAATCCCTACATGCTTTAATGATTTTAAATCAAAATATATGACAACAGGATTGAACATATATATATATATATATATATATATATATATATATATATATATATATATATATATATATATATAACTACTTCATTTATTCACATAAATTTAATATACGAAAGTATAGATTTATGCGTAACCTTTAAGTATTTACTTCAAAAGTTCTCAATACGTAGGTAGAGCTAGTTAGTAATTTATAAAATATATATGGCGATTAAGCTACACTGAATATTCTGCGTTTCATCCAACTATAGGATTCGTCAGGCTTATACGCGAATTCTGTAAACTATGTAACAGAATTCGCGCATAAGCCTGACGAATCCTATAGTTGGATGAAACGCAGAATATTCAGTGTAGCTTAATCGCAATATACATTTTATAAATTACTAATTACTATATATATATATATATATATATATATATATATATATATATATATATATATATATATAAGTTAAATTGACTCTCTCTGTGTGTCTGTCTGTGTATATTCCCCTACCAAACTACTCAATCTTAAGTCTACAGACTAAAGACTTGAGATAAAGCGTATTACGATTTTGAAAATCTTTTTAATCGGTTTTCGGCCAGAACGTTGGCTGCTAAGGGGGAAAAGTTCAAGGAGTTTACCACTGATAACTCTACTGAACTCATCCGGCAATTTTGGATCTAAAAAACTTGAAAGTCTAGATGTAGGTTACTTGGACATGGATTAAACTTTCTAATTTAATTCAAGATCAAACCAATAATGTTACGGAGTAAGAATTGAGGTCAAAGTTTAAAAATATTGCCCTATGTGGCCTGTATCAAATTACTCAACCACTTTTTCGTCTAAACATTTTAAATTGTACATTAAGTGTATTAAGACAAAGGAAAGCTTTTAATTTTTGTATATTGATTTATATTGGAGGAGATAATATATTAAAACGTGTCATGTGTTATCTAGTGGATGTAAGATATTGTTCTTTTAACAGAAAGATAATAAACGTATAAATCCTATGTATGTTGTTTAGCAAGGGGACATGATATTGACGTGTAAACCGAGTAATGTTGTAGCAGACTTATCACACGGGATATTTTTACACTTCATATGTAAGAATAATAATATATGTTTCATACCTTTTTTCTTGAGGAGTTCTTCTGTATCTTTCCGCTGCTCCGTGACGAACCATGAAGCGACCAGCACCATATAATTGAGACACCTGTTCTTATTTGTGAAACCATTAAAACAACTCTGTATATTTTTATAATATAAATTTATTACAGTTGTCTCAATTGGTTTTCACAGGATCTGCAGTTTGTTTACATTTTCTGTTCATATAGCCCGCTCCTAGCTGTCTGTCCACCCTTGTCTAGACGTCTGTCTGCTCTGGTGGTCTGATTCTCTCCCAAACTAACTACATCACGTGTTCTCTTACGTCACCTAATTACGTGTCTCAGACCAACCTAATGTTTCCATCTAGTTATTTTTTTATTCAAATCCAAAAGAATGTTTACATCTATTTTCTATTTTCGCATTCTTTTGCGATTCACACGTCAATCATTTCTTCCGCAAATTAATTGTTTATTCTTCTGATCATAACTGATCCAGTGACCATCCGTCGCTCAAATCAATTAATAAGAATTCAATAGCAATAGTAATAATAATGTTTTGACGATTGTTCCCCCTTGCCACAGTTAACAGATACTACGCTATGATCACAGCCTAAATGGTCATAACAGTTCTTATCAAAAAAATGTCTTCCAACGGGTAAAGTTAAACAGATTTTACCTTTGTGGCATTTAGGAAACTACTCACCCAAATCTGGGTCTGAAAATCTTACATAAAAGGTATAAAGACATGCAGCAAGCTTTTTAATCATTTTTTATGAGAAAGTTTGACTGGCAAGAGGTCAGAGTTTAAAAAGTTAATATTTGCAGAGCCTATAAAAATCCTTCGCTAATTTTGGGTCTAAACACTTGAATATTTTGATGCAAGTTACGCGGACATAAGTCAAACTTTATATATATATATATATATATATATATATATATATATATATATATATATATATATATATATATATATATATATGCACATAAAGTCATAAACAGTACAGAGAGCCCGATCAAAATAGGGCGTAACCGCTAATATATATATATATATATATATATATATATATATATATAAAGAGAGAGAGAGAGAGAGAGAAAGAGAGAAATAGGCGAACAAAGGCTGAAGACAGTATTTGTTTGTATCAATATTTTGATATTCTGTAATAGATATATAATTTAATAGATATGAGTTTTTGTTTGTGCATGAGTTGCTAGAAAAATGCGTGCAGTATTTGAAATACAATAGGTGCGCAATAAGTAATTCCCCTGACCAACTTCTAGTTGTCTGATCGAGCTGAAATTTTGTATATGCAATGTATTATATCCCTACGGGTAAGGTGGCAAATTACAGCTCTGAAATAATTATGGTTTCTTTCTTAGAGATGTTTTAACTGAGTCCGGTGGGGAAATGGAGCTTGTTAAATGTCGAACCGTGATCCGGGTTTTGTATTTGAAAGGACGCACACTACAGGAGACTTTTGATGAAATGAAAGAAACTTATGGTGATAATGCCCCATCACATGACCTTGTAAAAAGCTGAAATCGTGAATTCAAACTTGGCCGGAAGTCTGTGGAAACAGCTCCCAGCCCTGGTCGCCCCCCTCCTGCCATTAATGAGGTATCTATCCGTCAAGTTAAGGCTGCCATTTTGGAAGATCGACGCATTAATATTCGCCAAATAGCCCAAGATGTCAAGCTTTGTACAGGGTCTGTGAAAACTATCATTCATTGCCATTTGCATATGCATAAGGTGTCTGCCAGATGGATTCCCAGGTTGCTCATACCATTCCAAAAGGTAAAACGCCTCGAGTGCTCGAGGATGAATGTGGAGATGTTCCAAGAAGATAAGTCAAATTTTTTCAAAAGACTGATTACACAGGATGAAACCTGGGTCCATCACGATGATCCAGAGACCAAAGCCCAGTCAATGCAGTGGAAGAACTTGGACTCACCACCTCCAAAGAAGGCAAGGGTGAAACCCTCCGCTGGCAAGGTCTTTCTCACCGTCTTCTGGGACCAGGACGGAGTAGTGATGACAGATTTCTGGGCTAAGGGTACCACAATTACAGGAGGCTATTATGCTTAACTTTTGAGGAAATTAAGGGAAGCTATCAAAATCAAGAGGCGGGGCAAGATCAGCAAAGGTGCCCTCCTCCGGCAGGACGACGCTGCGGTCCACAACTCGCATGTCGCCAGATAAGGAGCATGGGCGTGTGGTTATGAAATCCTCCCCCATCCTCTCTACTTTTCTGACCTTGCACCCTCTAACTTTCACCTCTTCCCATTCATAAAGTAGTTTTTGAAAGGAAAGCGTTTCCCAGATGATGCAGCCTTGATTTCTGAAGTCATATCGTGGTTGGAGGACCAACCTGGGGTGTTCTACAAAAACGGTCTCCAGAGCTGCATCAAACGATGGGAGAAATGCATAACTCTGGGTGGTTCTTATGTAGAGAAAGACTAATAACCGTGCCAAGTTTCATTGCTCTACTGGTATTGGAAGTTGGTTAGGGGCATTACTTATTGCACGCCTCTCGTATCTTCACCCAAGTATATTCTCGATTGTGAATAATGTATACTATTTGTTTTCCACAAGATCCAAATATTCACTTAATCATAAAAGTATATATATATATATATATATATATATATATATATATATATATATATATATATATATGGGGGGAGGTGTATGTGGTTTGAATGTGCGTATGTTTATATTTGCAACCGTGAATATCAAATGTTCTCAAATTTACGTCTTTCATAATCTTCCAAATAAATCCATTATATAATATATCAAGTATTGATTATAATATTTATATGCATTTTATAAAGGAATATATATTTTATTTTATAAAGGAATATATATATATATATATATATATATATATATATATATATATATATATATATATATTGTTTTCGAGATATATATATATATATATATATATATAGAGAGAGAGAGAGAGAGAGAGAGAGATTAGGATAAATGATAATAAGAACAGATTTGCAAAGTAAAGTTATACAAACGGTTTTTATTGTTCGGTAGAATACTCTAAAGTTGGGTGCTCCTTAATCCGCGAAATTTCAAAGAATGCTATTTCTCCTCATCAGAGTTAAAATAGTTATTAGCGAAATATCTTTATGTAGTTGCTAGTGACTGCATAGATTGAAATTTAAAGTTGTATGGTTTGTAGCCACAAGACTTAAAAGCATAAGGAATAAATATGGTAAACTTTCATGTAGAAAGTTCATTCAGGTTTAAAGTTATTCAAGAACTTCTGATTGAACACTAGAGTTATTCTCTTTTTTTTTTCGATTTTTCTGGATATCATTTCCGTTCGCCGAGCGTTTTGTTTTTCGGCCGGCATGTTGTATATATGACGCCCAAAGGTTGTTATTAAGCCATATTCTTTTAAAGCGCTTTCTATCAGTCCATCCGATCTTCCTCAGATGCGATTGTTATTGCTATCGTTTATTTTTTTTCTTTTTCTTTATGCTTAGTGTATTTATAGGTGTTTTATTGGTTATGAAAGTGGGTACAGGATGGTTAAGGGCGAATTATATTTTCTTACTTTAATAGTGTATATATTTTGTTTATTGTTAGTTATCAAATACGATTAGCATATTTGTCTTGGTGTAAATGGGATCCGTTTAAAAAGGGGCTGTAGTTTTTGTATAAGTATGACTGCTAATAATTTTAGTCATCGTGTGCAATTGTTAAGGTATGGAGTTTTAGTGTTGTTCGTTAAGATATTTCTAATGTCGGACGACTGTAAGTTTTTATCCCGGGATGTTAGGTGTTGTTTTTGGCGCAATTGCCAGCTAAATGATAGGTTAGTCGTCGTAAGAATTTTGGTGTGGTGTGGCTTATGTATGCGTTGTATAAGTTATTAGAGTTGAGCCAAAGACATTGTTCGAAGAGGCAAACAAATTTATACACTATATTAGTTTGGTTAAGCGTGCCAACATGTCAGCTGAAATAAAAAAAAATGACGGCTCGGCGAATCGAAAAGATATCCAGAAACATCGGAACAAAGAAGAACTTTCTCGTGTTCAATCAGGCGGGCTTGAATAATGACTTGCTGCAAAAATATAAAACCGATGTCACATATCATTAACTTCAATGTGCACTTGTAAAATTTAACATTTAAGATAACAGAAAAAGAAATAATACAGTTTCTTACAAATTGGAATAAACATAATTTATCAGATTTAAAACATATCAGTTTACACTCTACTTAGAATCAACAAATACACTGCGCAAAATTCAAATTAATAGATACTTTAGTTCCAAGTATATAATTAAATAAAAGATTAAATTTGTGTCTGGAAGTCTCGAATCAAATCAATTTAGCAATAATTTAGTTGTCATTTTTTCATCTGAAATTATAGAATAAAAATTACAATGTCTGTAAAACAGGTTTTGTATTTTTCTTTTGTATATATCTTCATTATTCTATTCATATACTATTCATTTACAATCGTTTTTCAGTATGTAAGTCGCTTCTATTGTTTCTTCTTAATACTAAGGACATGCATCCATAATGTACAGACGTGATTCATAAAAAAGAGGGAATACGTGTTGAAAGACACATCTCTGTCTGTGATTAGTTTTCAAATCATCATAGGGAGGGATTGATGGAACGAGTCATTTTCACATCAGTTTTAAGATTTACGATTATGATTCTATAAATTTAGGAGTCAGATTTAGTTAAGGTTTCGGTTTTCCGTAAGAAAGGTAGTTGATAGCTCGAAACAGATGGAAGGAGCGACCTCGACAAACAACTAAGACGTTGAATTTATATCTTCGTTTTTAGTGATGGTGTCACACACACACACAAATAAATCTATCTAAGTCTCATACACTCACGAGTCGCTGAGTCTCAAAATTGACAACACGCGATTTTCTAAAGGAAATTCTGCCAGCGGCTAGTGTCTCCCAGCGCGCCTATGTTGTAAAAAAGGATGGGTGAACCTTCTCTTTGTGTGGAAGCGCCTCGACTGTACAAAAGCCTGGATTGATCCCTGCTTGATCAGTCAGCTGGTATTGACGATTTAGAATAAACTATACTTTAAAACGTTTCAAAAAATCACATCAACACGACAAGTGTTAATTTATGCAATGCAAATATATTTTGGGGACTGTGAAGAGATTTCCATTTATACAATTTACAAAAATAAATATTCTGTTATAAAATCGTAGTCATGCACAATACTTCGTATATTATTTGTCTCGTTTTTTTTGCACGAGTGTCAGCGTGATAACGATCGTTTTTGTAGCAGTAGTTGCTATTAAGTAGCATGGGCAGGAAAACAATTGAGTTAGCCTTTAATGTTCACGCGTGTCTTGATGTTCGCGTCCTCGCGGGTTGGACTCTCGGATTCGCTTCAGTAACCTTTTCCTTTTTAAACAAAAAACATCTTATCAAGAGTAAACGTTCTCTCTCTCTCTCTCCTTCCCCTCCTCTCTCTCTCTCTCTCTCTCTCTCTCTCTCTCTATTTGGCATACAACCGGGATTCGATTTCAACGGGGGTTAGTTATTCGGTCAGAATATTCTGAAGTGCTGGGCATTTGTCGAGGTGGACACCTCAAATAGACGGTTCGAAGCTTATGGTTGTTCTCCTGCAGCGTGTTCTTGTTCCTGAGCTGTTCTGTTATCTTTTTCTCTGCTCTATTATGGTGGTTTTGGGCGGCGTTACAATCTTTATGCACACGTAAGTGGAGTGGTGTGGGTGAAATTTTCCTTATTAAAACTAATCCGAGAATTCCACTTTATATCCGATCCTCAAACATTGCTCGATTCTAATCGAACAGATGAATCCATGTTCGTTCTGAGATTCCAGGATTTTCAGGGAAACAGGAAATGATGTAATTTGGAGGTCAATATTGTCACAACTGTCTTACATCAACCTTAAGTACAACTAGTTTCAACAATAATACTTTTATCTGCATCTGAATTAATGATTTGTCGAAGGCAAAAACACTGTAGTTTCTCACCCATTGTACTTGGGAGTTTCAACTGATCAACAATGTATATATATACAAAGATAACATTAAGAAATGATTTTATATTATACCCTGTTTAGTTTATAATGCCATCCTATGTTCAATCTCGACAAAATAGGGCTGAATAGGCGTGATAATTCACTTCAGACCGTGAAGCTTTGCTCTATTTTGCATATAGCAGGCGCAGAGTTCAAACGGTAAAACGTGGCACCTATTTTGAACACGACTTTCTAATTAACGACTGTACATAAAAAATGGTGTTCTTGTATGTTCAACTTCATCTTATTTTCGCCTAATGGGAATTTATGGACATATTCAATGTTTACTTAGGCAAACTGACCGTTTAACATACATTTTGTTTGCACGTCGTGTGGTTAAAATTATCATTTTTATCACGTTGCAGAGTTAAGATAAAACTTATAGGTTGGTGCCATTCTTGAACAGTATTTTTCTCCATCAGAAAGCATAGCATTCCTTACCTCCCTGAATTTAGATTTCTCTATGGTGTTGTAAATTTGTAAGGGTAGCGGGATTTGAATACGTTTAATTTGTAAACTATTAATTCGATTCACCAATATAAAAAATATATTTTGCAAAGAAAAAAAAAAGAACATAGTTTCTCTTGTAGCGGTATGTCTGGCCAGCCACTTATTGAATAAGGGGCTTATTTATTTCCTGAAAGCTAAATAATGAGAAAGCAATTAGTGTCAACCTTTCTAAAAAAGCTAATAAAGAGATCCTCTTATTTTAAATCTTAAATTATAACTTATCATTAAGGGCATTCTAATGAAGATTGGTCAACCAATGCATCTAATTAATTATAGAGATACGAGAACACATCGATTTCCATAAAACTTATCCCTCTCGATTTTAGAATACTTTACTAAAAAAAAAACACACATATGTTCGTGTGTGCATATACATATAATTATAAACAATTATTTTTAATGCATACAGGCACATTCGATCTTTTCAGAATCATTAGTTCATGAAATCATGATTGCCGCTGGTATTGGGATTTTAATCTCACAGCGAAACTAACTGTCTCCATTAGCAAGAAACAAACCGCATAGCCATGTCAACCACAAGGATAATCAAATTAATTAAATATTTATAAAAACCAAAAAGGTTATGCAAGAACGGTCTACAGTTATCCAGCTATAGACTGTCGCGATCTTGCACGTACGCAGAATGGAAACGTTTTTATTTAATCAGGCAGTGCGCAACTGTAAAGAAACTTACTTTTTAAAGAAGCGAATATATATATATATATATATATATATATATATATATATATATATATGTCTGTAGAAATATATTTTCTTATAATATATACCAATCCTTATCTAAGAACCTTAGTGTAATTACAAAGCAATATAGTAAATAAATGACAAAAAACTATATTCCAAAATTCATGATGCTGACCATTTTATAATTTATCCCTTTAATTCACTTGACATTTACAATTCTTGACAGTATCTGTTTCGTATCGCAAAATCAGTAACTTAATTATTATATAATCAGTGCATCTATTATGCCTTAACTCATCAAAAAATAGCAACAATCAATCCGTCAAAAAGAAAATAAAGTGCGATTTGATATGGCTAAAATCCGAAAGTCGGAAAGGAAGCTGCAAATACCTTTAATATGTTTCTATTAGGCCATTTTGTAAAAACTGAATTAACGGAATAAATTATAAGATAGTCAACATCATAAATTTTGTAATATAGATCTGTGTCATGTATTCACTATATATATATATATATATATATATATATATATATATATATATATATATATATATATAAAACATTGATACCGTCGGTTTCAAGCTCAACACAACGGTAAACCGTTAATGGTAACACATTATTTACGTGTTACCTTTAACGGTTAGCCGTTGGGTTGGGCTTGAAACTGATGGTACCAATGTTTTTCTGAACTTATGTATGATTAATAAACACATATTTAGCTCTTACATCAAAAAGTTTTTCTTTGTAATCGAGCACTTTATCGAAACTCTTTCCCCAAAATACAGTAAACAAATATATATATATATATATATATATATGTATATATATTTATATATATATATATAACTACTTCATTTACTCACATAAAATTAATATACGAAAGTATAGATTAATGCGTGAACTTTAAGTATTTACTTCAAAAGTACTCAATACGTAGGTAGAGCTAGTTAGTAATTTATAAAATATATATGGCGATTAAGCTGCACTGAATATTCGGCGTTTCATCCACTCCAGGATTCCTCAGGCTTATGTGCGAATTCTGTGGTTGTTTATCGTTTTTATATGATCCTCTTCTATTGAGGATTTAGTTAGCCAATCAGCTTTCTACTATCCGCCGCGCCCCTTCCTATCAGCCAATGGGTATGCATTTTATTGAACAGAGGATCTGTTTTAAAACTAGGTTAGTTGTTTAAGGCAACCATTTTTTGTGTTAGTTTATATATAAATATACATATGTGTACACACATATATGCACATATATACATGTATATATATACGTACATATATGTGTGATCTTTTATGTATATTCATGCTTATTTAATTTATTTATTTGTTTATTTTCTATTGTTTTGTTAGGTTTAAAACTATTTTGTATCGATATCCTAGAGTAAATTTTATTTTTGAACACAGTTATTTGCTATTTCTCTTCTACAGTTTAATAGATTTAAGGGTTCTTTAAAGTACAGGATGGCAATTTTTTCATGAAGGCATAATCTACATGGGCCGTCTAAATGCCTACACGTGGTAGCTTGTCTTATTATTTTCCATTCGACTACCGGCGAATGTCCGCTTTCTTTGAGTTCCCAGTATTTATTCGCTTATGCGGTGTTTTTTATTGTTGAATGTGCTTTTGTGGTCATAGTATCGGGTTTCGAAATTTAAGGAAGTCATGCCTACGTAATATTTCTTGTTATTCGGGTTTTCTTTCGCAAATATTGTTGCCTGATAGACTACGCTTTTTGTTAGACATTTATTTTTAACTGGGCAAAGTGTGCGGTGCCTACAGTTGCATTTATCTTGTTCGTTATTAGTACTTTTATTTATAGTATGGTTGTTCTTGTCCGGGGTTGGTTTGTTATTATTATTATTATTATTATTATTATTATTATTATTATTATTTCTGCTAGTGTTAGTTTTATTTTTGTCATGGTGTCTACTTTTTATTGTTTATTTTGTTGTTTACATTGTTTTTATTTAGTATTTTGTTATTATGTGCTTTAATTATCACCTCTAAATTTTCGCAACAACTGTAGGATAACTTTAAGGTATTTTTATTGAAGATTTTGTGTAAAGAGTTAGTTACGAGAAAGTGTTTTTCAATAAGATCTAGAAATTTCTTGCCAAGTTTTGTTTTTAACATTTGATTGTATGGGGCCGTATACCAAATTATAGTTCTTTTTCTTCTATTTTTAATTTTATTATAGTTATTGGTGTGTTGTTGCTTGTATTTGATATCGATATTTTTGTATCCACTATTTTTAGGGCTGTTTCGTAGATATTGGTTGACCTGTTAAATGCATTTTCATCGCTTGAGTTATTACTGAGTCTACTTACGATCGAGTTAGGAATGTGTTTTATAATTGATGGTGCGTGATTGGACTTAGGGTTTACGTAAATTGGAGTAGCGTTATCTTTTAAGTATGGTTCATATGTGTTTTTATCTAAATTTAACGTGACGTCCAGGAAGTTTGTTATTTTTATGTTAGCTGATACGTCTGCTTTTAGGCGTAATTTATTCATTTCCTTGTGTATGATTTTCTTAAAATGTTCTCCCCTGACTTTGTTGGAGTTTTTTTTTTTATTATAACTAGTCCGTCATCTCTATATAGGCCGATATCCGTAGTATCGAATATGATTGTGAGAGTATATAGAATAAATAATCCCACAAGATCTGATACCTCTGCAGAATCCTTGGCACCCATCGCCAAATTAAACGAATTTTTCATTTTAGTTTTTATCCATTGGTTATTGTTATTTATTAGAACTGATTTTATACATTTTGTAATGATGTTGATTTTTTCCGAGGATATATCAGTGTATGCCTCGGCAAATTCTAGGGCAATGTTAAAAGTTCTTCGGATATCGAAAGATAAATGTCTATGATGTCAAACTGTATAAACGTACATTTATCTTTGTTTTCTATATTTTTAAACCAGGTGATTGCTTCAGTAGTGGTGGCAGAAGAGAAATAGCAAATAACTGTGTTCACAAAATAAAATTTACTGTAGTATAGCGATACAAAATAGTTTTTAAACTAAGAAAAACAATAGAAAATAAACAAATAAATAAATAAAATAAACATGAATATACATAAAAGATCACACACACACACACACACACACACATATATATATATATATATATATATATATATATATATATATATATATATATATAAAGCTGATTGGCTATCTAAATCCTCAATAGAAGGGGACCATATAAAAACGATAAACAACCACAGAATTCGCGTATAAGCCTGACGAGTCCTAGAGTGGATGAAACGCCGAATATTCAGTGTAGCTTAATCGCCATATATATTTTATAAATTATTATATATATACATATATATATGAGAACAATGGAAATACTAATCCGACTAAATAGACAAATAAAAAAGAACAAACCGAGTTATGTGTTCATCTCAGTTTTATCTTTATTTTGAGACTTCCCCTGGTTGAATGAGATTAAGAGAAAACGTTGATGAACACCTCCCTTTATTTGTTCTTTTTTGTTCTCTTTCTCTTTCTCTCTCTTTCTCTACACACACACACACATACACATATATATATTTGTTCCTTTATATATATATATATTTGTTCTTTTTTATCTCTTTCTCCCTCTTTCTCTCTACACACACACACACACACACATATATATATATATATATATATATGTGTGTGTGTGTGTGTATATATATGCTATCTTCGCTTAAATCAGATCGAGCACTGGCAAGAGCATTATCAGCATAGTTTTCTGAGACAACCTGTATGGGTGTTCGTTCAGGAAAATTGGGAGCTGATTCTTTGTTTCTGTTCCATAACGTAAGGATTGTCGTAAGGGACGAACGTACATTCTCCATCCGGTTTTGTTTTTCAACCACGACCGAGGACTTCCTTATACTACCTGTATGGCAAGCATCTCTTTCACGTTAAAAATGGCATTTTGAATCAGAAGTCTGTTATTTCATGTCCGTAAAACACAGAAGTACACATATTTTTAAAGTCCCACTTTGGAAGTTAATTCATTTTTGACAAGTATGTCAGTAATATGTAGATCTCAATTTTTAGGTTTACATTTGAACACACTTTTGTCCACAAATAGATGATGTTACGTATTTAACACACATTATTAGCATTTATCAAAGCTGGTAGCTCACATTCTAAGTTTATTTGTCGACATGTACGCAGATGACACTACGCCATATGGCAAATATTTAAAGGGCAACAATGAACAAAATTGCCCGTGCAAAGATGGTAAAATTGCTTAATATTTCCGTATTCAAAACCAAGCTCTTATCTTTTCAACATAAATGCTCTGGTCCCTACTGAGTCCCAATTAATATGAATGACTCTCGTCTAAAAGAGGCTCCATGTTTTGACAAACTTTTAGGTTTGACCTTTACTCCTGATCTAAAATGGAAGACTTATATCAAACTTCTTGTCAAGGTTGCCGGAATAATGCTTGCGTCAATTTATGGCTGCAGAAAGTATCTCCTGACGCAATCCTTTCTATGTATGAGAGCCAGATACGCCCTAAAATGAAGTACTGTTGCCACATCTACGCAGAGCACCATATCCTGGCTTGACAACTTTGTGAAGCTATTTACTGCGGAAGAAACGTTGCGAGCCTGTCTCTGCTCTATCATTATTTTCATAGCAATCGCTCGTCTGAACTTCAATATATGGCCACATGCACACTTTCACACTAACACTCGTCTAGCTACAACCACTATCAACAGTTTCCTCACCCTCCATCGGTTCCTAAAACCAAACGCAAATTCCATGAACAAAGTTCCTTTGCTAGGACAGCCCGCCTATGAAACTCTGTTCTGTTAGACTACCTTTCAGATTGTCGCCTTCAAGCTCGATGTAAAACTTTTCTTGGTAAGTCGCCCTATGCATAATCCATCACTATCCCATTTCCACTCCTTACTGTTAATACACTGTAGTCTCAGTGACTATCGTTCACTTATATTCCATGATCTTTGATTGGCCTTCGGGCCTCGATAAGTGGTAAATCCCATGTAAAAAAAAAAGAGACCATGGGAAGAAATTTGAGTCACGTGAAAACATCAGAAAGCAATGAGTTGATTATAAATGATGGCTCATTATGTCACACTGATTTCACCACACTAATTGACGAAGCAAATTTAGTATTTATCAATTATAAGCCATGTATATTTTCATAACTTACTTTCTAGCACTAACTATGTATTGAGCACTGTTAAAGTAAATACTGAAAATGTACGCATAAAATTACATCTTCGTATATTAATTAATGTAATTAAATGAAGTAATCACACACACACATCTATCTTTGTTTTATCGTTATTTCCATGACAGGTGCTCGTCTGAACTCCAATCTCTGGTCCCCCCTCGCCAATCTTTTACAAAGAAAACACCCGTCTAGCTGAATCCACTGTCAAAAACTTTCACCACCCTTTATCTATGCCTAAATCAAAACGTAGATTCATTGAACAAAGCTTCTTTCTTAGAAATGCACGCCTGTGGAACTCTGTTCCGTCTGCCTGCTTGCCACCTGAATACAACTTGGATGTCTTCAAACCTAACGTAAACAAATTCCTGATGAACCGCTCCCTTAAGTAGACACTTGATTAAATCTCCACACTAACGTATTGTACTTACAATAACCCTTATCCCTGAGTGGCTTCCGGGCCTTGATAAGTGGTGACCACCTTGTAAAAAAATATATATAAGCATTACAAGTTAGATTCCTAGAACCTTTAAGACAATATTTTATTACTATGATATGAATAAATGATATAAATAAATTGGACTCGCAACCTCAGAATACTGTTGCCCATCGATGCGAGACACTAATGCCATTCATAAAATTGAGAATAGCCAACTTCATTTCGCAGAGCGAATTGATAGATTTAGTGATCAAAATAGACTCAACCAATGCGAAAGACTGAATACTTGAATATTTATTGCGTAAAGCGGCGCAGAAATTGGCGCAGGATACTCTATATTCTTACAATATCAAATCATTGGCCTATAATAAATTATTACAGATAAACATGTCAACTTAGCAAAACATACAATATTGATAATCGAACATAATCTGGATTCATCGGACTACTGTTTTCATCGTGAGTATATTTTCACAACGTTTCAAGATGAGAAACCGAATAACTAATCCTCATCTAAAAATTCAGAATCAAAAATAGATTACTTAATTAATTGGAACTCTTTTTGAGATGAGTAATTTGTAATATTTATCTTAAACCTTTTAAAATATTTAAAAATATAAACCTTGATTATTTTTCATTTTAAATTATATAACAGAACGTTTTATATTTTATTATTTTTAATTTTAAACAATATCAATTATTTTTTATAATGTTAAACGATAAACTTTCACTTGTTTTCCACCTTAACATTTCCCTTTTAAAATTATAACTTCACTGGTTTTTGGGTATGCTGAAAGCGAATATCGCATTTAAAGTTTTCGCAAATAAGTAGTTTACTATATATTAAGCAATATAATTCATATTCAAATTGGTGGCTATAGATGTACACCAAAAAAATACGCGCATTTGCGCGTACAACTCTGGCCTGCACTTTACACAGAAAAAAAAACAAACTATATCGCTTATATTCCGAAAACCACTACTTTTACATTCGATATTCGTTTTCAGCATACTCGAAAACTTATAAAAGTCATTACTTTAAAGGAAAATGTTAAGGTTTAAACCATGTAAAACTTCACTGTAATTTAAAAAAAAATTAAATGATATAGTTTGAGTTTTATTTCTCTATTTCTTTCTATAATTTTTATCTTATTATATTATTTTTTTTTACATTTTTTATAGTATTTACAAGTTATTTTTTTATATATTTATATATTTTTAAGATTTAATGTATATTTTATATCTATTTATTTTTCGGATAAGAGTTTTGACAATAAATGTACTTATGTAAAGAAAAGACCGTGAAAGTATTTTATTATTAAATTCAGTTTTAACGGTATCTTTTGTTTAATAAATTGCTAGGTGAAACTGCAGAAATGTTTTTAAGAAAATACACCCTCTTCGCATATTAAAAATTGATTCTAAAATAACGTTATTATTTTAGTACGATCTTTTCTCTGCAAGAGTAGCATTTTTTTATTTAAATAATCATCACACTTTCTCTCATCTCGTTTTGTTTGTCTGAATAATTCTGATTAATTCTCCCCTTTCTTGCGCGGTAAAAGATTCCGTGTTTTGCATGTCCAGATAGACAAGTAAACTATAATACTTGACTTTAAACTTTAATAATAGCCAGAAATTATCAGTTTAAATACTTTAAAATCTCCATCAAATGGCGATGTAAACATCTTTTCCCCCTTTATTATTATTATTATCATAGATTTAAAAAAAAAATGCCTAACGCTGACTGATTAACAGAATTTGACAGTTCAAAATCTCTTAAATTAAATTGTTAGGTGAAATTGCGACATAGTTACAAAACACCCTCCCTTCCCCATTTAGTGAACGCTTTCTAAATGACAATTTTAGTGTGGTAACATAAATTCATAAGTACCATCATTTTTTTTATTTCTAATTATTTCCTCTAGAACTAAATTTTATAGACTATGTTTTTAATTCGTACTAACGGACTTTTCTTTTTACCTATGTCGTAGTGATATACATTATTGCACAGTAAATTAAAAATACTCTCGAACCCTATACCACATAAAAAGAACCAAATTTCCTAATCACCGTTATGTTACTATGTCACTTTATAGAAACAATGATATCGGTCATAAGTCTTTTATCAGAAATAAACAACATAAAGAAAACTGTAAAAAAATATTTTATTTCATTTAAACAATATATGCATAACTTTTTTTTTTAATTTTAAACAATATAAATAGAACTTTTTATTATTTTAGAAAAACAATATAAACTTGTTTAAATTTGTAATTTTAAACCATACAAATATAGAACTATTCCCCTTAATTACCGATTATTAATCACGCCCTTATTGAAAATTGAATCACGTGATCTAGTGTAGACGATTGAAAGTATGATTTAATTAAACACGTGGATTCTCTATTTTTTCTTTGTATTTTGGTAGAGTCTCGAGTTACCGCAGGCCTTTATAAGAAGAGAAATATGTGATGCAGATACACATACCGTAGTTGACTTGATGAATTTTATCCGTGAGGTCTGCAAAGAAAATCCCTTCAATCCTCCTATCGTTCCGGGTGGGGGGGGGGAATAAAAAGAAAAAAAATAATAAACTAAAAAAAAATAGAAGTAGATGAATCCTATTTTTTTAGCGAAAGTATAACAGGAGACGAGTGAAGAAATGGGTCTGGATTTTCGGAGTCGTTTAACGTGGCTTGAACCTGTGTAATGTTACCAGAGTTGACAGCACGGATCGGGACACATTTTTCCCTATAACTAATTCGTGGATCCTACCTAATATAAGAGTTTTAACGGATGGAGCACTTTGATTACGAAAAATATCAACATAACGAAATTATTGACACAATTGGCCCCTAGATATACACGCAAACCATAGAAGGTTTATGGTCCCATTGTAAAAAAAAAAATCTTTCCCGTATAATCAAAAGCATCCGTGAACGAAAATTGTTTTTAAAAAAACTGTTTATATTGTTTAAAATTGCAAAAAAGTGCATGGCAAATGATTACTTAGTTTTCCACCTAACCATTTCCCTTTAAAATAACGACTTTTATAAGTTTTCGGGTATGCTGAAAACGAATAGTGAAGTTTATTATATTGCCTAATATCCGGTAAACTACTTACTTGCAAAAACTTTAAATGCGATATTCGTTTTCAGCATACTCAACAACTCCTGAAGTCATCATTTTAAAAGAAAATGCTAAGAAGGAAAAAAAGTAAAAGTTTACTGTTTAAAATTATATAAAAAGATATAAGTTTTTGGATATACTGAAAACAAATATCGAATTTAAATATAGTAGTTTCCGGATATTAAGCAATATAATTTCTCAGTTGCAAAGTGCTGGCCACAGTTGTACACGCAAGCGCATATTTTTAGTGTACAACTATGCCCACTAATTTTAACATACATCATATTGCTTCATATCAGATATTTGTGAAAACTTGAAATGCGATATTCGTTTTCAGCGCACATGAAAACGGTTTAAGTCATCATTTTAAAGGAAGATTTAAAGGTAGAAGCTAAGTAAAAATTTACCGTTTTGAATGAAAAAGAGGTTATTTTATATTAGTTAAAATTTTAAAAAATTATAAAATGTTTTTTATATTGTTTAAAATAAAAATAAAAAAGGTTTATATTGTTCAATATTATAAAAGTTCTATTTATATTGTTTAAAATTAATGAAAAAAATTCTGTATATATTAATTGAAATAAATAAGACCTGTTTATTCTTTAAAATACAAGCTGTAAGTTCTGCTTATTTAAAACTGTTAACTTTTTGAATACCTACAATATCTTCTATAATAAATTAATGTTTACATGTTTAAATTTATGTATGTATGTATGTTTATATGTCTGCATAAAACTTTCGACAGATGCGACGGATTTTCAGGAGAGTGGTATCGTTGTGAAGTCGACTCTTCGGACGACAAATATCGATAAATTAGCGAAACAGTAATTCCTTAACCCTTAACTAGGCACTCTGCTAGAGGGGGGAGGTCGATTTTTCGCCGATATTTTCGAAAGTCACCCCGTCTTTTCGATTGACTAGCCTTAATCTGAAATTGTGTTGCTTTTTTTTACTTTTATGGTCGGGAATCAGTTTTCAATTATAACGTTCTACTAAATTAAAAACCTATTGCGTTACCTTCACCTAGAAAAATAGTGCGACTCGATGAGATTTACGTGAAAAAGCTGTGTAAATTGATGAATTTTAAGGTGGGGGTCAATTTCCTAAACGCCCGCCGTTTATCGTGTGACCTTAATAACGGACTCGTAATAAATATTTACTTCTTAGGTTTAAAAATTTTTTTTTAGTTTAACTTATTTCAAACATTTTTTATAAAGGAGTCACCACTTACAAGGGCTCGGAGGTCACTCGAGGATAAAGGTTAATGACTCAACAGTGGTCAAGAAGAACATGTCGTAGTAATTGTTAGTCGTGGAAATTTGGTGAATTGGAGTACTTAGGGGGACAGTTAATCAAGAATTTGTTTATGTTGGACGTGAAAACTACCAAATGGCAGTCAGCTGGAAAACAGGCAAACGGAAGAGAGTTCCACAGGAGCGCAGGCCTAAGAAAGAAGCTTTGTTCATGGAATCTAAGTAAAGGTTTAGGCACAGGTAAAGAGTGGGCGAAATTATTGACAGTGGTTGCAGATAGGCGATTGTTTCTCGTAAAGGTTTGGCGAGTGATTGAAGCTCACATGAGCACTTGTCATGAAAATAACAGTAACCACACTGACATATGGTTATAATGTTGCGATTTCAGAGGAGTTCATCAAATTGATGCACATGTCAGCAGAGATAGAGGACATAAAAATCCAGAGCTTCGTGATTTAGTTAAGTTTTTAATGGTAATGGCCCACCCTCAATGTAATTGTTTGATTATGTGATAAGATGTCTCCTAATGATGTGTGCGTGTTATTTTAATTTAAACTACAGTGGAATTTCCACGGTTCTGCTATTAATAATAATAATAATAATAATAATAATAATAATAATAATAATAATAATAATAATGATAATAATAATAATTATTATTATTATTATTATTATTATTATTATTATTTATTTACTTGTTTTATATGTATGTATGATTTTGCTGATGTTTTTATACTCATTTTGGTCTTATATACGAACTCACTCAAAAACTACGTAGATGTATACAGGCAGACATACGAGTGTTATTTTACATAAACAAAACCTCTGTAAGATGTGAGTTGTGTTGATAAGACCACTTTTGTAAGTAGTAGTAGTATTGAACGGATATTACCATCACTAATAGTCATATAATATTCTTTTGTGCAAACTATTGCCCAATTCTTAGATTTTGCATTACATGGTTTACTGCTTTTGTTGATAGACAAATTATTTGTTGTTTTTGTACATCTTTTTTCTAAGTTATTGTTGCATTATGTTCAATTTCTGTGTATACGAATTACTGCTTTCACAAACTCTACATTGAATTATCAAATAAAATTTTGGTTGGAAGAAAACGCCACTTATTGGTAATCAGAAACCTAGACGAAAATACATTTATATGGCTATCATTATCGTCGCCGCTGTTACTATTTTGTCATAACGCATAAAGGAGACTCACTAAGAAATTTCTTTATTGTTTACTAGCTGTCTCGTATCCCGGCGTATTGCATGAAACATAAATCTGCGGAACAATATTTCGGGCTGCATTAACTTCCTCTGTTAACTGATGCAACTGAAACCGTTGTACCTTTAGATAGCTATTTTCTGACACATTGTTCTTTTACAGATTAAAAATTTATTCGTACAAAATATTTGATGCACAATGTTTGATGTTTTATTTTATGCTGCCAATAAGCATCGAGACTGTGTGCAGTTCACTTTGCTAAATATTCAATAACATCCGATTAAATATCCTGGAATCCGACATCAAGTACCTTAAACTATAACATTCTAAAAATCCTAATTGTAGACAACTAGCAGATGTACCTGGCCTTGCACTGTATTGATCGTAAGGTTAATTTACGTTTTAAAAAATAACCCCCCCCCCAAAAAAAAAAAAAAAAATTGGTAAGAACCTAAGACACGTGCATGCGTGTATTATTATTTTTTTTTAAGCAGTTCACTTCTTGGAAGTAAAAAAATATTCGAGTTGAAATCGAAACTAAAATCTAAAGCGAGTGAATCAAGTACGATAATCATTAGGTCAGCTTGCCACGTCTTCACAAAGCGTTTTCACATTCACGTATTCTTAAAAAGAAAAGTTGTCATGCGAACGATTTAAAAAGTTGTAAATTAATTACGTTATCAGTAACCAAGTCAACGATTGGAGATAGCACGTTGATTTTCTGTCCATCTAATTTCTCGAATCCACTCAGGCTCAAGCTATCCCTGGTCTACTGCGCTATCCGCAAAAACAATTTATAATTTAAGTTTTGCGATGAAAATGTTCCAACCGGACTGATTATATTCAATTGGATTTAAATTTAGATTTGATTCTTTTCAAATAATTATTTTCTGCCTTTCGGATTACCTTTGAAAGAATCTTCATGCAAGAAGCAATTTTATGCTCGGTTTGTTTCTGTTATTTTTTTATCTTTGCCACATTTTTCCACTCGTTGTTTTTAAAGGATATGTAAATCTTTGCAATTTATGACTATAATAAATTGAGGTTTCATTTAATGGCTTAACCAGAAAATTCTAGCATTGCCACGAATATTATTTGCAGATTACTACTCGTCCTCTGAAGAGAAGAATAGCAAGAATAACATTCTTTGAAAATCCGCAGAATAATGACTTTGTAAATTGTTTTTTTTTTGTTAGGAGTATTCAGTCGAATAATACATTTGATTGTCAATTTCAACTTACAGTTTTAATTTCGTTACTCTTAAATAAACACTAATCTATATTGTGTGTGTATTTATCTTTTATTTAAGTGGGAGTATATATATATATATATATATATATATATATATATGTATATATATATATATATATACTGGTGTGTATATTAGATTGAAGTTTACCATTGATTATATCAGGTAAACACTGCATCTTTTTGGATTTGATTATATATATATATATATATATATATATATATATATATATATATATATTAGATGAAAGAAAGGAAAAGGCGAGAGAAAGAGAGATAATAGGAAAAGACGGGGGAAGAGGGAGAAAAAGAAATACAGGTAATCAGACTCATATATATTTCTCTACTAACCAATGGGTCTTGTATCTGCTCTTTGTTTTTTTGTCTTTGTTTAAATAAGTAAATTATCTTTCCTTTTCAAGGAAGTTTATGATATTAGATTTTCAGATCAAAAACTTATTTAATCGATTCAATGATTACACTTAATTCAACACAAGTAGATAGTTTCCTCATAGGTGAAGAATGCTGCAGCTCCGTATCTATCGTTACGAAATTAACGCGTAAATCACCACAATAAGGTGTGTGAGATTTAACCCCTCAACAGCTGATTCTGTAGTCTGCTTGTGTATTCCAAAGACAAGCGAATAATGTAAGCCCCTATAGAATATTAAACAGGGCCCATTTTATCCATGTATATAGTGATGTTTTTTATTTACATGGGCATCACTACTTATCAAGGCCAATATGACACTTGAGGATAAGGATTAAAGAGTGTACAGTAGAAATTGGACAATATAGTATTTGTTAGTAATGGAAATTACGTAAAGTTGTTAACTCATATGGAACGGCTCATCAAAAACTTGTTTCCGTTACACTTGAATAAAACCATGTTGTAGTGAGCTGGAAAGCAGGGAATCGGAACATAGGCGTGCAATTCTAAGAAAGAAACTTTCTTTATGGAATCTACGTTTAGGTTTAGACACAGATAAACATTGGGGGGAATTGTTGATAGTGTTTTCTGCTAGACGGGTGTTAAATGCAACGAGATACCTGCCCGGTGTTTTTCCTGGTCGTAAAATACTCTTAAATATTATGTTTCAATCTATGCAAATGAAGTATTTATCAGTACAGATCTAATATCCTTTGATTATTTTCTTATGTCCATCGGCAAAAGGAAAATACGCTTACATATAATATTCAAATTTATGCAAATTAATCTTTATTTTATAGAAGCAAACATATAATAGTGATTTCTAAATATAAGGGTGGTGCAAAAATTATTACGTTTTTGACATGATTTTGACCGTCAAAAAACATTTTTTTACACCAATCTAATATTAAAACTATATGATTTATGTGTCATGAGCTAGAATTGTAACCAAAACATGTAGCTCTCCAGCGTTATTTCTACCATTTGGGCTAGAACCACATGCATAAAAAAACTGTATAAATTAACCTAATTGAACGTATACATGTATGCGTGTGCATTTGTAAAAGCAAACATGTTACATTGAATTACGTCCGTCAAGTTACTTTTGTTTTATTAATTTTTACTCAGTGACAAATTTTTATGCTACAAACCAATTCGAGTTTGTTCCACGGGTTCGAATAGCTGTTATATATAACGTTTCAAGTCTGTGGAACGAAAGTGAAAAGAGTTCTCGTGTAGGGATCGTTCTCCCTTCCACACACACATACACAGACAAAGTCAAACACACACACACACGCATGCATATATATATATATATATATATATATATATATATATATATATATATATATATATATATTTGATTCATTACAGCCGGAGTGGTTAGAAAAATTATTAAAGGTATACCTTGTGATTACTATCGGTGAAGGACAGTCAGTAATTTTTATGTAATAATTTTATAGACATAAAATGGAAATAACATTAAACTTTTAGCTTATTAATATTAGCGTCAATTATGTTCTTATCAGAGAATATATAATTAATCACGTTGATTTATTTATTAGCTGACGCATTTTTGGTATAATATGAAATCGGTATTTACTTTCCATACGGACTAATGTCCCCATCATGGTTGATATTTATACTACGTTTCGGCCGAGCGGTCATTCAATTTAATACAGATGTATTTTGTATTCATATTGCGAAGCGTAATAGCATTGATACGATTGAATAGTCTGATAAATCAGGAGGAGTCTTCACTTTCCCCGATAGAGTCTGAACTTACGTCAGATTTCGGAGAGGATTCGGTGACACACGCCTCTGCATTGCTATTCTGTTTATCGTTTCTACGAGATTTTGGAGAAGCATGCGTTGCAAACATCTAGTATGTATTCTGGTGGAACACCGGTTGGGCTACTTGAAACAGCCATTGTTAGTTTCGTTTTCCCTGGAACTATACTAAAGGATGAACATTGTGTTGTTATTAACTACGTGTATTTTCATTTCAAAATTTGGTTTTGATATTTAACTGTCTGATACCTTTTTATGGATCAGAATGCTACATTTTAACTTTTTACTTCGTGTTAACTATCTGTGCGGATAATGAAATCGTTATCAATAAAAAGAATATAATCTCAGAAATGACCTACCGTACTTAAAACGGTCGTTTTGTTGAAATTGTAAATAATCCTCTTCTGAAGTACTTTAGCTCATTTTCTATTCTCTCTCCTACCCTCGCTTACTTTGTGTGTATATATATATATATATATATATATATATATATATACATATATATATATACATATGTATATATATATGATTATTTCATTTAATCACATAAATTAATATACGAAGATACGATTTTATGCAGAAATTTCCAGTATTTACTTTAACAGTGCTCAATACATAGGTAGAGATAGGTAGTAAGTTATAAAAAATCTGTTTGGCAATTAAGCCACACAGAATATTCCGCGATTCATTCTCGTGAACCTGACGAATTCTCACGAGAATGAAACGCGGAATATTCTGTGTAGCTTTATTGCTACATATATTTTCATTACTATAGATATATATATATATATATATATATATATATATATATATACACACACACATATATATATATGAATTGTTTATGTAGAAAAGATATATTACATATTTCAGAGATGTATCACGATGTAATTGCAGTGGGTTCGCCTTTGTAAGACTTTTGAAAATCTGAAGAAGTTATCAGCAACTGACAGAATAAAAGCAAATCCAACAATGGCGTTAAAAACCAAATCATCAGTGAGTAACCAGTGAAAAGCGAAATATAAAATAAAAAGTGAACATATATATATATATATATATATTAATATATATAATATATATATAATAAAATATATATATATTAATATATATAATATATATAATATAATATATATAATATATATAATATATATAATATAATATATATAATATATATATAATATATATAATATAATATATATAATATATATATAATATAATGTATATATAATATAATATATAATATAATATATATATATAATATATAATACAATATATATAATATATATATATAATATATATATATAATATATATATAATATATATATGTAATATATATATAATATATATATGTAATATATATAATATATATATATATATATATAATATACAATATATATAATATATATAATATATATAATATATATGTATATAATATTATATATATATATCGTACAATTAATATATATATATATATATATATCTCGTTAAATTAATATTATTGTTGAAAATGGATGTTATTTGGATTCCTGTTTTGAGGAAGTATATACATTTCGTGGCAGTTGTGTGTGGTGTAATCTATATGATACTAAGAGGGCTAGATATTAATTTATATTAAGTAATATCTTTATCGGTGGAAATTAAGTACATGAGTTAATATAGGTTTGTTTTTATCAACGTGATATGTCGGTAGTCTGTAGACGTTAAGGTAGGTTATTTGTGTTAACTCTGCCGCAATTAAACTAAAAATGTTTCTGAGACCATCAAGGGGGTTGTATGAGTTTGGCCGGTTAAAATTTGTTTGCAGACATGTTAATTTTTAATTTAGAAGTGCTTAATACATAAATACTCATAATGCGTATTTGACTAATAGATTTCACATACTGTTTTTTTACGATGAGCGGGCATTATAATGGTGTTAGTGTTCGTTGTATCTGGTTATGTGAGCGATATTTAATCTTCTCTTCTCTACTATATAAATAAATTAACTCATTTCTTTGTGCGAGTTTGACCTTAATAGGATTAAAAATCACGGCATTACATTCAAATGTAATGTTCCCACACTTCAGCACATAATCTGAGGTGTGCTATAGGCCTACTACCCTTACAGTTCCTTGATACTCGTACATTTCTATATTTTTCCGGTGAGAGTTCACTGCCACAATCAGTTAGAATCAATGGAAGTTGTAAAATATTTGCTCTCTATTCTATACTCCGCCCGCGACCACTTAACACCGCTGCGGATACGTCTACAGGAGAATATACGAGGAACACCGGTTTGAGTTCTTAGTTGCTTAAAAAATATGGTTGGCATTTTTCCGTCGGGTGAATCGAAACTTTACATTCCAGTTATTCTAGGGTAACTTGTGCCATTTATAAATTCCTTCTTTTTACCCTTCTTTTTTGTAGTGGGTGGGGGCTGCGATTCGAGTGATAACTTAAACGAAACGAACTAACATTGGATTCCAGTTTTTACAAGAAATTTTAACAGTCAGACGCCAGCGTTCTTCAAATCTTGCGCCGATTAGTCGTCTTAACTTTTTACTTACTGTCTTTCTACTTCTATTATGTTTGCACTTATTTCATACGTGATACTAGCGGGGGCTGACTTCTTATTCTCGGATTAGTTACTTATTCATTATTTATTTCTATACATTGCATTTCTGAGAGTTTCATTAGCACAATTACTACTACGCTATCGATATTGGACTCATACGACATCCAAATTGGTTACAAGCGACAACAAACAAAACAAACCAACATTGAAAAATATAAAAAAAAACACGGTCAGTTTTGCGATTTTATTTAATCATTTTTTTTCATTGAAACAAAAAAAAATAAAATCTATTAAACATATTTTCATTATACACGGTAAGTTTTTTTTTTAAATTTTTTTTCCATTTAAAAAAAACAAAAAATAGATTTAAATAAACATATTTTCATTGTGCGCGGTAACTTTTTGGGTTTTTTCTTTTTTTCCTTTTTTCTTTGTTATTCTTTCACGTTCGTTTTGTTTTTATTCCTTTCGAATTTACGCGTCATATGTTAGCTAAACCAGGTCGGGTGGCATCTATAAATATAAAAGCTAAAATGTATGGGTGTGTGTGTGGGTGTTCCTTCACCCTAAACTCGGCCTCCTCCTGCTACTATGACAATGCCGTTATGTTTGACCTAGAAAACGTTGACGTTAGTTTCAACAACCTGCAAGTGTTTTTAAAGGGTTAATTTTATCCGTTCTCAATTTTGTGTCCCTTTGGCATAGATATAAAGTGTCTGGAATTTTTCCCGCCTTAGCCTCGATGCTTCGGGTTCGAGCCTGTCTTCCTACCTAAACTTTTTTTCCTCTTTTACATCTATTTTTCCTTTTTTTACATTTGTTCGCGGTTTTGCTTTGTTTTGGTTTTTACAATTTTGTATAACATCCTGTTTTTTATAATATTTAAACAGGGTCCCCCTCCTATATACACAACTCCAAATACCCGGTCAACGCCGGGTACACCTCCCCCCGCTAGTGTAATATATTTAATTAACAGGGGAAGTGATTGTTATTATATGTTGTGGGGACATACCACCCTCATAATCACTAAGAGACTTATCAATTAGCCATATAAGCAGCAAGTATAGATCGCTAAATGAGAGCTATCCGGATGTCGTACAGAGACGAATCCCCACGAACTTACTAATCTTCCTGTATCACTAACCCTGTCTGGATAAATAGTCTTCGTATTCTCACCAGTCGTCGTGTTTTCCTACTTTCACCTTCCCGACTCCACTACATTATATATGAAACATTATGTTTTAAGAGTTTACATCTATGGGTAGAGCTTATTCTTCTATTTGAAAAAGTAGTTTTCTATGATTATCTATGTATGAGAAGAGCACATGGAGTTTCGTTATATTGTTGTTTTGGTTCATTTAGCAAGTAAAACTGTTCTATTTTGTGGTGGATATTTGTCTTAATCTTTTATTGCGATATATATATATATATATATATATATATATATATATTTATACATAGATATACATACATATATACATATAAATATATATACACATATATACACATGTATATAGTAATTTATGAAATATATATGGCGATTAAGCTACACTGAATATTCGGCGTTTCATCCACTATAGGATTCGTCAGGCTACTTATTGAGCACTTTTCAAGTAAATACTTCAAGTTTACGCATAAATCTATACTTTCTTATATTAATTCTATGTGAGTAAATGAAGTAGTTATACATGTATATATATACACATGTATATATATATTGTCTTATTTTGTTTTCAAGTAAGATCTTTGACTTACTTGTTGTTTCATCTAATACTTCTGCATGCTAAATCCGATCCCGCATTTTGCTAATTCCTACCCTCTAATGAGGAGAGTATTTCTTCGAAACTCCGCGAATTAAGGACTATCCATTTATCTAGTGTTTCCTTTTCATATTAAATATGTTTTTAACTCATTTCAAAGTGTTTTTCAACATATTTTATTTACTGTTTGCTCATATGATGATTGCAACGTCTTGTCAGACGAGTGCCACTCCCTCAGACATTTAAAATTCATGAGCCCAAATGCCTGAGGGAGTATCTATACAAATATGATGTTACAGAGTCTTAGCTTTGTACGACAGCTAAGTCTCTCTCTCGGTTCAAAATGTTGAGATCCAGCAACAAGCAAGAGCAAGATAGCCAGCAACAAGTTAAACTGCAGACCAGCTTAATGCGGGTAATGGTCTTCCGCTTTATGTTTTTTTTTTAAATCAGAGATTTGCTTCTCCTAGAAAGGTTGCCTTCACCACGACTTACGGGAGCCCTCTCCACCCCAATACACATATACACGCACACAAATATACACGGTGCTAGTTGGCCGTTGACCCAGAAAAAGAGTTCATTCGCCCTTTGGAAGGTCTTGTTTTTAATCCTTCAGGGAGACTAGCCGCCCTCCTCACCAAACAATTCTAGTAGGGGAACTAGTTTAGTCGCCGGTGACCCGACCATGAGGCAGGTAGTACTGGGTTACATGGTACCAGTAGCATATGACATGACCTGACATACAATATATATATATGTTGTATATTTGTTTATATTTGAGGAGATGATATATAAAAATGTGTCATGTGTTATCTAGTGGATGTAAGGTGTTGTTATTTTTACAGACAAATAATAAACGTATAAATCGTATGTATGTTGTATAGCGAGGAGGACATGATATTAACGTGTAAACTGAATCATGTTGTATCAGACTTATCACACGGGATATTTTTACAGTACATATGTAAGAAGAATAATATATGCCCCATACCTTTTGTTTTCTTGAAGAGTTCTTCTGTATCTTCCCACTGCTCCGTGACGAATCATGAAGCGATCAGCCTCATCCAACTGAGACATCTGTTCTTATTTGTGAAACCATTAAAACAACTCTTTATATTTTTATAATATAAATTTATTACAGTTGTCTCAAATGGTTTTCACAGGATCTGCAGTTTGTCTACATTTTCTATTCATACAGCTCGCTACCTAGCTGTCTGTCCACCCCTGTCTAGACGTCTGTCCGCTTTGGTGGTCAGTCCTCAACTCTCTTAATCTCCCCCAAACTTACTACATCACGTGTTCTCTTACGTCACCTAATTACGTGTCTCAGACCAACCTAATCCACAACTAATTATTAGTTTATTCAAAACTCCAAAATAATGTCTACATATATTTTCTATTTTCACATTCCTTTTGCGATTCACACGTCAATCATTTCTTCCCCAATTTAATTGTTTATTCTTCTAATCATAATAACTGATCTAGCGACCATCCATCGCTCAGATCAATTAATAAGAATACGATAACAATAATAATAAGGTTTTGACCATTGACCCCGCCTGCAACAGTCAACAGATACTACGCGATGATCACAGCCTAAAGGGTCATAACATTACATATATACATATACATATACATATGCATAAATATATACATATATACATGTATATTTATATACATATATATACATATATATGCATATATATATAGATATATATATACATATATGCACACATATACACACAGATATATATGTGTGTGTGTATATATATATATATATATTAAATTGTAATTCAATGAATTTCAAAAAAACTCTCATTTAAATGAAATGAAGTGGTTGAGTTTCATATCAAAGAATTTTTATTATTCTAAGCAAGACAAAGAATGTTTCAGAAAATGAATCTCCTTAACCTATAGGGTTTCGATGTCTACCATCTGATCAGAGGAGAGAAAATATTAGCAAATAGTTCTATTGCTAACATAAGCAAGATATTAGTTTATTTGATTTAAATAAACAAAATTAATATTAGTCTCGAAAATAAATCTACTGTTTCAGTCTAAAAAGACTTCAAGTAGCTATATGCTTTGTTTGGTTGGGAAGATTCATAAAAATTAAATGAATGGATAACAATGCATGTGAAAAAACTATTTTATTAAATGTTCCCATCGACATAATATACTTTTGACCGTTCAGCGGTGGCTTCAGAAATGATGTGACCAATAATGGCGGATGTTTCTAGTTCATTAAGATCACTTTTAATCGTTTTTTTTTGTAAAGATTTCTTAAAACAACCTCGATAATTCTTTATTTTTGTATCTGCACGTTTCTTTCTTTCTGTCTTTTTCAATTTCTTCGGGCACGTTTCATCGTTTGTTGTTTGATCATGTTCAGTTCGGCTATATTGCAATTAAATCAAACACGAAATAAGGCATGGCGGAGTAATCACTATAGCAATCGATAATTATTTTAAAGCTGCGATACAAATATTTAATAGACTACAAATGTATTATATGGACCATCTATGCTAGAATAGATTACATATATGCGTTGGAAATAATTATTATAAAATCTTATCGCAATCGCTCGAGATTAATCTTGAGCCCTTTGGATGTAAAGAGCTTAATAGAACGAGATATGATTATCGCAAACAGTAGGCTTTCTTACACCTAAGGATCTCTACTGGGAAGGGTAGGATTTAGCTGCTTGTTGGGTGTGTCGGGGGCATTCACGTCGTGGGGGTACAAGAACTTGTAGTTCGTCAGAGAATTCACCATTAAAGTACTTGTAGAACAGGCAGAGGGATGCAATATTTCGTCGATAGGACAGAAGCTGAAACCTAGATGGTAGTTCAGAACCAATCAGGTTGGCGACTCTCTTTTGAACCATGTCAAGGAGTGAGAGACAAGTAGCAGATGCACCAGATCAAATGTGACAAAAGTACTCCATACATGGGCGAATGGTGGCCACATAGAGGTAGAGGATATTTCAGGCGTAATTAGTTTTCTAGCACTGTAGAGAGAGCCTACCTTCTTCACAGTAGCCTTGGAAATGTTCTCAATGTATCTATTCCACTTAATGTTCCCTGTAAACGTTAGGCCGAGGGGTTTAAAGAAAGTACTTTCGGGTAATGTGTTCTTGGCCATTGCTCTGAAAGATAATTGCACAACCTTGTAGTTTTTAGAAAGAAGTTACTGGAATAGGTATATGTAATACAATGCGGTACCGAAACAGCAACAGTGAAGACCACTATACTAACGACGGAAACGAGCTGGAGCAAAGGAAACAGGGAAAAGTTCAGACAATTCTGAAGAACGAATGTCATAATAGCATTTTTTTTTTAAAGACTGTGACTAGCAAGACTGTTTGTGAGAGAGAGAAAAAGACTGCAGAGAAGAGGAAAATATATGGAGAATCAAATTACATATACGTTTCTGCACTTTATGATAAAATCTCTAATTCTAAAACATTACCCCATTGATTTTGGTTATATTCAAGTTTACCTGCTATGTTTACGTCCATTTTCTGTCCTGTAGACGGTGACGAGCAAGCTATAGTTCCATGTCATTAATAATTATCTTTTTATCATAGATAACGTGGAATTCTTCTTTCCTCGTGTAAAGAATGGCTTTCAACACTGCTTGACCATGTGTAATTATCTGGTCACATTATCAGCAGAAACCGGAGAAATTAGCAAGCAATCTTGATGAGGATAGGGTATACTTATGATGCCGAAAGTATTTTAACAATGTTTTAAATGTATGTAGTTTGTGTAAATGATTATACATTTGTGGATTAACTGTCGCTATTTTCAGCATAGAGAAAATTAATTAAAGACGTGTATTAATTTTGCTATTTTCGAGCAAGTGACAGATTTTAAATCCTTGCGATCAGACCTGAACAGCTGATTTTAGTGATGAGTAATTATCACCTCTGCGCGATTAAATCAGAGGAGTTGAAAAATAATGAAGATAGTGAAGTATCATACCTTTTTTTATAAGGGAAACTCTAGGCTATATGGACGATATGTCAAAGGGGCATATACGTTTAAGAACTATCAAGGAAACCTGCCGTTGTCTGCCATTGTATGAGGATCAAATAATGTTCACCCCCTGTACGTTTATTGTCATCGAAATCGGTACACTCGCCCATTTTTTTATCAAATCGATAGATTGCGAGTTCGTGTTAAGGACCCTCCGAAGTGTATCGAGAGGAATCTTCACGGGCCTCCTCGCGGTGACTTAGTCTACAACATATTGCATTCTAAATTGCACTATCGAGAATCTATTGTTGATTTTATAAAATGCTAGTTCTATTATGGGTTAAATTCAAGTGTAAATTCAAGCGTCAAGTGACTTGCTTTAATTGTGCTACTTAGAAACATTTACTTCGAACGCACTCCTGTCTTATCAAAGAACTAACTCCTGATCTTATGAAATTATTTTGATATAATAGCCGTAAATAAAGTCTTATGTCCAAAAATCAAGCATCATGGCTTAATTGTGCTCTAAATAGAAACATTCATTTCGAACGTGCCCATGTCTTATAAAAGAATCTACGGTATGTTTTATAGACTGGGGCCTTCGGTTTTATCGGTGCTAAAACTTCTCAAATGCACTCGTGATGTTAGCGTGTAAAAAAGTGTTAACTTTAGTCAAAATCGTACTTTGTTTCTGATCGTGTTTTTTTTTATTATCGATTATCTGATACTCATTGGAAACATTCCGATACAAAAAAATATTTACGAAAACTCATACACACATTACGTACTTACGTAGAAAATAAAAAAAACGATCGATCCGTATTCGAGTTCATAGGGAACGAACACACACATACACATACAAATTCCCTTATATGATAATAGATAGATAGATTCATAAACAAATAACATACAGACGTCACATATACAATACAAAACGACAAAAATACTTTAAAAGAACATACAAATGTAAGAACATAAGGTCAGGCTAAAGCAGATCAGACAGACTTTTTAAACGCAGACGAATGTCAATATATGAAGATAGTAGAAAGATATACACGCATAAAAAAGAACATACAAACTCGTATAAACATACAAACAACAAAAGAATAAAAAAATGTTAGAAGTACATAAGAAAATAAGAATGCCCTAAAGACCAGATTGACATTAGGAGAGGCGAATATTTATACGCAAGATGGCAACACAATGTTAGGACATACAGACGACTGAACACCATGCAGACGTTAAAAAGACACGATGATATTTTGACTAGGAAAAAAGTGCATTATCTGTCGTTATACTACATCGTTTTTTGCCACAGGTTATAGAAGAAAACTCATTTTTACCAGAAGTATTTTACAAAAGTTTGGTCGATGTCAGGGTACCTCATTTTTCGGAGCTTGAATTTCCCACCTAAATGCAAGTATTCTTTTAAAATCTTCACATGGTTTAAGAACACGGTAGAACGGCATAAAACCCGGTCTCTTAGTGTACGAGGGTCCTCCATAAAGTAAGACCTCCTGTTTCTTAACTCAAAAAGTCGAAAAGCTATGAAGACGGAAGTCGTACCATTAAAACGATGATCTTCTGTGCTACATTTTTTTTTAGTATCAACCATTTTCAATAATATTTTACCTGCAATTAACCATGGATGTGCATAGGCGTCCGGGGTGCGCTTTGTCATATGTAGGTCGTTTCGAAAGTGAAAACTCCTTTTTTAATTCAAAAGATTGAAGATCTAAGAAGACGAGGGTGGAGGGTACGATTAAAAACACCGACATATTGTGTTCCAGAATGTATAGTTTTACATTGTATCACCATTCTCCACGCAGTTGTGCCTGCAATTCAATGACTCATTTCTGCTTCTGGCGCATGTCTATTACGGAGATTGTATTTTGTCAGTTTTATACAGTTAATATCTGAAATAGAGAGAGGGAACTTTAAGTTTATCATTAAATAAATTTAGTTGGCAAAACAATGCAATATGTAATTTTATCTGATCTATTATGGAGGATTAAAAATAAAAGCGATTACTTTTAGAACACTTCTAGTCACTGTACAAGTTGACTAGTATTGAGTTCGTTCTTAATTTGGGAGCGTTTTCCATATTGTAGCTAATAGTGAACGTTTAGTGTATAAACGAATTACATTTTGCCTGGACAAGTGTAACTGCAATAATGAAGACAATGCAGGAGTATACGTTATTGTGGATACGTGCACTGACTATCTTTTTTTTTAATTAATATGCGTATGTACGTGAGTATTTGCGTGTGTTTGCGCGCTTGTGTAGCCGACAACTTACTGCCTAATAGCCTTAAACAGCAAAAAGAACAAGAAACGTTCAACAGTGTGTGAAATGTTGGTGTGGAATTAGAGTTTTTGCCGTGTTGTATTTTTCTTGTATTTAGGTAAACATCTACGATGTGTCATGGCCGTCCGCGTGTCTGCATTATAGGGCTGCTATTTTTATACTGAAATGGTCAGAGTGGATAAATCGATCCAATGCGGTTCTTATTTCAAGAAGTAAGTGTTACAGTTTAGTTAAACCAAAGCAGTTTCTGCTGAGGCCCGTCTTTGTTATAAGGTAAAAATTCTCGGTCAAATGTTCCGACAGAACATTCTTGAACCGTGCGAAAACAGATGTCAGGGATTCTGATTCATAGCAAGTTGTTATGTTGCTGAATTTTTAAATGAGAATTGACGGTTCGTACTATTTAGATTATCCGAACTACTGTTCTGTTCCTGTGTATTTTTCACAACGTTTTCGTCGATGTAACCTTACATTATCGACTACCTTATCGAACTCATGAATCGTTCGTTCAAACTCGGAAATAAGTAACGAACTATGAATAAGCATGCACTCGTTCTGTAAGCTATGACTGAGTGGAAGTCCTTAGTAATTCGCAATTGTATTTTGAGCGTTGCTCGTAATGAGCATTGGAACCTTAACCGTTGACATAGTCTTACTTACAACTGAATTTTACTGTGTATTTTAATCTACCAAACCACAAGACTTTGCTTTGCGGAAAATTCTACTATAAGTTTTTGGAGTCTTAATCTTATAAACTGTATGGTTTACTATCGGGGTAAATAATTTGTCATATTTGATATTTTCAGACAACTGATCTCATATGATATAGCCTCATCGCAATGATTCAGCCGACGTTATCTTTAACCTTCTTTTAATGATAGCATGCTACTTCCGTGGGTTAAATTAAGGCTTCAGCTCGACATTCTGTACAGCTATACTCTAATATGTTTCCTATTTTCATATAACAGTTATATCCCTTGCATCGTTTACACAGTGGTTCCAAATGTATTCTTTTTTCAGTTATGTAATCGTTTCTTTTTATTTATGCTGGTTCATGTATATAGTGTAACCTTAATAAGATTATAAAAAGTAATGAAACACGATGCAGCGTTTAGCGCAGCAGTTGTTTTACTAATGTCATTTAAGAAATAAAAGAAGCGATAGATTTACCTGCTAGCGATAGACTGTATAAGCCATCTATTCAGACATATAAGATGTAGGTAGATTTGAAAACTGCTTTAGTAGTTACGGCATTAAATATGTGTATTGACGTTTAGCTAGATTTTCCTCTTTATAGAAATGATTTAAAAGATTATGAATCTAGAAATAAAGCTGACGACTACGTGGAAACCATATCAGAACATATAGAAAGATAAGAGTGCTTGCACGTCAAAAGTGCATTCTCCTGTATATGTAAATAAAGGTAGAACTTTCTACTTTTGGCATGACATTATTGAATAGATCTAATAAAGGGAGATAAGGATTTTCAATTTGTAAAACTTAGGTGAGTTAAAGCAGGGCGTAGAAACATACTTCTTAAAATGCTTGAAATATGTATTTTGCTACAGAATTACTTAACAGTTAAAAGGGTTGATCTATTGTGATAAAAAAGAACAGAAGCTCGATGACCACTCTAGTGTTGGTGAATGAAGTGCATTTTAAAACAATGCCGATAGCCATTAGTCGCGTGCTCCCGTGTAATGAATGAATGCGTGAATGTAGGATTGAAATGAAATTCTTAAAGATAAAATAAAATGACCGAAAAATTTGCTGAAATGACTTAAATATATAAAAAATAAATGACTTTAATGAACTTAAGGATGAAGTGAATGATCTTAAGAATGAATTGAATGCTTAAAAAATGACTGGAATCCTTCAAAAACAACTTGAATGATCTGGAGAATGACTTGAATAGCTTTAAGACTGACTAGTTGTAAAGTGGGTGATCATTTTACATTAAATTAATACAGAAAAGTAATCCCCCACTTTATATCACAAAGTTACAAACATAAGTACAGCATGAAGTAAGAACACATACTACACTTTGATCTTGGCCAAAAAGCCAAAAAAAAAGGTTGCATTTATTTGCTTCCCCACCGAGCAAATTAGGTACAACGCCGATTTTCAATATGAGGTGTGAAGGGGAAATGAGGATCAACTCCCCGGGGAGTAGGGGAGCTGGATTGTGACAATTGGTATGAAGGGTTGCCCCTACATTGACCAAGGTCTTATATGTGGAGTTGCCTCCACATACGGTCTTTGCTTGCAGTATCTGCCGGGACCGGATATTTATTTGCTCCCCCACCGAGCAAATAAGACACAAGGCCGATTTTTAATGTGAGGAGTGAAGGAGAAATGGGGACCAACTCCCCTGGGAGTAGGGGAGCTGGGTAGTGACAATTGGTATGAAGGGTTGCCCCTACATTGATAAAGGTCTTATCTGTGGGGTCGCCCCCACATAGGGTCTTTGCTTGCAGTATCTGCCGGGACTGATACTACACTTTGATCTTGGCCAAAAGGCAAAAAAAAAGCTAAGAACAGCATCTATTAACAACATACCTTTAATCTTAACCAAAAAGGCCAAACACAAACGTGTTACGGACAGAACGACAGACCGACCGACCGACCGAGTGACATAGAGTCGCTTGCACGCGAATAAAAACTTATAGGACATAAAATAACTCATTAAGTTATTTGAACTTTTTCGGCAAGCGGGCCATTGCTTATCAAGGCCCAGATTCTACTCGAGGATAAGAATTACTTAAATACCGTGATAATCTGTAATGGTGGACATTGTGAAGGAATTCATCATTTGCTAGGGTGGTTCAACAAGAACTTGTTTGCGTTGTACTTGGAAACCACAGCGGTGTAGACAAACAAGTTGCTGGCTGCAGACTGACAGCTCTAGAATAAAAGATTTGGCCATAAAATGTTCGTTTAGTTGTGAGTACAGATAGAGAGTAAGTGAAATTGTAGGTGCTGGTTGTGTTATATAGTCGGGAACACAAGAAAAATCATCTGTTATGCATCTATCAATCGATCTTGATATCTCTCTATCTTTGTATCTGGTTGTCAGTATATCTATCTATCTACCTATCTATTTATCTATCTATCTATCTATCTAATTGGTGAGGTGAGCAAGACATGAGATGTGACGCTGTGTGAAACATAATTGTTATGTATTATTAACAAAACTGGATAAGTTTTATATATTATTAATTGTTATAAATTGTTAATATAGGGTGCTCCCAAAAAACGGACCCCACTCTAATTAGGCCCCGTTTCTTAGTGTTTTGTCCGAATGAAATGAAACTTTGATAATAACTAGTTTATTATACTCGAAAGATCGCACGAAAAAATCTTTGGCCTTTTTTCTCCGTTCTACAGCATATGTTCTAGATGGCCTCCATTTAGCTTCTTTTTGAGGGGGGGTCACCCTGTATGACTAGATAAGTTTTATATATTAAATTATTTTAATAATATATTATATAAAATATGTCAATATCACATCAAACGCAGTGATGGATCAAATGTACCGGGCGAGCATCTGATCAACTGAGCAGAAGTACGTGTCTGTTGTCAAGTGTTCTAGTTAGCTAAGAAAATAGATGGAAAGAGGGCATCAAACACAGCGGACGGCATATCTAAGAATGGAGACCAGAATTAACCACCCAAGCAAATATATTCACTTCCCATTCTTCTGAGATCCACAACTGAGAAGTAATAAAAAAAATATATATAAAATAAACCGTCGTCTTGGATTTGAAATGCATTCGTCCACAGGTTCTAACTTCCATCCAAGAACAAATGAAATTCCCAGATGGACACAAAACTCAACGACGCAGTTGAAAAAGCTGATAAGGCATGTCAAAATACATGTATTTGTTTAGATTATGTATGACAAACACGTACGTAACACACTTAGACGATCAACGAACGTAAATAGACTGCAACACGATAACTTAGTGTTCAGACAGCTAAGAAGCGACAATGGAGATTAGTAACACGTCATACAATCACACGACGTATATATGGATTCCCCTTAATAACGTGTGTATCGTAAAACAAAATAGTCGTAGCTAGGAGTGCTTGGCATGATTTTTTTTTTACCATAGGTGGTACCGTTTATTGAAGTTAAGTTCGAAATAATTGACAAAACGCATTAGAGTAAACATTGTTCGAGTTTCCTTATCAAGACTAGATAATTTCTGTTAATTTTGCAAGCGATTCCTCTAAGACTAAACTAGAATTTTCGGAAAAGGATTACTCTCATATGTGTTACATAGTCAAGTTAGATTAATACTTCACAACCAGTGTTTTTTTCGCTTTCGGCTAAACTAGCACGAGAAAGTACTTTCCATAAGTTACGAGTTGTCATTTTATAATTAGGTTGATTTAAGCTTAGCTGTAATCGCACATAAACGGTATCACATAAACGTTTGTCCGGCTTTCTTCATTTTTACTTTTCTTCTATGAGTGACGTGTAAAATATACTTGAAACTTCTTAGATACTTTATTCTTATAAAAATATGAGGCTTCTTATGTATTTAATCCGACTTGAATGATTCAGAGAGGATTGGAAATTGCATTTTTATGTTAGCAAAATTATACATTCATGACCTGAAAGTTTCATCTCTCTGTTGCTGATATTGACGGGGGGGGGAGCTGTCTAGACAGGCAACCTCTGTCATAGACATGTGCCAAAGTCAGAGATGAACCATTGAATTTCTCAATACAAAAATAATGACTAGGTCAACATTCGCCGGCGCTTGTACGAAGCTGATGAAATTGATGTTAGCACAGTTTTAATATGGGTTCGTCGATTTTAGAGTGGCGACAGATATGTGAGTATTAAATCGAACTTGACACTTTTAATATATTATAAAAGACACTGGGGAAAAATGTGTTGAGAATGGTGGTGATTATGTGGAAAACAAATTCTGAAGCTCAATAGGTCGCTGTTTTTAATAATACTACTCTTGTCTTTGTAGCTTTTCAACGCCATAGTTTTTTTTTAAATTAAAAAAGAATGATGCATTACCTTTGGAACCATTCTCTACTATCCCTGTTATGACTATCTTAGATAATGCAATATCAGACCTGTTGATGTGCCGAAAGTGTTTCGGTAACGAGCTCTGGATTATGCACATAGATTGAGGAAGTTATCAAAAAACAAATATATAGGAAATAAATGTTATCAAAGTCAATACATGTTACTTATCTACCTATCTGGATACGTTTTTAGTGTTTTTATTTAATGTAAAATTTCAAAACGATTAATGTTGCAGGCTGTCGGCGAAAAAGAAAAGATGGCCGCGATTTCTTTGAAGACTCAATATTCACTTAAAAGTAAGAAATAAAATAAAATGGTGTTAGAAACCCACCCAATTCATGTCAATGCAACATTTATTGGGTGAGTTCTAACACCATTATGTTTTATATTTTATTTTGAAGTGATTTAACAAAATGGTGTTAGAACCAATCCAATAAATGCCACTATAACATTTATTGGATTGGTTTCTAACGCCATTTTGTTTGATTGCTAATTTTTATGTGAATATTGAGTCTTCAAAGATATCGCGGCCATCGTTTCTTTTTGGCTGGCAGCCTTCAACATTATTCGATATCCGGACCGAATAAACATTTTACATTAAATAAAAATATAAAAAATATATCCAGTTAGGTAGAAAAGTAACTCATCTTGCCTTTGATAAATTTATTTTTTATATATTTGTTTTTTGCAACATTTTATAATATGTGTGTATCGTAAAACGCATTAAGTACAACTATACGTATGTTAATTTTATTAATTTGAACTTTAATGTGATGCGTTCATGCACTGCAATCAACATTAAAAAGGTTTTCATCTTTTCTGAAGTATGCCTCAAACATAAGGTCATCCTCAAGAACAAATGAAATTCCCAGATGGACACAAAAACCAACGACGCAGTTGAAAAGCTGATGAGGTATGTCGAAATACATGTACGCGTTTATGTATCGTAAAACAAACTCGATTTGTGAGTTCCAACTCTAGGCATAAAGTACAACTTTACGTATGTTAATTTTATGAATTATAACTTTAATGATATACAGCAGTCTACTGGAAGACAATAAAACGTTGTTGAAAAAAACAAATCTTTCTTCTTTGTAATTAACATTGCTCATTTAATGGGATGACTTTACGAAAAAAAATAACGAATAAAGTGTTAGGAAGCCGACGAAAGTTCACCAAAGTACACTTTTTTACCCCCCTTAAATAAACCGGAAACACAAAGGATTGGCGCGACTTACTAACCTACTTTGATTTTATTAGATATCTTTACGTTTTTTGTTGTTAGATTTACCGTGACCCCTTGGGTCAGTATGTTATATTCGCTATAAAATTAATGTATGAGCGTGACACTTGTGACGTAAAGAAAATAGTTTTTTTTTACATAACAGAAACATTTCTATGAAATTATATTAAAATTAAAAAAGAATATAGATAGATTTCTATGAGTCGTTCTGTTTATTATAATTGATTATTTAAAAAAATACAGTTATTGAATTATAAGTGGTTGGTCATAGTTATAGGCAAATGTTCACTGAACAGATACCATAATACTTTTTATAGTTAAATTCAAATTTCGAAATAATAACGTTAATATTTCAGTGCGCAGGTCATGCGCGCATGCGCAACCGGATGTCGTAAACCGGAAAGTGGGTTACATACATCGTTAAAAGGTCATTTGAGCTTTATAATTATATATATTTAGGTGATTCTCGATCACATTACAATTGCATTATATGCTGTTATTAACTATAGACGCAAAAGTCGTATGGTCCTGACTTTCCTTATGTGTAGGATATATGCATTTCCATCTGTTATGGAAAAAGGCTTTTTTTTTTGGACAGTATGAATCCATTAACAGTTTGGATGCCTCGTAAAACGACAATCTGTTGGTTTTTCTTGGTATAATATATTCCAAGATTTTTTTTTTGTTCGGATGCCGCCAAACTCCCTAGTAATAAACGAACCTTCTTTTGATCCGTCCGTGCACTGCAATCAACCTTAAAAAGGCCTTCATATTTTCTGAAGTATGCCTAAAGCGTTAGGTCATCCTCAGGAGCATAGTAAAATGTATCAGTAGATGACCAGATCGCATTTTGGAAAAAAAAAGCCGTGCTTACATCGATCCTTATATATTTTGTCATATGGTTCCGAGTGCATAAATTTAACATCTTCATATTATTACAAATAGAAAACATTTGAAAATCATAGAATGGGATTCATGACATGTTGAGTTTTAGCTTATAGAAATGTTAGTGGGTAACAGAAACCAAATGCATTTCTTAAAAAAGCACTGCTCAGCTCAAAATCAATGCACATCTACATCATGCTGGTTCTGTTGTTGGCATTGGTTTCTCCGATATCTTTCTAGTGAGAATTATTTCTAGTACGACGATACATACAAACGGGAGGTACCAGGTACCTTCAATAAGTTTCCAAACATTTTTGCTATGGGCACTTTCATTGATAGTACACACATGGAAGTCTTTTTCTTAGTCCCTTCGAGGTAATCTCCTCCGGTTGCAATGCACTTGTTGTACCGTGCTAACAACTTCTGGGAGGCCTTATGGAAGTCGTGTTGTGTAAGTGTGTCAACGACCCTCGTCTAAGCCTATTTAATCTCCTCAATTGTCTCAATAGTGCAACCTGTAAGGTTTTCGTTGAGCTTAAGGAATAATCAAAAGCTACAAAGGGAAATCGCTGGGCTATAAGTAGGATGATGATCTGAGTAAATCCACTCAACCATCTCTCTGTGATGAGAACGTTTTTCTTTCTAATCTTCTTTGAGCTACCTTGGGACAAACTTCGCGGAAGTCTTCCGCATCTTCAATTTCTCGCGAATAATTACGTGTAAAGTTCTTACACAGACATCAAACAGTGCACGTATTGTCTCTATAGATAGACGAATGTCCTCATTTATGAGATGCTTTATTAGGTCAATCTACTCTGGTGGTCTAATTTTCTTACTCCTGTCATATCTCATTGTTACTCACAGACCTTCGGTCTCTTTTGAATCTTTTATGCTAATCACACTGATTCTCGATTCGTACAAGATTGTCCAAAAGAAGTCTGAGACATTCATCAGTTTTTGTGGCATTTTTCTAAATTTATTACATGATTTTATTTCATATAGTTCTTCTAATGTGTCCTCACGTCCAAATTGCATTTTATAAAGAAAATCACCAGCTATACCTATCAGGGATATGGCAGGAGTAAGAAAATTAGACCACCAGAGTAGATTGGCCTAATAAAGCCTCTCATAAATGAGGACGTTCGTGTATTCCAATTCCTTCCGTATCTGTCCATTTGAAACAGAAATCATAAAAGTTAGTCAATCATGTCATAAGTATAGCTATGGCATACGGAATATTAAACGCAAAGTTTGGAAACTTGTTTGAGGCATCTCCTAAAATTGCCAACATCCTACATTAAATTGCTTCTATAGAATGAACTGGTTTCGAACCTGTCACATCAAAGTTGATAATCGGTGTTGTTTACCACATGTCTTAAATAAAACATTTTATAAACATATATAAAAATAAGAAAATATCTAAAAATATATGCAAGCATGTCCTTTCTTTATGTTATTGAGTGATGATAAAGGATCATTATTTCAGTAAGTATAACGATGCCAGAATTAATTTTATTAAAATACGATCGATAAACAATGATTATTTAAGGAAATGTAAAGATGTAACAAATTGATTTCATTAAATTATGACGAAGGATAATTATTTTTGTAAATGTAAGCACGTAACTAATTTTATTAAAATATGAATATTAATAATTCTTTTAGTTCATGTAAGGAGTCATAAATTAATTTTATTAAGGTAATTATTTCGTTAAATGTGTATTAAATTGTGACAATGTGTAATTATTTCAGTAACTGTAAATATGTTACTAATTAATGTTATTAAAGTATGAAAATGTTCACTATTTCAGTAAATGTAAAGATGTCATTAATCCATTTTATTAAAGTATAAAAAGGCAAATAGTTCAGTAAATGTAACGACGTGAGTAATATATTTTATTAAAGTATGATAAACGCCCAGTAGATGTAAGAATGTCACTGTTTTTTTACTATAATGATGGGTCATTACTACAGATAATGAAACAATGTCACAACTGAATGCTATTTGACTATGACATAGGTAAATTATTTCAGTAAATGCAACGATTTCACTCTTATGTTTTATTAAATTATGACGAGGGGTAATTTTTTCAGTAAATGTAACCATGCCACAAATTAACATTTTCTTAATGTACGACTATGGTTCATTATTTCAGTAAATAAAACGATGTCACAAATTTATTTTATTAAAGTATAACGAAGGCGAATTTCTCCAGTCATTGTAACGATGTCACTAATATATTTGATTAAATTATTACAAAGAATAACTATTGCGATAAATGTAACAATGTTGCAAATTAATTTTATTAAAGTATGACAAAGGTAATTAGTTATATAAATGTAATGATGTTACAAATTAGAGTTACTAAATATGGCAAAGGGTATTTTTTGAGAAAATTGACGAGGTCACTAAATTATTTATTAAAGGATAACAGGGTAACTTTTAAGTAAATATTACGATATCACTAATTATTTTTTTAAGTATGACGAAGGGTAATTTTTACAGTAAATATAGCGATATCACATATTAATTCTATTAAAGTATGAAAAAGAGAATTATTAGTTTACATTCGAGTAAATTCAAGAAATGAAGCGAAAAATTACTGGTCTTATTTGATGTTTTCATTTTTGTAAAATTGAACCTTTGGCCGTTGAACTGAGGATTTGAAAGAACAGGGGAATAAAAGCAAGCCAAAAACACTCGAATATATTTCGCTTTCAACTGAGACTTTTAGTGTTTTATAACAGTCATGTTCTTATCTCCTTTCGTACTTTTTTCCGCTTTCCTCTCCCTCCCCGATTATTTCCACTTTTCTCTACCCCACTCTCTGTTTCTTTGAAACAATTTTCATTGCTCGCTGCTATTCGTTTCATCTTCGCTCTTCAGACTACAAAAGATACACTCAATAAGTTCACAGCCGCGCAATCCTTGCAGTAATAGACGATTAAGAAAAATCGAAGCTACAATGGATTGATATGTCAAACCTCGACTATACAGATCATCTAAATAGGTAGAGGTGATGTAGGTACTTTTTTCAGCTGAAACCGACTTCGACTTTTTAAGCAAACAGTAATGTGACAACCAATCGAAAAACGTAGTTCGATTGTGTTTAGCGAGTTTTAGTTTAGATAATTTATATTAAACATTCTTACTACTATTTGGAGAGATTAGCTGTGTAAAATAACTAATTTGACTTATAAGATATTGGCGAATAGACGCACAAGTTCGAATGTCGTTCCGCAAGTAATGCGTCCTATTTTTAGCCAAGAATGTCGAAGAACTGGGAAGACAGGAATTGAAAGATTAAAACGAGCGACCTTTTGTGATTTAGAATTTGTTTTGTACATAGCTACTCTCATTCTCAATGACTTTTCCCAGCGTCGAACAAGAACCATTTGATGCTCTCGTCAGCGCCTGCGGAGGCGATCCATTTTTCGATCATGACCCACGTAATATGTCCTGAAGTGTTCAAACAAGAGAAATATGAGAGTGGTTGGGAGTATACGGTGGGTGAGACAGCAGTGTCCAACCGAACTTTGTAACACATACACTGCCTTTAAACATATGCGTGGATTGGGTCAATTCAATGATTCATCTCTGCTTCACACGCAAGTTCATAACAGACGTTGCTTTCTCAGAATCTCACACAATCAATACGTTCACCGAATAGATAAAACTTTCAGGTCATGAATGCATAAGTTTAGTCATTATAACAATACAATTTGTAATCTCTCAGGTCCATTCGGGTGGAAAAAATTAGGAAAAATTACTTTTTGAACGTCCCTTTTATATGATATATTTGATGTAGCATTACGGGAAAAACAGCTATTGAGATTAAAAGTTCTTAGACTGAAGACTAATAGATGACCTTTAAATTATTATAAGCTGATAAAATGCTTGTTTTGCTATACACATAGATACGAAAAATTGTCAAAAAGCAAATAAATGTGATCAAAGCGTGGCACAATGACGTAGCCCCTTTTAAGGGAGCTAACGGCTTCTACATTAATGAACCTTGTGCCTAACGTGTGCGGTGCAATTGTGTAAAACAGGTGTTTGTGATTTTGAAAATGTACTGTGATGACTTAAGCCAGGTTGACATATGTTTATAATTCAGTACATAATAAAATTAAAAACAATGCTGACATAAATTGAAAAACAAATCATTGCATGAAACGCATCGTTCTCTCATTCTCTCTCTCGCTCTTTCTCTATTTCTCTCTTTGACTCTCTTCCTCTCTCTTTCAATGAAGAAAGAGAGAAATGAAATATAATTTGATTGTTGTAAAGACAGTTGAGGTTTGCTATACGCGATGGGTCGACTAAATATGTTTCCTAACTTGTAAACTGTTTAATAAATTATATTTTTATAAAAATGTATTTTGTCGCTGTTTTCCTATAAGTGTTCGATTTCAGCATACCATTAATGCCGACGATAGAAAGCTGCAATGAACACGCAACAAGCGACTATCGGAAGATACCTGCAATGACCACACATAATGCGACCCGTATCAAACAGTTATAGCCGACGACGGATAATAATTTCACTTCAGGAAAAAGCAAGGCAAAGTTACACTCGAAACCCACTCACCACCGACCAGCACAGAAGTCAAACACACGGACATGCAACCATGACACACCCTCAAAGAAAGGAGTAACCCTGGGAAGAATAAACACCAGGGGACATGGATGTCTGGAAAGCCGTGAGAGCCCACCAAAAGAATAAATCGAGCAAGAAAACTCGGGAAAATAAAGACATCCGAAAAAATAAAATCCCCAACCAGAGCTCCGGAATAGAGTGTATAGTTAAAATAAGAGGCAGACCGATAAAGGCACTGATCGACACTGGATCGGAAGTCTTGCGCCTCAAAACATCAGTTCTTGAAGAGTTTAAAACGCATAAAGGAGAGTTAAGGGCTTCTAACCTAACCGTTACTCTCGCTAACGGGCAAAGGATGCCACTGAAAAGCATAGCCCATTAGCCTATTAAAATTAAGAAGGCGCAAACTTCGTCTAGGTTTTATATCACCCCAGACTTAGATCGGTAGTTAATATTAGGCGCAGACTGGTTACAAATGAACCACGCCCAAATAACCTTCCACCCTAACCAACTAACGTTTAAAGGGATGAACATACCACTTGTTAATAATACCAGTGATAGAGTCAAGTTACTGCCATGCACTGCATCGACGAGAAGTGTTAGAGTAGTTTCTAAAAAAACAAAACAAGAATCCTCCCCGTCAACGTCGATCTCCAGTCCGAAAAAGGAAACATGTATCAGAGGCAGTTAAAGTATGCCCCACCTATCCACACCACAGGTTCCTGTGAATCGTAAAAGCCTCAGAAAAACTGCCGGCTTTTCACAGAACTGTTCCTTTCGGAAAAAGAATGAGTTTTTAATGACTAATTCCTTCACCAAAAATCTAAAAACTCTCAAACGCGTAGAAAATACATGGATAACCCACAACTTACAGAATTCCCGAATTCACCCCTGTCCAACATTATTAGTAGAAGCCGACAACAAAGCAAAAAACTTTTGAAAACGGCCAAGAAATTTAAAAATAAAAAAAGAAAATATATATATACAGAGGAGCAAAGAGAAATTGTCACACACACACACACACACACACACACACACACACACACACACAAAGAAAAATGGTGAAAAATTCAAAACAAGCAAAGCTTCACAAAAAGGCAATGAAAAATAAAATGACTATAAAACGAAACAGCGAACGACTAACGTTTTTCGAAAAAGAAGATACAACAAATTGATCAAATATTATATTTAAAAAAAAATGATCAAAGGATTGAATGTTTCGGGAGAAAAAATGTCTATAAAATTGAATAAGAAAAAATTTAACAGGGGAAGATAAAGGGTTTTCAAAATAAATAAAATAGTAATATCTTATTAAAAATAGAAAATGATCTAAAGAATTAACGCTTAAAAAAAAGGTGATTAATACTTGAGAATAATTGAGAGAAGAGAAAAAGATTTTAAAATAATCATTGTGCCGATGACCCCATGATATGACATTTGCCAGTCAGAGCAAAGGTCACAAAAAGGGGGGACGAGTGTGGCACAATGACGTAGCCCCTTTTAAGGGAGCGAACGGCTTCTACATTAATGAACCTTGTGCCTAACGTGTGCGGTGCAATTGTGTAAAACAGGTGTTTGTGATTTTGAAAATGTACTGTGATGACTTAAGCCAGGTTGACATATGTTTATAATTCAGTACATAATAAAAGTAAAAACAATGCTGACATAAATTGAAAAACAAATCATTGCGTGAAACGCATCGTTCTCTCATTCTCTCTCACGCGCTTTCTCTATTTCTCTCTTTGACTCTCTTCCTCTCTCTTTCAATGAAGAAAGAGAGAAATGAAATATAATTTGATTGTTGTAAAGACAGTTGAGATTTGCTATACGCGATGGGTCGACTAAATATGTTTCCTAACTTGTAAACTGTTTAATAAATTATATTTTTATAAAAATGTATTTTGTCGCTGTTTTCATACAAGTGTTCGATTTCAGCATACCATTAATGCCGACGATAGAAAGCTGCAATGAACACGCAACAAGCGACTATCGGAAGATGCCTGCAATGACCACACATAATGCGACCCGTATCAAACAGTTATAGCCGACGATAGCTCGACCCGTTTTCGTTGTGTTTCCAGCATGTGCCTATCGTTTAGATATCGTTGGATATCGTTCATTCTCCGTGGAGCTGGTTGCATTCCCAAGTAACCCTCCCGGGAGCGATAGTACTACAAAAGGAAAGATAAGTAAGTTTTCTAACAAAATAATAACTTTTTCGTGTTTTTATTCAATGTAAAATGCTTATTCGGCTTGGAAAACACACAGTGTTTAGTAATGTATTGGAAAATGACAAATGGCGGCGGACTCTGTTAAAAACCTTAAGCTTAGGAAAACAAAGTAAAACTAAAAAACTATAAAAATACTCTTAAAGATCGACCGAATATATGTCAGCCTATGTCACGGTAACATATATTGAGTGAGTTCCTAATAGTATTTTGTATAGTTTTTTAGTTTAAACTCATTTTCTAAAGCTTTACGTGTTCCAAACAGAGTCCGCCGCCAATTGTATTTTTCAAATACAGGATGACAAAAAAAAAAAAAAAAAAACAAAAAACAGGCCCCTACTCTTATTAGGCCCTTTTTCTTAGTTTTTTATCTGAATGAAATGAAACTCTGGTCATAACTAGTTTATTATATTCAAAACATCGCATCAAAACACTAGAGTCTTTGGCCTTTTTTTCCGTTCTACAGCATATGTTTTAGATGGCCTCCATTTAGCTTCTTTTTTTGAGCGGGTCACCCTTTACATCAGTAAACACTGTATGCTTTTCGAGCCGAATAAACATTTGCATTAAATAAAAACACTACAAACTTTTCCGGTTAGACAATTAACTTACCTTTGATAACATTTATATGTTATATATATTTGTTGTTGACAACTTCTATGTGTATAGTAAAATACAAACCTGGCTTTTCTAAAGTTAAAAATAATAGAATTCTTCATATTTTACAAATAAAGTATAATATTAATATTTTTTTCAGTTCTCCGCTTTTTATGAAGACGCGTTAGTCATTCATGGTCTCCAATTGCAGCCATTTTTCGTATGAGTACTTTTATCGATAGTGCATACATGTCAATGACTCTAATCGCAACCCTTTTTATCTCCTCAATTGTCTCATAACGACAACCTCTAAGGCTTTCCTTAAGCTAAGGGAACAACCAATATTAAAAGGTAGAGAAAGCTTTTAGCTACGTAATTTGAATTGATCATCTCGACCATCTCGCTCCTGCCATGACAACGTTTTTTTTCTGATCTTCTCTGAGCAAGCTTAGATCAAACTTCCGTATCTTTAGTTTCTTGTGTATAATTGTTTGTACCGTCCCCAGATTGACATCAACTGTGCACTTATTATCTATATAGACACACGCCAGTCCTTATTCATGAAATTATTTATTTGGCCAATCACCTCTGGTATTCTGACATCCTGACACCTTCCACAGATACTCTGCATTATTTGATTCTTTTATCCCACTCACAAACTGATGCTCAATTCCTGCAAGATGGTCCAGAAGCAATTTGAAACAATCCATACGTGTCTGTCGCAGTTTTTATTGCATATCGTACTTCTAAAGTGTCCTTCCGTCCAGATTGCATATTCGAAATTCACCAGTTGTGGCAGTCATATTTTAGTATCGTGTATTTCCTTTCCTACTGTAGCTGTTCTTTGAACCTATAATCATAAAAATTGATCAGTCATGTTATACGATGTATAATAACTAATAATAACATACTGCATTTTCAAGAATCTACGATAAGTTTAAATTACTGTACAAAAAAGCAAGTTATAAAAAAGAAAAAGTAAGTCATTGCATTTCAACAAAGTTTTGCAATATATATATATATATATACATATATAAATATATATATACATATAAATATACATATATATGCATATATATATACATATATGTTTTATATTGTATCTATAACAAAGGGTTGAGTGTTTGTTGCGTCATCTCTAATAATGGATTAGAAGAGATGACGTGTTATATTATATATTTACGTTGTATCATAAAGAGAATCGTGTGTGTGTGACATGTTTTTTTCAGAACCTACCTCTGCTTCTTCGATGTTGGATCATTTGGAATTTCTCGTCCTGGAGGGAGACTTGATACCTGTTTTTTTTTTTTTTGGATGAAGATTCAATCACTCAAAGACAAGAAATTAGTTCTATAGCTTATTTCACTTTTCCCAGATGTCCTGCAGAAGGTGGAAAGTGAAATCTGCATGTGTCGGTTCTTCTTCTACACACGTCAGCGTTCGCCCCCCCCCAGTGAAGAGGAGGAGACAACGGGAAGCCATCTGTTGTCTTCTGTGTCCAAATCAAATCTCAACGATTCAGCTAACCTGATCACATGACTCACACGCAATCAGATCAGCTGATCTTTTACTTCCGGTCAACGTTTTTACACTATAATTCACCTCCCCCTCCCTCTCTCTCTCCCTCTCTCTATTCCTTAACATTCCTTCCACCATTATTTATAAAAATGTATGACGTAGACATACATTTATTTTTTTACTACCCACTTTTTCTAAGGGAACCCTAAGCTCACCCCACTGGCAAAGGAAATGTGATACCATTATTCAATAAATCATAATTCAAATAAATTAAATTGCATCCACAAATAATACCATGTTGCGCGAATCCTTGCGCCGTCGAAGGTCAACAACTCTCTATGACCCCATGATCTCCATCTCGCATCTTAGGATCATGCAGAGATCACGATATCTCTCGTCACGCTATAACGCATTTCCACAAGCACATGACTCATACGAGATAAAATATTTTTCTTATAATATTACGAGAGAATTTGCCTATGTCTCCCGCCGAATTACGCATCCGGAGAAAAATCCCACGAAAAAACGACAAAAGAAATAATTCTACAATCATTTCGAAAATTAGAATACATAACTACTGAACCTTTGACTCTTCCAAACTTAAGAATTAGTTGACCCAGTAGTATATCTTTTTTCTCCTACACTGCTTAAATCTTATTACTTTCTCTTTTTTAACATTTTATCATTATTATTACTATCATTATTAATTAACATGTTCTTACTTATGAATTAACCCAGTAGTGTATCTTTTTTCTCCTACACTGCTTAAATCTTATTTCTTTCTCTTTTTTAACATTTTATCATTATTATTACTATCATTATTAATTAATTACCAGGTTCTTACTTATAAATTAATCATTATATGAATAAATCCCACAAGGCAAAAATTCACTCCTCCTCCTTCTGCGAAAAAAAAAATACATGTCCCAGAACAAATAAAAACCTGCACAAGTCTGCTGTGAGAAAACATCCATCGCATGAAAATATAAATTAAAAAAAAAATCTTACAATCATTCACAAAGTCTCATCTCACCAATAAAATTACAAATAACAAAACATAGATTCGTGGAAACCCAAAATTGTCCACGTCAGCACATTGTGAGGTCAGGTTACATAACCTTTGACCACCTCCCAGAATCTTAAAAATTAAAAAATTTATTCACAGTTGTTTACAAAAATACATAGACATTTAAAATTAAAATACATAGTCGTTTCCAAAAACAAAAAAAAACCTACTTACTTAAAATTTTCAGACAATCCTTCAAAAACAAAAATTCAACAGAAAATAACAATCGATGGATACTAAATTTGCCCACGTCACCCAACACTGTGGGTTTTCTGAAAAAATATCACCTTTTACTTATCCGAGTGACTTTTATTATGGCCTTTTCTGCCATTTTCTCTACTGCCACTTACGCCACGTCAGGGGAACTCCAATTGCTCCCTGACGCTGGACAGAAACACATTTCGCTTTGCTGTATTGGAAATACTTTTTTCCCAGGTCGGTAACCGCGACTGCCTTTCAAGGCGTATAGCTCCGCGAAATATATCGGGATTCAATCCATGGATGTTTCCATGTTGATCCTACTCGAAATCACAGAATCCCATCACCCTTAGACAAGACTTGTGTTTTTGTTTTCCTTTTTTTTTCATCTAAAAAAACATACATTTTAACATTTCATAAAACAGTTTACATACAAAAATATTTTTCCACACCAGAAAAAAAATTCTCACAAAAAAACCCGTACAATTAGTGAACAAAAAAACAATTCCACATAAGCAGAAAGTATCCATTGTTTCTTAACAAATAAACAAAAAAATACACATTGTCTTTTCCTAAAAGTATGCAAAGCTTTTACAATTTTAACTGCATGTAATTGTTTAACCTATAAATTCATAACAAATATTTGATTGACGTGTTTCTCTGTAATCGTGACAAATCATCTCATTCCCATCTGTAACTAAAGTTTATATGTTCTATTTCTTCTATTTTCTTCTTTTTGTTCTTATCAGTATGTCGATTGATATATCTTTCTTTTTTCAATTCCCAATGTTTATCTTTCTACACAGTAACATAGCATTTTTTCTGTGTTCTCATATGTAAAATCAACAATTCGTTATCTGTACGTCGATCGAGCTATCTTTTTTTTCTTTCTTATTTCTCTTAATTTAGGATATAATAATTTTAATTTAACATGATTTAAATGTGTCTTTTTTCAGTTTCGTATATATATGTATTTTATTTTCACTGTTCAATGAAAGGACTCTACGTTGTTGTTTTTTTTTCTTTAATTTTCTTTATCTTTTCCTTTTTATTACAATATTTTTCTCCTTTCGTTTCGTCGTGTCTATATAATATATATATATATACATATATATATATATATATATATATATATATATATATATATATTTATGGTAACCACCAGAGTCAAGATTTTTTTTTATTTCCACACTCACGACACCAAATAAGCGTTTGTTGTTTTCACCCCAGGTTCGGTATCATATCGTGTGTGATCCTGTTCACGGCACCAAATGAGTTTTTTGTAATATTGTTCTATAATAAATGGTAGAGTTTTTGTTGCGTCATCTCTAATAATGGATTAGAAGAGATGACGTGTTATATTATATATTTATGTTGTATCATAAAGGAAATCGTGTGTGAGTGACATGTTTTTTCAGAACCTACCTCTGCTTCTTCGATGGACCATCTGGAATTTCTCGTCCTGGAGGGAGACTTGATACTTGCTTTTTGGATGAAGATTCAATCACTCAAAGACAAAGAATTAGTTCTATAGTTTATTTCACTTTTCCCTGATGTCCTGTAGAAGGTGGAAAGTGAAATCTGCCTGTGTCGGTTCTTCTTCTACACACGTCAGCGTTCGCCCCCCCCCCAGTGAAAAGGAGGAGACAACAGGAAGCCGTCCGTTGTCTTCTGAGTCCAAATCAAATCTCAACGATTCAGCTAACCTGATCACATGACTTACACGCAATCAGATCAGCTGATCTTTTACTTCCGGTCAACGTGTCTACACTATAATTCACCTCTTCCCCCTTTTTTCTCTCTCTCTCCCTCTCTCTATTCCTTAACATTCCTTCCACCATTATTTATAAAAATGTATGACGGAAACATAAATTTATTTTTTTACTACCCACTTTTTCTAAGGGAATCCTAAGCTCACCTCACTTGCAAAGGAACTGTCATACCATTATTCAATAAATCATAATTCAAATTAATAAAATTACATCCACTAATAATACCATGTGGCGCGAATCCTTGCGTTCTCGAAGGTCAACAACTCTCTATGACCCAATGGCCTCCATCTCGCATCTTAGGATCATGCAGAGATCACGATATCTCTCGTCACGCTAAAACGCGTTTCCACAAGCACATGACTCATACGAGATAAAATATTTTTCTTATAATATTAAGAGAGCATTTTCCTATGTCTCCCGCCGAATTACGCACCCGGAGAAGAATCCCACGAAAAAAAACGACAAAAAATGATTCCACAACCATTTCAAAAATTGGAACAAATATCGACTGAACCTTTGGCTCTTCCAAACTTAAGAACTAGTTGACCCCTTATTCAACCCAGTAGTGTATCCTTTTTCTCCTACACTGCTTAAATCTTATTTCTTTCTCCTTATATGTCGAGCTATCTACTTATTAATCTACTAACTATTATATAAAGGGGCGGTATATGTGTGTGTAAATTCGTTCCATATTCACTCCAAGAAGACCGGACCGATTTTACGAAATCTCACCAAAATTCACTTTATGTATCTGGCAGTGATTACGGATAGGTTTTGTATCGAAATGCCGTCGATAAGTTTTTATAATCGGTAATCGAAAAAAAAGAACGATGAAAGAAGGAATATGTTATTTTAACGAATGTTGACACCTTAAACAGCCTAACATTACAAGTGAATTAAAGAGGTTTTATTCCACACACGCAGGATTAGAAATTTTGCATTCACGATCGTCCAATCACTATCTGTTACTTGCTTTGACTGCTATTTTTATAGATATTTCAAACTATATTGACATAAAATAATTACTTTTGGGGACTGAAATGATTTTCACTGGTTAAAAATATTTTTATTTAACACATCCACGTGAAACTTACTAGCTTACCGAAGTGAGAAAGCGAGTGTATGAAAGCAAAATCAAATCGATAACTTATTCGAGCCATTTGCTTTTCGCAATCCAGTCACCACAAACCAATGTATGAGACTCGTTTTTAAAGTAAGGCCTTCTATCTTAACTAAAACGGAAGCGTTGAAGTGCTACATGCACGAGTGTAGTGGCGTTAACAGTAGCGATATTTTATGCTCCAGGATTTCTTTTTCTACATAGTCACCACCATTCTCAATGAATTGTCTCAGCCTCTTCTGATATATCACGCGCTTTGTCACTCACATCTCTTTGCCACTCGGAAATAGACAAAACAATTTCTTAACGGCATTGATTTCAAAAACGTTGAACAGGCGCTGATCGGTTCGATTTTTTTTGTATCGATGAATTCAGTGACACACCTCAGCGTTTAATTCACTTTCTAGTAGAGGGGTTGTTTTCTTAGAGTCTCCAACCGTCAATATCTGCAACACAGAAACGAAACATTAAGGTTATGAATGCAATTTGAAATCTCATATGATCTATTCGAGTGGAATAAAATAGCTGCTATTACTTTTGGAATGTTTCTCTCAGTATAAATGTTTTGCCCAACTTTTAAAATTAATAGTTATTCGATTTGAGTAAGTGGTTAACGTTTAGCTTTGAATCTGAGCTAATTCGAATTAGCCATTGCAATGCGCATTGTCTAAAGTTACTAATCGAGTTTAGCAAATTTAATTTAACTTTCCTAGTCAGACGCTTCAAACCATGGAAGCGCCGGTAAATGACGCTTTTTTATGTTATGTTCAAATGTGGTCGATAGGTTGTTTTATTGTCCCTCTTCCTTCTGGACATCTTTGTTTCTCTGTCTGTTTGGCGATTTAATCGTTTGTTGCTATTCACTCTGGCTCGGTTCTTTTCTCCGACGTCAATACAGTTAGCAAATAAATGAAACAAAGGAAAAAGTGGATGATCGTTTCAACACTAGACATATTATGATAGCGATGTACAATTGCGTAACATATAAGGAATTTGTGCATTCATTTTTGTTCGATATCCGAAAAAGATATGTAAATCTCAACAATTATATTTACACATGCGAGCAAATACATTTAACGAATCAAACGCAATGCTGGGTAAATCCTTTTTGTTGTTGTTGTTCACAAGTAAACTTTATGCGAGTTGGAATAATAGAAAATGAAATAAACGTAACTAGTATTTACAGTCGTTGTATAATTTTTCAGTTTGTATTAATCATTTTATATTGAATTTTAATTCGTGTTCTTGTATTTAACAACAATTTCAGCGATGTTATTTTAAAGGGAATTATTTGTGTTCATTAAAATGTAAAGTAGAAAAGAAATGTGTGCAGTATTTTCTACTTTAAATTTTAATGACCACAATTAATTCTACTTACTTCAAATGGTAAAGAAGAAAACGGCATACCTTAAAAATAAAAAAAATACTCTAAAATATAAAGTAAAATAAACGGTGTGCAGTACAATATAAAGTAGAACGAACTGTGTGCGCTTAAATGTAAAGTACGAAGAACTATGTGCTGTAAAATATAAAGTAGAAATAATTTTTGTATAGTCTAATATATAAATATCACAAGGTATGTTTGTTTGTCTGTCTGTTTGTGTGTCTGTCTACGTTTTTCAAATTGTAGCTCATCCTAGACAAAAAGCCACTGGGCGGCGTCCAGTAGCTCAGGCTGATTGCATTTTTGGTGCATAATTTTATTAGAGGTATTTACAAACACATACTTATTCAGCTATTTCACAACCCTTTCACATGGTGCAGTGAATAGCAGTGTTGTGATATCGATTTCACCATTTCCTTTTCCCTTTTTCGTACATTCCGATATTCTTGAATTATAAATATTATGTTATAATTTGGCAATAACACTTTTAATAAAAAGAATACAGTAGAATGGTTTTTATGTGCGTAACGAAAATGTCAAATTTAATATATACATGTTTTTTATAGACTACTGTTTTTCTGGTAGTAATTTTTATAAGAAAGGACTATACACCCCCTTCTTATGCCATAATAAATGTATGTATTAGTCAAGCAGACACCCCATTCCCCATTGAAAACTAAGTCGAAATACGCACCCACATCCATTTCATTCCACCCACACAAAGAGAGTCACCGAGACAAGATCCCTCACCCCGTCCCATTGCCTTGCGAGAAGATGGTGAACATGAACGGATGTAAACCAGACAGAAATCCCAACCCACACCCATATCAGAAGGACACACGTCGAGAGAAAACTTGAGCGGGAAATTCAGTTGGGCTGCGGACAGCAACGAGCACACTTGGTAAAATCATCGCCCCTGAGGAAATGGCGTAGAAAGTCGCAGTGGTGACTGAAACCCGGATCGGTGGGACGCCATCGGACCGAAAAGGGAAATAAACTTAAAGCTTGGATCTACCTTGGCCGAATGTTATTCTTGGAGATGAATATTCCTCCAATGGAAAACTATATCCTGAAAATCATGCGTCATGAGTAATTTTGAAAAAAAAAACGGTGACGAAGGAAAGAAAGGACATTTACGTTAACGACGCACGCTCGTCAGGAATGGATAATCACTAAGAGAGCTAAGTATAATTTTCATTCTCACCAATCCGCTAAACCCGCTGTCATGTCCTTATGCACAAATCTTATTCTTGTTATATATTAATTGATTTTTGCCATGTGTAAAGAAAGAAAAACATATTACTGTATGATTCCGAACAATAACTGTGACTCGATTTTTTTTCGTTCAAAAAAGGGAAAGAGACAATACGTCTCCATGAAGAAACTTAATTATCGCCCCTATCTCGACCTGTAATGTTTCTGCACCCCGTTTGTATTATTGTTGTTTTATCTTTTTTTGCATTCACCTGTGTTACACTCATGTACATAAATTAATGTATTTCTAGTACGTTCATAACCGATTGTGTAATTTTTATTCTTATTGCCTTATTCTAATTATTAATCGTGAATGTCATTAAGGTGTTTCATGATAATAATGCTGGTTCGATCCTTGGCAAATGCTATTTAGTTGCTATACCATTATAAATGGCACGCTGCATATCTTCTTTTACCTTACAACGTGCGTTTGGGAGGAGAATTTCTCCTTGAAATTCCTAACCCTGGTCTACCGACACACGGGAGTTCCATTCGGGACTCCAACATACGTAAAACACATGGGCTAGACCGTAAACCGTTACATAATTTATAGGAATAATTTAATAAAAAGTAAAATTAATATAGAAATTTATTTCACACGCCTTTGTGTAGACGCTTTTATACTTATCAAAAATAAGACATAAAAATGTAGAGAAGAGGAGAGAGAGATGAAGGCTCTACTTTTATATCTTTTTTCGTTGTCCCTCTCCTTCTGTCGGCTGGAAAATGGAATCAGCCATCATCGTCGTCGTACAGTTTTAATACTACTAAATTCTAGTAGAAGGGGCAACAGTAGAAGTAGTAGTAGTAGTAGTAGTAGTAGTAGTATGGCTATAAGTTTCCTGTCCGAGTGTCGGCCGCCGTTTTGAAGGAAGGCGAAGAGTGAGTGAGCGAGCGAGCGAGAGAGAGAGAGAGCGTTTAAGGTTTACGATCATTTTTTATGTACACTGCCCTATACATTTTAGTCTTTCTATTATCAAATTATATGAATAATTTGTTTAAAAATTACAATCTATATTAAATTTTCTTTCGCCAACTCTTGTGTAGATACTTTCTATACTTGCCATCTCAATAAACAAAAATATTAACAACTTTACATTCTTATAATTCCCACGCTGCAAGTATAATAGTGTTGTGAATATGGAAAAATTAAGAAAAATATTTACGATGTAGAATGTACATACCCAACACGTAATTAGAACGTCATATCTCAAAAAAGTCACGTAATTTGATCAAGTGGTTATTTAATTTTATTTTATCAGAAAATCATGTTTCTTTTACATTTTTTGTAAATTACATAATAATTCCTGATTAGATTAAAATTAAGCTGATATTTGTCACTTACTGCTATTTCACTCATTTTTTGACAAAAAATATACTTGTTACATATATATTTTTAAGGGTTGCAAGGAGGATATGAAGTCAGTCCCGGATATGGCTGCAGCAGTTTACTTCAAAATTACTTTATTTCATGTATATTTTAAAGAGTAGGGAGAGGAACGCTGAGTAGGTTCTGGAAATGGCTGTACCACTTTACGATCTCAAAATTATTTCATTACTATATTTGCAAGAGAGAAGTGAGTGTATGGAGTCAGTCCCAGAAATGGCTTAATCAGTTTACGATGTCAAAGTTAATTAATTTCATATATACTTTTAAGTGTGTGGGGGGAATAGAGAGTCTGCCCCTGAAATCGCCTTTACAATTTACTATCTAAAAATTACTGTAATTTATATATATATATATATATATATATATATATATATATATGTGTGTGTGTGTGTGTGTGTGTGTGTGTGTGTGTGTGGAATATGAAGTCAGTCTCGGAAATAGTTGAATAAATTACTTTATTTCATATATATTTTTAAGGGAGGGGGGAATATAGAGTCTGTTCGCGAAATTTCCGAGGCGATTTACGATCTTAATATCATTTTACTTTAAATACATTTTTGAGAGAGATAGGAATATAGAGCCAGTCTCCAAAATTGCAGAAGCAGTTGACGATCTCAAAATTACTTTATTTCATATATATATATTTCGGAGAGGCGGCGAAATTTGAAATCGATCCCGGAAATCACTGAAGAAGCTTACGATCTCAAAATTACATAATTACATGTAAATTTGTAACAGTGGGAGGATGATATAGAGTCAGTCAAAGTAATGATTGAAGCAGCCTATGATCTCAAAATTAATTTATTTGTAATATATATTGTTAGTGCTGTGTGAAGGTAAACCATGCCAGGTTTTGATGTGGATGATCTCTATTTTATTGAATTTTTAACGTTATGATATGGAAATGGCGTCACTGTGGTGGTCGTCGTCGTCGTAGAAGCAACCATCATTATATTGCTCGTAAAAGTGCTATGGAGGTCTCCAGGAATTCATATATGTAATTACATTATCCGTATGAGGTAGGTAAAATTCATTTACATGTGCATTGTACATTACTACTATGTAGAATAGAAAAAATATTTCATATATGTGCTGTAAATTTCCTGTCCTAGGACAGGTACAATTCTTCCATACATATGTTGTGTAGACAAAATATTCGGCTAGACAAAATATTATAAAAAATTATTATATCAATCAGTGAATTGACGGTTCCTATTTTTACTGATGAGTTAAGGGCAAAATAGATTCACTGATTGATATAATAATTAAGTGATTCATTTTGTGCTACGGAACAGATACTGTAAATGACTGTAAATGTCAACTCAATTAAAGGTATATATTGTTAGATGGTCAACATCATGAACTTTTGAATATAATTTTTTTCATTCAGTCATTTTATATATATATATATATATGCATACAATTTTTGTCCACACACAAACAATACACACACACCCACACACACACCCACAGACATACACGCACACACACACACACACACACACACATATATATATATATATATATATATATATATATATATATGTATATATATGTAAATTTGGTTCGTTCCAAACGACTAAAACCATATTTCTATGTTACCAATTTATTTGAAATTTTCAGACAGCCCATCTTTAGAGTCGAGGTATGTTTTTATGTTATTAAAATAAATTTACCTCGCGAATTATAAAAATATATTAAATAAAATAAAAATATTTTTTCTTAAATGCGAACCTCTGGTCAAATTTTATTTCCGGTAGAATGCACGTGGGAATGATTTTATTACGATTTTGCATGACAACAGTTTCACTGCTACATCGCTAAAGTATAATAGGCATCTCTTATTTTTACATTTTTTATTTCATTTGTTTATCCAAAATTTACATTTTCATTTGTTTATTTCATCCATCAAAAAATACGTTTTATTTGTTTGTTTCTGTTTATGGCATCTCGCATTCCAAAATTCCATTTTTTTTCGATCGAATTCATTTACTTTCTTCCTCACGTTTTTCTTTCCGTTTATTTTTTATTTATTTATTTTTATTTTTTTCTGATATTCAACAAATTCCTTGGTAAGTTTCTATTTTTTCCAATTTGCTGTTTTTTTTCTTCCATTTTTTTTAAATTTAAATTTCAAGTGTTTAGATTAAATCCCAAAAAATAGCATCCATTTCCTTCGATTGCTTCGATCGATTTCATTTGCTGTACTTTTTTTATATATAACTTCATATTTAACCACTTTCCGGCAATTTGTGCGAATTCATTTTTTTTATTTAATTTAAAAGTGTTTTGGTTACCGCCTTTTTTGCGCCCCCTGCCATTTTTATTCTCCCCCTCCCTGCCATTTTATTCTTTCCCACGTGTTACAAGTGATTCTTGGTAAGTTTCTTTCGGTAAATCTGTCTAAATAACTTCATATTTGAACTTATCTCAATTTACAGGATTTAACCACTTTCCGGCAATTTGTGCTAATTCATTTTTTTTATTTAAATTACAAGTGTTTTGGTTAAAGTCAAGCCTACCTAAAATAAATTTAATTCTTAAAAATTGTTTCGATCGAATTCATTTGCTTTCTTCCTCACGTGTTTCTTTCCGTTTATTTTTTATTTATTTATTTTTATTTTTATTCTGATATTCAACAAATTCCTTGATAAGTTTCTTTTTTCCAAATTGCTGTTTTTTTTTTGCTTCCATATTTTTTAAATTTAAATTTCAAGTGTGTACATTAAATCCCCAAAATAGCATCCATTTTATTCTTTCCCACGTGTTACAGGTGATTCTTGGTAAGTTTCTTTAGGTAAATCTGTCTAAATAACTTCATATTTGAACTTATCTCGATTTACAGGATTTAACCTTTTTTCAGATTCTTCAATTAAAAATAAACAACAAAGCACTTTCTTAAAAAAAATATATTTCTCACAAAATCTATTTGGCCGCAAATAAAACAAAATTGGCCTTATTTGACCATTCATTTGTCGACAGGCCAATACATTGCGAAATAAATCAAACAAATATCTTTTTCAGATTTCTCTTTTTTTCAGATTCCTTAATTAACAATAAACAAAAAGACAATTTAGGAAAAAAATATTTCCAAATCTATTTGGATACAAGAAGTACAGAAGTACATATAAAATAATTGGCCTTATTTGATGTTACAGCTCAATTAAAAATAAGCACAAAAAGGAAAATTAAAAAAAAAATATTTCTACACATTGTGCTTATTTGAACATAAGTTCTCAATAGGCTAATTATTTGAAAAAAACAATCGAGCAAATATTTTTACATACTTCTCTTTTTCAGATTCCTCTAATCTAACTTTGCAAATAATTACAAAAAATCATTTCTACAAATCTATTTTAACGCAAAGATAACTACAGGACTACAAACAAAGAAAAATAAATTGTTCTTAATTGACTGTACAGCTCAATTAACAATAAGCAAACGATATAAGAAGAAAAAAATAAAAAAAAGTATTGCTTTAAATCTACTTTAAAGCTATATAAGGAATTTCAGATTCCTCACTTGAAAATAAGCAAAAAAAATTACAAAAAATCATTATTTCTACAAATCTACTTTGACACAAGGAAAACTACCTGACTATCAAAGAAAAACAATTGCTCTTAATTGACCATACAGCTCAATTAACAATAAGTAAAAAAAAAAGAAAAATATAACAAATTAAAAAAAAACTTGCTCCAAATCCATTTGGAAACAAAGACAGGATTTTCAGGTTCCTCAATTGAAAATAAGCAAAAAACAAAGGAAATATTTCTACAAATCTATTTGTAAGCAAGGAAAATTGCTGAACCATATGCAAAAAAAGTCTTAATTGACCATACATATCTCGACAGATAAATAAATTGAGATATCAATCAAGGCAATATCTTTTTTTCAGACTTCTCTTTTTTTCAGATTATTCAATTAAAAATAAACAACAAAACACTTTCTTTAAAACAATATATTTTTCCAAATCTATTTGGCTGCAAATAAAAAAATTGGCCTTATTTGACCATACATTTGTCGACAGACCAATACATTGAGAAATACATCAAACAAATATCTTTTTCAGATTTCTCTATTTTCAGATTCCTCAATTAAAAATAAGCAAAAAGAAAATTTCGGAAAAAAAATATTTCCAAATCTATTTGGATACAATATAAAAAAATTGGCCTTAATTGACGATACAGCTACATTAAAAATAAGCACAAGAAGAATAAAAAAAAAAGTATTTCTCCAAATCTATTTTGACAAAAGGAAAATTATAGGAATACATACAAAAAAAAAGGAATTGCTCTAAATTTGCCATACAGCTCAATTATAAATAAGCAAAACAAAACAAAAACACATTAAATATTTTGCTCCAAGCAAAAAAAAAAAGGAATTATTATTTCTTCAAATCTATTTGGACGAAAGGAAAAGTACTGAAGTGTATACAAAATAAAAATTGGCCTTAATTGAACCTATAGCTGTCGAGAGGCCCATTACATTTAAGCAACGATCAAATCTTTTTTACAGATTCCTCTTTTCCAAAATCATTTATCCTGCTCCTTATTTTAAATAAATCCACTTTTACTACACGTTATTGTTAATTTCGCTGCACTTCTTTTCCTATAAATGGCACTCAGAAGAAGATCAAACATAGGTCGTCGTACTCGCAATGCATAAACACTGCGGTCATTACTTGCCACTCAAAGTCCTGAACAACCGGCATCTGCAAACCAAAATAGTAGACTAAGGATGATTCAAGTACGTGCCAATGAAACAGCAGATCGACGTGCAGCCTGACTTGAGGAGGCAAGGTTGCGGGTACAGCAATCCCGTAATGCCGCTACAGATCTGCTTCGTTCACAACGTAATGAACACGAGAGGCTGAGACATGCTGAAAGACGTCAACGAGGAAATGCATATCAGCGTCAAACACGACTCCATGCTCAACAATACTGGAATTGGGATCGCCTAGCATTTCACTACAGCCCTAATGAGGATTATAGTTTGAGCCACCATGTTCACATAGGCACTATGACTGAAGTATGTCCCTATTGCAAGGCTCTTACATTTAAGGAAGAAACTAAAGGAATGTGTTGTGCAGCCGGTAAAATTAAACTACCTTAACTGGAAGAACCACCAGAACCATTAAAAACTTTGCTTGCGGGATATACTGCTGAATCAAAGCATTTTTTTATCAAACATCAGGAAATACAACTCATGCTTCCAAATGACGTTGTTCGCAGCAGAAACCATTACAGCTCAATTCATGCCAACTTGTAAACGATTAATGATCCGAGAGAACGAAAACAATCACATTCTGAAATGCCGCCAATTATTCCACCAATACATTGTAGACAGGTATGAAAAAATTGAAACTGAACGTTTGCTATTCATCCGTTTGAATCAGTCAAAACTTCGTTCTGAAGAATATGCTCATTTGCGTGATACAGTTGTTAATGATGGTAATACAACCAACGTTGGAAGACTAACAATTTTGCCATCTTCGTATTTGAGCAGTCCACGTCATATGCATGAGTACACTCAAGACGCATTTGCATGTGGTCGTCAGTATGGCCGTCCTGACCTATTCATTACATTTACATGCAACTCAGCTTGGAATGAAATACAGCAACTCTTACTTCCGAGGCAATCATCGGTAGATAGGCATGATATAACAGCGCGTGTTTTCAGACAAAAGCTTAAATCACTAATAAATTTCATTGTAAAACATAAAGTATTTGGATCTGTGTGCTGCTTGATGTATTCAGTGGAATGGCAAAAGAGAGGATTAATACACTCCCATATACTAATCTGGCTCTTCAACAAACTCAATCCAAACGAAATCGACAATCTAATATCTGCTGAAATACCTGATGCTGACATTGATAAAGATCTGCATGAAGTTGTCATAAAAATATGATACATGGATCTTGCGGGATATTTAATCCAAATTCACCATGCATGATAGAGGGTAAATGCTCTAAGCGATATCCCCGAGCATTATTAACCAACACAGTTACAGGAAATGATGGATATCCTTTATACAAAAGAAGGTCAGTAGAAGATGGCGGTAAATTAGCAACCATACAAATGCGAAATGGCAATATACAAGTTGATAACGGATGGGTTGTTCCATAGTCACCTTTGCTATCAAAAACCTATAAATCGCACATCAATGTGGAATACTGTAACTCTGTAAAGTCCATCAAATACATTTGTAAGTATGTGAATAAAGGCAGCGATATGGCAGTTTTTGCCTTGAAAATACAGAGCAATAATCTAAATGCAAGCCCACATATTGATGAAATCGCACAGTATCAAGCTGGAAGATACATAAGCAGCAATGAAACTGTATGGCGAATTCTTTAATTTCCAATACATGAACGAAGTCCGGCTATTGTTCACTTATCAGTACATTTAGAAAATGGACAGCGTGTTTACTTTACAGTTTTAAATGTGCAACAGATAGCTTTGAATCCACCTGCTACAACATTAACGGCTTTCTTCATGTTATGTTAAACTGACACGTTTGCAAAAACACTCCTATATTCGGAAGTGCCTCAGTATTACACATGGAATAAGAATAGAAAATCATGTGAACGGCGCCAAAGAGGAGAGCAAGTCGAAGGACAACCTGGAATATTCAAAGACAAAACAATAGGCAGACTGTATACTATCCATCCCAAACAAGATGAATGCTTCTTTCTTCGCATGTTGTTGATAAATATGACTGGTCCAACATCATTCCAGCAACTAAAAATTGTCAATGGCATTACACATGCTACTTTTCGCAGTGCATGTCAAGCTCTGAATTTATTGGAAAATGACGGACATTGGGATGAATGCATTGCTGAGGCGTGTAACACATCACATCCTAATCAAATTCGTGCATTGTTTGCAACTATCTTGACCAATTGCTACCCTTCACCTCCTGTTGAGTTATGGGAGAAATATAAATTACACATGGCCGAAGACATTTTTCATCAAATAAGCAATGAAAGTACAAATACCTGTCTGGATTTTACATCAGAAATCTATAATGAGACATTGATAAGAATTGAAAATATGTGTTTAGAAATTGCAACCACTTTCCTCAAACAATTGGGAATGACCTCGCCGACTCGATCGCCTGCTGCTTTCTTTGATGTAGAATTGCGTAGGCAACAAAATTACAACACAGATGATCTTTTGTTGTATGTGTAAGCAAATATTAACAAGCTAACACCTGAGCAAACAGAAGTTTACAACAAAATAATGCAGACTGTAAATAATGGAGTGGGAGATATATTTTTCTTAGATGCGCCAGGAGGAACTGGTTAAACGTTCTTAATTAAATTTATTTTGGCAGCCATTCGATCACAAAATGGCATAGCCTTAGCTCTTGCATCTTCTGGAATAGCTGCAACTTTGCTACCAGGTGGACGAACTGCTCATTCTGCATTGAAACTTCCTTTAAACATGCAATTTATTGAAACTCCCATGTGCAATATTTCAAAAACATCAGGTATGGGAAAAGTATTGCAAAAATGCAAATTTATTATTTGGGATGAATGCACAATGCCACACAAAAAATCACTGGAGGCTCTTGATCGGTCATTGCAAGATTTGCGGGGAAATGATAGATTATTTGGGAATGCAGTAATATTGCTTGCTGGAGATTTCAGGCAAACATTACCTGTAATTCCTCGATCAACACCAGCAGATGAAATAAATGCTTGCCTCAAATACTCCACTTTTTGGCAAAATGTGAAGACATTAAATTTGACTAGAAATATGCGTGTCCAGCAGCAAAATAATCAGTCAACAGAGATCTTTTCAAAACAATTGTTGGAAATTAGGAATGGGACAGTGCTGGCTACTCTGACTTCAGGCCGAATTCAATTGCCACAAAACTTCTGTCATTTAGTTACATCAAAAGACGAATTAATTAAAAACATATTCCCAAACATCCACATTAACTTTATGAATCACAGTTGGCTGAGTGAACGAGCTATTCTTGCACCCACGAACAAAGACGTCCATGCACTCAACATTAGTATTCAGTTGAACATTCATGGTGAGTTAGTCACATACAAGTCCGTTGACACTGTTGTTGAAGCAGATGAAGCAATCAATTATCCATCAGAGTTTTTGAATTCACTAGATTTGCCAGGAATTCCACCACATGTACTGCAATTGAAAATTGGTGTACTAATTATCATGTTGCGAAATATTAACCATCCTAAGCTTTGTAATGGCACACGTCTTTCAGTAAAAAAAAATAATGACCAACATCATTGAAGCAACAATTTTGACAGGGCCTTTCAAAGATGAAGATTTCTTAATTCCGCGCATTCCCATGATTCCAACAGATCTGCCATTTAAATTTAGGAGATTGCAATTCCCTATTCGCGTGGCATTTGCAATCACAATCAACAAGGCACATGCACAATCTTTAGAATTGTGTGGCTTATATTTACACACTGTTTCTCACATGGGCAATTATATGTTGTATGTTCTAGAGTCGGCAAACCTGAGAATCTCTTCATCTGCACTGAAACTGGAACTACTAAGAATATTGTGTATCCACAAGTTTTGGAAAATTAAATCCTTCAGATAACATGACAACCTATGGAACTGGATCAAAATGAAGTCCAAAAGACAATCTCCAAAATTATTATTCAATCAAGAATTTGAGAGGCAAAAAATCAAATACATCCTTCACTGAAGAAGATCTGTGCATGAGTTTGTTGTGGGACTTTAACTCCAGAAAGATTAATAACACTGCCCTTTGTAAATCTTGGTCCTTCATACAAAATATTAAGAAGCAACAACATGAAAATCACCTTTGCTGTAGCATATCTATGCATGGGTTCATTATTTAATTCGGATGAGTTGCACTGATGATTTCTAATAAGAATGAAATAAATCTATGTGCCAATAAGATAGATCTATATGCAAATTTCCAAATTATTTATTGCTGTTTATTTGCATATTTAAAAATGTAACTTAGTTCATGACGTGATGCGAAAACTAATAGTCTACCTTACATATTTTTTTTTTAATTTTGCTATATTCATTCAATTTAATCATTTCACCAAACGGAACCACAGCAACGCGTGGCCGGGTACAGCTATTATATATATATATATATATATATATATATATATATATATATATATTGTGGTTCCATGGTTGTGTTTTCCTAGATGTAAATGGAATGAATGTGTAAGTGTTTAAAATACAATAATCCATTTCAACATTCTGTAGCTTTTGATTTTTTTTGTCATCTGCATTACTGCTTTCTTTAATATAGGAATAAAAGCTAAATTCCTATGAATATACGCATACATATGCTAACATATACCCTTACGTATTCCTGTTAGATTTTTTTTCGTGGTCATTACAAAACTTATATAAAATTCAAAATGAGCTTGTTAGAAATAATCAACTACCGACAACTACAACAATTTAAAAAAAGCATAGAATTAATTCGGGAAAAAGGGAACAACACAACAAAGCTTATGAACTTATTTCGTCGTTACATTAACATAAAATTATTATTAACAGTTGCACCCGATATAAGTAATTTTGTAGATCAACATGTACGAGGTGTTTGTTAGTTGATTGTGCCGGCATAAGTAACATCATTAAGAGGGAAAATAATTTGTCGTTATAATATAAATTATCATATAAACGTCGCAATGCAGTACAGTTTCTCTGCAGATGTTACCGTTTTTTTATATAAATAAAAATTGACCACAGAATAAATATTGTGTGGCCCACTTTTTTCATATTAATCGGCCCACATAAAAGTAGCTGATCTCTCAAAACTTTCTCTTATAACAAAATGACACCACAAGACAAAATACAATTATTTTTAAAACAAGATCACTGACACGAGTTTATGATATGTTTACGAAAGAAAGAACAAAAAGCAAAGGGTTTTGGCCACCACGCCCCCCTAAGTTGTCATCATGTGATTTTTATCTTTGGAGAACATCAAAACAAAATGTTTATACAAATAATCTTCACAATCAGGACCAACTAAAAGAGAACCTTGCCAACGCTATCAGGAGAATTAACAGAGAAGTTGTTAAACGTGCCAAGAAACGCATAGATGTAAACGGGGATCACTTCTAGCATCTTTTATAACATTACAGGTAATTTAAACAATAAAAGAATTTTCCTCCTCTCTACTACATTTTTCTGGGCTACTTTTAAGTGAACCATTCTGTATATTATACATTGTGAACATTATAACTATTTAAGTGGTAGATCATGACAATTGTTAACTTTGAATAGAGAAACAGTTTTTAGTGAATTTGTAAAATATTTTCTTGTATTCAAAGGTTTTTTGGTTACTTGTTTATGGAATACCAAACTTCGTGTTATTTAATGCTAAATCTCGTAGTTTTGAAAAAAAAACCCTTTATTACTTTATTAAATTTTCGAGATAATTAATCATTGTATCATTTGGATTAATCTGACTAATGACTTCTTTAAAGTCGCCGTAAATATAATAGTGCTAGGTCTAAACCATTGTTAACTTTGAATGAAACAAATATTTTGGTGAATTTGGAAAAGGCTTTTTTTATACATTCAATAGTTGTGTTGCATGATAAAAGGGCTGCCCCTCTTTTCATATAAGTAAAATAATAGGGAATTAGTTAAATGTAAATATGAAATAGGATAGTCAAGGATTTGAACTTGCGAAGCTAGATTTGGAATTGAAAATTCCAATCTTAAGTAAAAATAAATACAGAATGTTATTGAAATAAGGAATTTCAATTGTTTAGCCTACATATCTGTATATGGAAAAGGAATGTAATAATTAAATTTGTTTCTGTTAAGGAATTTAATCGTCAATTGAAATTGTAAACATATTTTTTGAAAATTTTATTTCGAAAATAGGTTACTGAACTCGGGGTCATGTCAAGTTTGGCAACGTGACGCATGTCATCCAACGTGCTTTATGAGCACATGTTTAATCATGCGATGACGTGACGAGTTCTCAATGTGGGTAGAGTTTTTAGACGCAGTCTGGGAGTCTGGGAGAAGAGTCGGAGAGAAACAGATAGGTTCAGACCGATTCTCTGTGAGAATCAAGACACCCTCTAGAAGTGAGAGGGTTTTAGAAATAACCATGTAAAGAAATTTTGAATTCCTCAAGCGAAATCATGGATCGGTCATGAAATAAAGGACGTCATTATTTTTTGTGTATCTGCGTCTTTTGTGTTCATCATTGCAATGAAAAAGGTTACGTGTTTATATTATATGCACAACTGTCAAAACGTAAATGTCAAGCGCACTATCCCCCGGTCTATCTATCAAGATATTCATAAATCTCCTCTCATTTAAATGGTGCTCTTGTAGTAACATGTACACTGTCTATTATATATACATATATACAGACCTGTCTCTCTCTTTATATATACCTGTTTATGTCTCCAATATGCTATTAATATCAACGTAAACTCTTGCAACAATAATAAAAATAAACATTGAAAAATAAAATGATGATATAAAATTAAAAATAAGACAAATAAAACATTATTCTCATCAACGTTAAAACAATTCAAATTCAAAAAACCAACAGAAGCATACCCCTGAGAAATTATGACGTGCATTTTTGAAACTATTATACAGGCTGAGTCACGGGAAACAGATATTTTTAGAACCCTCTTTGCTCTCCTGGAGAAAGAGATAGGGACTGAGGTAGGACTCTTTAAACCTGCTTAAAATGTCGTTTAGTTTGCTGTTATTTGTTTATCGTTAACGTTACATTTTGTTTTTGTTAGTTATTGATTTTTAATTGCTTTTCTTTTCAGTTCATTGCCTTCTATAAAAAACATCCATTTCACGAAACTCATCCTGTATGAAATTGTACCACAAACAAACCATACACACAAACACAAATACACTCTTACACATAAAAACACACCTACCTATACATACGAGTACAACTAGTTGCAAACATATACAATTAAGTACTTACTTAGAGCCGGTATATCCACACATTTATAAGTCATGTATTTATACTACGCGTATGTAAAACTCTTGAGCAGGCATTTTATTATTTCGTTTGCCACTTATCTTTTTTTGTTATTTTCGCGTTTGCCACTTATCTTTTTTTGTTACTTTCGCGTTTGTAATCTTTTAATGTATACAATGTTCATTAAAGTGCGCATCCATTATTTGTAATTAAATACAAGTAAAAGAAGCTAGTTGAATATGTCTTATGAAAAATACTTGGAGGATAATTTTAAACTTTTGTGTACTGAGATTTGTAGCTATTGTATGAAAAATTGCATAACAATTTTGGTTTAAAATTCGGGGAAATGTCCATATTCATATTTAATCACAAGTGTTGAATATAAATGAAAAAGAAGAATCTATATATTAATACTATAGTGTGTGTGTGTTATTTTGTGTATCACACTTACATATTTTTTTTTTCGGAGTGAATTATTGTTTATTGTTATGACCTTCCATTTCCTCTAATAAATAATTTTACCAAGAATTCTTCATAAGTTTTGGCTTCGGATTCGATTGTAGCTGAAATAACTCAAGTAACCATATATATTTTATAACTTATATATATATATATATATATATATATATATATATATATATATATATATATATATATATATAATAAGTTATAAAATATATATGGCGATTGAGTTACACTGGATATTCCGCGTTTCATCCACTCTAGGATTCTTCAGGATGAAACGCGGAATATTCAGTGTAGCTTAATCGCCATATTATATATATATATATATATATATATATATATATATACATATACATATATATATATATTTACAAGTTTTTTGTTCCGGTTTCAATTCAAGCTGATGCATCCACGTCATATTCATATATTTTTTTATTTTTGAAATCAGAAATTTCTAATATATCAAAACAATAGAAAATTGACTCAATAATCATGTATACGAAATCTGCACGAATGAAAATATATTTAAGCGTATTTTACGACCAAGCTACTCGCGAGTCCCTGCCAGCCTAGATAAATTGTTTTACATTTTAACAAAAGAGCTACAATAATATCAAGGCGTCTCCATTTACGCTGAACATCAACAGAATGCCAACATCAATATATTACTTATGAAAATGTCCACTATGGAGTTTCAACCGGTCCCGCTAGTTTAAATGAATTACAATCCATATACTCGTAATAATACTAGTACACATATAATTCATTAAATTGGGAAAAAACGGTTGGATAATTTGATTATAAATACATAGCTATCACGAATAAGTAAATAATTTGTGATTTTTATGAATTGGGTTTCTCAATATTTGGTTTCAAATTTGTCAAGGCGAAGATCAAGATATCATTAAGTTTGTTATCAATCAGTCTTGTTATTTAATTGTTCTTATTTCATTTAAATTTTAAAAAAATGTTCACATTGATAGGTACTTCCGAACAAAGATGCCATCTTTTTGCATGGGTCAATTTTATATAATTTCAACTTGGATAAATATGTTTTGCGGACAAAGATCAATTAATAAAATAACTTCAGAATTCCATCGGCTTATGCTTTATATTATTTCTTAATTTAATGCAAAAAAATGCAGGTGATTGGGTTTTGGTTGTATATATTGAGATTATAGTATTTCAATTAGAATTAGATAAACGCCGGTCTTTTTGTTGAATACGAAAGCCTCATCCTCCATAGTAAAAATTTCATTGATAATCAGGCTCATGGGCAAGCCAAAATGCATTCGATGGCCAACACTGGCTCGCGAGCACTAGGTTACCGAACCTTGATGTACGCTATGCATATTGTGGTGAGTTTTTGAGTGGTGCCCTTTGCTGCTTGGTACAGCTTCCTTATAGCTGATGTCAAGATTTCTAGAAAGTCTTTTCTGTGGAAGGTTTCTTTCAAATTTTCTAACTTCTCTTTATATTTATTGTTGTTACAGATCTTTCTTTTTACTTGCTGTTGTTCGCAAGTAACGATTCCTTATTTTATGTTATATAGATGGTGAGAGATAAAGTGTGGGTACTGTCCCGTGCAAGTTGCCGATCAATATGCAGTTGACACTAACCTCTGACTAATGCGAATTATTAAACCATATAAGAAATATAATTTGTTATTATGTTGCTTTTCCATCGTGAACTGAATAGATAGACGAATAAACCTCACGACTTCACATGGTTCGATAATATCTGAACATCTTCCTGCTGAGACCAGACTATGAATGTATAGTCGCCATATTGTAAGCCTTAGTGGTGTTGATCCTAATGTTATTTCCTCAAAGTATTCTAACTCTCTTATATATATATATATATATATATATATATATATATATATATATATATATATATATACTAGCATAAGTGCCCGGTAAAATCCGTCGCCTCTGTCGGAAGTTTTAGGCAGACATGAAAACATACATACATACTTTTATATATTGGTAACAACAAATTTTCCACCCAAACCGATAAAAAGGTTGCCCTATCTCTGAATACCCTTTATGTACAATTTCAAAATGTTAGACCAGAAATTGTCTGAGTAATTTGGTAGAGACCGCAGAGGTCATATTTTTTTAACTTTGACCCATATTATGATCCCTTCACGTTTATTGTTTTGGGCTCAAATTAAGTTATTAAGTTAGATCCATGTCCAAGGAACTTATATAATAGATTTAAAGTGTTTAGACCCCAAATTGTCGGAGGAGTTTGGTAGAGTTCTCAAAGGTAAAATTGTTGCTTTGACCCCTTAACAGGCAAATTTCTATCTGAAAACCGATTACAAAGATTTTCCCAAATCTTAGTACAATGTATATCAAAATTCGAGTCTGTAAATTAAAAATTAACAGAGTTATTGCGTAGGAAAATGCACACAGACAGACAGACAGCCACACAGCCAGATACACAGACACGTTCACTTTTATAGATATACTCGCATTTCAGCTCGGCATTGCCCGGGGGTTTTGAGGTGTATGCTGAGCAAATAAAATGTGATTTTTATTAAATTTGACCCCTATTAGAACCCCCTTAACATTTATTGTTTTGCATTCAAATCAAGTTATTAAGTTAGATCCATTTTCAAGGAACCTATATCTAAAATTTCAAGTGTTTAGACCTCAAATTGTGGGAGGTGTTTGGTAGTGTTCTCAAAAGTTTAATCGTTGAATTTTGACCCCTTAACAGCCAAATTTCTGGCCGAAAACCAATCACATCGATTTTCCCAAATCTCAGCCCCCTGTATATCACATTTCGTTTCTGTAGATCGAAAATTGACAGTTATTGCGAAGATAAATGTACACAGACACACAGACAGACAGACGCACAGACACATTCACTTTTATAGATATACTAGCATTTCAGCCCGGCGTCGCCCGGGTGTTTGGATGTGTATGTTGAGCAAAAAAAAAAGTGGTAGTAGGAAGGCAGGCTCGAACACGTACCGCAAAGGAGGAAAAGAACGGGGTAAAACCTAACGTTTATGCTGTTACGACCACCCCCAAACCGGATGCGATTTTTTTAATTAAGGCTAGACAATCTAAAGGAGAGGATGACTTTCAAAAATATCGGCGAAAAAAGTGACCCCTGTAGGAAAGTGTCTAGGTGAAGGGGAAGATATTAATGTTTTTAGCCAATTTTTCGATCTTTGTCGTATGAAAGGTCGAACTTTAAAACGATATTGATCTTGGTAAAATCTGTGTCTTTATTGAAAGTTTAAAGCAGACATGCAAACAGACATACATACATACATTTATATATTGGAAACTAAAACTTTTCGATCCAAAGTGATGAAAATGCTTGCCCTATCTCTGAATACCCTTTATGTAAAATTTCAAATATTTAGACCATAAATTTTCTGATTAAATTGGAAGAGACCGCAGAGGTCATATTTTTTAAACTTTGACCCCTATTATGACCCCTAAAAATTTTCTGCTTTGAGCTCAAATCAAGTTATTAAGTTAGATCCATGTCCAAGGAACCTAATCTAAAATTTCAAGTGCGTAGACCCAAAATTGTCGGAGGAGTTTGGTAGAGTTCTCAAAGGTCAAATCGTTGAACTTTGACCCCTTAATCGCCAAATTTATGGCCAAAAACCGATCACATCGATTTTCCCAAATCAAATTTCACGTCTGTAGACTAAAAATTGGTAGAGTTATTGCGTAGGGAAATGTACACACACACACAGACACACAGACACACACAGACACGTTCAGTTTGGCCAGTACTGAGGATGATTGTGATCTCATTAGTTGACCTTTTTATCCATATATAGCAGCTCCCATCATGAAGTATGTAGTTTCCATACAAAAGCAAAACACGTCCGCCGTTATGTTGTCATTTGTGTTAAGTTTCTTGAGTTAAGTATCCTAAATCAGCATCTCCCGTACCACCGTTTGAGTTTAATTAGTGGCTACTTTTGTAAAAAAAAAATAACTCATTACCTCTGGTTAGAATGAACGTAGGTATTGTTGTATATTTTGACGAAGTGAGCCCAATTCTGGATGCACTGTGGAGATTTGCCTGTGATTGGGATCATTATATTAACATGGGATCGGCTCAATTACTGGCATACTGAATCGCCGGCGTAGACAATGGTACTTAATGAAATGCCGTCATTATAAAATTTTAGGAAAGCCGTGTAAGTTTCTGAACTTGTTCTAATGTAGTTTTTAGTAGGGATTTTTGAGGATTTGTCATGGTATCCTTTCTGTTTTCAAATGAAGAGTTTTCTTTAATTTACAGTAACCACCATATCCTGTTATATTTGCCAATTTCTTGAAAACTAACTGTGGCCATTAGCACAGTAACATTGCCTTTGAATACTAGTAGTATTTTAATATTATTATCACTACTTTGTATTTCTTCTTTTGAGATGGTTAGGCTTTATGCTGCTAGTTCTTTAAATTTTCAAATATTTATTCATAATGTTTGGATTGGTTGTCTTGGTTTATAACATAACCCTTTTCATTTTACTTAATGCTAAATTTAAAAATTTTACAAAGAAAGTTTTTTCGCATCAAGTTTTCATATTTCTAGTTATTTAATCATGATATCATGTACGGGAAGTACGGTTGGAAGAACATCGTGAAACTGCATTACGCTGAGGTATAGAAAGGTTGGATATAGATGAACACATCGAGAGGGAAAAGCGGAACAATCTACCCTCATAGGCTGAAGTAAAACTCATCGACAGAGAAAAACTATGAAGAGTAAGACAACCAAAGAAGCAGTGCATATGGTGGACCACGATCAACTACTGTAGAGATCTTGGATGGAACTTAATATTATATAGGAACCATTAATTATAAATAATACAAATATATATATACATATATATGCATATATATATGTATATATATATATATATATATATATATATATAGTAATTAATAGGTAGTGATAATATATATACATAACTTTATATATATATACTAATAAGTTATAGAAATAAATAAATATATATATATATAATATGATATATAATGATAATTAATGAGGTATTATATCTAAAAAACAAAATGCAGGGTTGACCGATAAAATTGTCGCCCTAGTATGACAAAGTTCGTTTGCTTAAACTGTTACTTGGTTGAGGAAACAAGCTTCTATGGTGTTAGACACGATCAAACGATAGGCACCAAAGTAAAACTCATCCGTTTGCTGGCGGGAATTTACGTGATCACCATTGGGACTTTTCTGCTCCGCCGGTGTTAACAAACGATCCTTTGCCGGAGAGGGTTACTAGCTTTGTCATGCGAGCGACCTCAGACCCCGCAGGTATAAACAATCGGTATTCCAAGAAAAAAAAAACATATGATATGGACTTCTTCTGTTTGTTGTTTCCAGTTCAGCTAATCGTTTTTTTTTATTGATCTGGTTGTAATGTCGGCGTTGTTTTGAATTCAGGCTGCGATTCTACTTGGATGCAGACACGCAACATAGTTTTGTAGAAGAAAAACGAATTGAACTATTTATTTTACAATAATATACATTATAGATTAATAAAATAATTAAAAACAGTCTTTTTTTTTACTCTAGCTAGGTTACCTTAGCTAATTCTTTGCGCAGGAGGAAGGGGGTGCAACCCATTCTTCGTCTTCCCACGGAGACACCTAAATATGCGTGTTCACTGCATGTCGGTCAAACGAGAAAGGAGAGAGCCGTAAGTATGGTGCTATGAGAAAAATATTACCCAAATCCTACGCGACAGGTCTCATAACTCAGCAAGAACATCTATGCTTCTAGGCTGAAAGTAGCAACTAAATAAATAATTCCATACTGGTAAAACAACATGATTCCATTTCCGTTTGATGAAAATCGGTTTTCTTCATTTGTTGCAGACCATCTACTAGTTGGCCAGTTGTGTACAAATGGCAAAAGCGATATGAACCTTCTGCCATGTCTGAAAGTGACACTATGTGGGAAATGCGGCGTTGTACGACTACTAATCCAAGTAATGAAACAAGACCATTGCCAGCGCCCTGAAAATGAAAATCTGGAGTGTTCAACGCTTGAGGACACAGTTAAAGGCATAGGACAGCCCACGGTCTTTGGTGTTGTCTGAAATGAGGGCACCATCATGCGAACTGACATCTTCAAAGTCGGCTTTAAAGTCAACACCAAAGTATACCTGGATGTGTTAAAGAGTGGTGTGATCCCAATGTTCAACTGGCAGACCCAGGGTGTGGTAGCAGAACTCGACGCCGACCCAGAAGCCAAAAGAGACCCAGGCTTAGCTTCAGAATGAGTTCCACAACTTTATACCCTTCTCTTGCTGCCCCCTACTTCCCCGACCTGAACCTACGTGACTACTTCATTTTGTCATACGTCGAAAACATCACCAACACGACCTCCTACAACACCAAAAAAAAAGTCTGATCGCTGTCATACGCCGAGTATTCGCCGATTCCTCCCCGGTTCTTGTGGAAAACGCATAATCCTAGTTCCAGACCCGTATCGAGGCGGTAATTGAAGCTCAATGCGGCTACATTGAATAGAGGTCAGCTCCACTACATGCTCAAGTTAACTGAATTGTTTTTGTTTTTTATAAAAGTTTGAAAATATAGTTGTAACGTTTTTTTTCTTTAGGGCGACTATTTTATCATTCTACCCTGTATGATTAAAGACTCCTAAAATCCATGCTAAGATTGTCTGCAATAAACCATAGTGTAGAGAATAGAGCACTTGCTAAGTGTTGACAAATTCACTCATTTAGAGGTAGAACGTTCACTCTTCAGTGCGGGGGACATTCAAAATACAATTGTCATGGCTGACAGAATGTGGGTTAAATCGCTGATTCGATAGAAAGATTCCTAACTTCGTCTGAATAAGATTATATCGATGGCAACATTGCGAAAATGACATGCAATATATAAGCAGCAGTCCGAAGAATTCGAATTATACGAATATGTATTTACTATTATATAAATAGGAAGTTTTCTGGGCCGATTTTTATGTAATTTCATACACATGTACTTTACGTAGGTGGCGGGGTTCTGAGATTGGTTTTGCATAGGAATGCCTTCGATAAGTACCGATATTTGATAATCGAAAAATTACCTAATAAGATCTTACATCACAAGTGTGTTTGAGCAGTTTTATTTCCACACAAGCAGACAACAAAATCAGACAAATAAAATCAACAAAATGTGTTTTGGTATGACAAGGGCGCGTTAGAAATGAATGTTTCTGTTTAGAGTATAAGTTAGCAATTTACCTATCTTTTGCATTTCAACCGTTAATTCAAACCATTATATGTAAAAATCATTTTAGAAAATCAACAGTAGGGCTTCTACATGTCAATTTTAGAATAAGTTACTGCGAGCAGGCGTGTAAAGTTTTCTTACCAATCCACTACGACGAGTTCCCACCTAGTACAGGCTCTCAATCGATTGAAAAATAGGCGGCGTCACCGCTTTCGATGACAATAAAAATATGGGAGTGTAAAGCATTCGTCGTTAATCATTCAATCATGTGTCTCCCTGCTAGTGTTCATATATATTTATCTATAAAAGCGAGGTCAGATATGTATTTCTCTTCAATAAACAGTGAATGAAAAGTATGAATGATTTAAATAAATAGATGTTTCTCAGATTTAGCGTGACATTTTTAACACTGTCATATTTTGATAACGATGCAAAATAGATGAGAAAGACAGCAGCAATTGATGTAAATAAAATTTCTCATGAAAAATAGATGAAATTATGTGTTCTGAATTACTAAAATTTACGAGATGTTATATTTGTGTGTGTGCGCACGCGCGGGTGTGTACCATAGACGTCTCAAAGGTTTTTTTTTTACTCACGTTCACCTCTAACAAGTCATATCGCCACTTGGGCGTAAGAGGCTACGATTTGGGACCATGCCTAGGAAACATTTACAAGATGATGGTTTACGTTACATTTAAACATCTCCATAGAAGTACAGTCAGGAAATCAGGTAGCAGGAAAGGAAAATCCATAGGAAAACTATTCGAGGGAAGAAACTGTTAGAGTAGAAAGCTTACCGGTATTTAGGGACCTCAGCAGTTAAGGGGTGTGATTTTGCTGGTAAGCGTCTTTGTGGGGGATATGCACGTCGAAGGGGCACGAGCGCACCGATTTCATCAAAGCACATTCTATCAAACTACTTGTAAGACAGGTACAGAAATGCAACAATTTAAGCGATGGGATTGAGCTTAGTTGACAAAGTCGAATCTATTAGAATGAAGACTGTTTTGGGGGCCCTATCCAGAAAGCAGATATTAGTGGTAGATGCACTAGCCCAGATGTGGCAACAAAACTCCATGCATGGGTGAATGATGGCTTTAGAGAGGTACAGGATACTCTCAGGTTTGAGTATTTTTCTGGCACGATGGAGAGAACCCACATTCTTTGCAGCAGCCTTCGCAATGTCCTCAATGTATGTTCCACTTCATATTACTCGTGAATGTTAGGACGAAGAGTTTAAAGTAAGCATTGCTTCGTATTTGATTCCGCCCGAATGGCTCAGAGAGGAT